>NC_057812.1:706915473-707226707 GCF_018294505.1 Triticum aestivum | reverse complement strand
CCTACTCCTCCTCTCCCATGGTGCTTGGCGAAGCCCTGCTGGATTGCCACGCTCCTCCACCACCACCACGCCGTTGTGCTGCTGTTGGATGGAGTCTTCGTCAACCTCTCCCTCTCTCCTTGCTGGATCAAGGCGTGGGAGACGTCACCGGGCTGTACGTGTGTTGAACGCGGAGGTGCCGTCCGTTCGGCACTAGGATCATCGGTGATTTGAATCACGACGAGTACGACTCCATCAACCCCGTTCACTTGAACGCTTCCGCTTAGCGATCTACAAGGGTATGTAGATGCACTCTCCTTCTACTCGTAGCTGGTTTCTCCATAGATAGATCTTGGTGACACGTAGGAAAATTTTGAATTTCTGCTACGTTCCCCAACAGTGGCATCATGAGCTAGGTCTATTGCGTTGATTCTTTGCACGAGTAGAACACAAAGTAGTTGTGGGCGTTGATGTTGTTCAATATGCTTACCGTTACTAGTACAATCTTGTTTCGACGGTATTGTGGGATGAAGCGGCCCGGACCGACCTTACACGTATTCTTACGTGAGACAGGTTCCACCGATTGACATGCACTTGGTGCATAAGGTGGCTAGCGGGTGCCAGTCTCTCCCACTTTAGTCGGAACGGATTCGATGAAAAGGGTCCTTATGAAGGGTAAATAGCAATTGGCATATCACGTTGTGGTCTTGCGTAGGTAAGAAACGTTCTTGCTAGAAACCCATAGCAGCCACGTAAAACATGCAACAACAATTAGAGGACGTCTAACTTGTTTTTGCAGGGTATATGCTATGTGATGTGATATGGCCAAGAAGAATGTGATGAATGATATGTGATGTATGAGATTGATCATGTTCTTGTAATAAGATTCACGACTTGCATGTCGATGAGTATGACAACCGGCAGGAGCCATAGGAGTTGTCTTTATTTATTGTATGACCTGCGTGTCATTGAAGAACGCCATGTAAACTACTTTACTTTATTGCTAAACGCGTTAGTCATAGAAGTAGAAGTAGTCGTTGGCGTGACAACTTCATGAAGACACGATGATGGAGATCATGATGATGGAGATCATGGTGTCATGCCGGTGACAAGATGATCATGGAGCCCCGAAGATGAAGATCAAAGGAGCTATATGATATTGGCCATATCATGTCACTACTCTATTTGATTGCATGTGATGTTTATCATGTTTATGCATCTTGTTTTCTTAGAACGACGGTAGTAAATAAGATGATCCCTTACAACAATTTCAAGAAGTGTTCTCCCCTAACTGTGCACTGTTGCTACAGTTCGTCGCTTCTAAGCACCACGTGATGATCGGGTGTGATGGATTCTTACGTTCACATACAACGGGTGTAAGACAGTTTTACACAGCGAAAACACTTAGGGTTAACTTGACGAGCCTAGCATGTACAGACATGGCCTCGGAACACGGAGACCGAAAGGTCGAGCATGAGTCGTATAGTAGATATGATCAACATGAAGATGTTCACCGATGATGACTAGTCCGTCTCACGTGATGATCGGACACGGCCTAGTTGACTCGGATCATGTAATCACTTAGATGACCAGAGGGATGTCTATCTGAGTGGGAGTTCATAAGATGAACTTAATTATCCTGAACATAGTCAAAAGACCTTTTGCAAATTATGTCGTAGCTCGCGCTTTAGTTCTACTGTTTTAGATATGTTCCTAGAGAAAATATAGTTGAAAGTTGACAGTAGCGATTATGCGATCAGTAGAAAGCTTATGTCCTTAATGCACCACTCAGTGTGCTGAACCCCAACGTCGTTTGTCGATGTTGCGAACATCGGACATACACGTTTTGATAACTACGTGATAGTTCAATTAAATGGTTTAAGTAGAGGCACCAAAGACGTTTTCGAAACGTCGCGGAACATATGAGATGTTTCGAGGGCTGAAATTGGGATTTCAGGCTCGTGCCCACGTCAAGAGGTATAAGACCTCCGACGATTTTCTTAGCCTGCAAACTAAGGGAGAAAAGCTAAATCGTTGAGCTTGTGCTCAGATTGTCTGAGCACAACAATCACTTGAATCGAGTGGGAGTTGATCCTCCAGATGAGATAGTGATGTTTCCCCAAAGTCATTGCCACCAAGCTGCTAGAGCTTCGTGATTAACTATAACATATCAGGGATAGATATGATGATCCTTGAAATATTCATGATGTTTGACACCGCGAAAGTAGAAATCAAGAAGGAGCATCAATTGTTGATGGTTGGTGAAACCACTAGTTTCAAGAAGGGAAAGGGAACAAAGGGATACTTCATGAAACGGCAATTCAGCTGCTGCTCTAGTGAAGAAACCCAAGGTTGAACCCAAACCCGAGACTAAGTGCTTCTGTAATAAGGGGAACAACCACTGGAGCAGCATTACCCTAGATACTTGGTAGATGAGAAGGCTGGCAAGGTCGATAGAAGTATATTGGATATACATTATGTTAATGTGTACTTTACTAGTACTCCTAGTAGCACCAGGGTATTAGATATCGGTTCGGTTGCTAAGTGTTAGTAACTCGAAATAAAAGGCTACGGAATAAACGGAGACTAGCTAAAGGAGAGCTGACGATATGTGTTGGAAGTGTTTCCAAGTTTGATATAATCAAACATCGCACGCTCCCTCTACCATCAAGATTAGTATTAAACCTGAATGGTTTATTGAATCTCGATCGTAGTGATACACATTTTCATGCCAAAAGATATAAGATAGTAATGATAGTACCACTTACTTGTGGCACTGCCATGTAAGTCATAATGGTATAAAACGCATGAAGAAGCTCCATGTTGATGGATCTTTGGACTCACTCGTTTTGAAAAGTTTGAGACATGCGAACCATGTATATTGGTGTATATGCATGAAGAAACTCCATGCAAATGGACCGTTTGGACTCACTTGATTTTGAATCACTTGAGATATGCAAATCATACCACATGGGCAAGATGACTGAAAAGCCTCGTTTTCAGTAAGATGGAACAAGATAGCAACTTGTTGGAAGTAACACATTTTGATGTGTCCAATCCAATGAGTGCTGAGGCATGCAGTGAATATCGTTATGATCTTACTTCACAGATGATTCGAGTAGATGTTGAGAATATTTACTTGATGAAATACAAGTCTGAATTATTGAATGGTTCAAGTAATTTCAGAGTGAAGTAGAAGATCATTGTGACAAGAGGATAAAATGTCTATGATGTGAATATCTAAGTTACGAGTTTTGGCACACAATTAAGACATTGTGGAAATTGTTTCGCAATTAATACCGCCTGGAACACCATAATGTGATGGTGTGTCCGAACATCATAGTTGCACCCTATTGGATATGGTGCGTACCATGATGTCTCTTATCGAATTACCACTATCGTTCATGGGTTAGGCATTAGAGACAACCACATTCACTTTAAATAGGGCACCACGTAATTCCGATGAGATGACACCGTATGAATTATGGTTTAGAGAAACCTAAGTTGTCGTTTCTTAAAAGTTTGGGGCTGCGACGCTTATATGAAAAAGTTTCAGGTTGATAAGCTCGAACCCAAAGCGGATAAAATGCATCTTCATAGGAAACCCAAAACAGTTGGGTATACCTCCTAATTCAGATCCGAAAGCAATATGGATTGTTTCTAGAATCGGGTCCTTTCTCGAGGAAAAGTTTCTCTCGGAAGAATTGAGTGGGAGGATGGTGGAGACTTGATGAGGTTATTGAACCGTCTCTTCAACTAGTGTGTGACAGGGCACAGGGAGTTGTTCATGTGGCACCTACACCAATTGAAGTGGAAGCTTATGATATTGATCATGAAACTTCGGATCAAGTCACTCCCAAACCTCGTAGGATGACAAGGATGCGTACTACTTCAGAGTGGTACGTAATCCTGTCTTGAAGGTCATGTTGCTAGACAACAATGAACCTACGAGCTATGGAGAAGCGATGGTGGGCCCGGATTCCGATAAATGGCTTGAGGCCATAAAATCCGAGAGAGGATCCATGTATGAAAACAAAGTGTAGACTTTGGCAGAACGGCTCGATGGTCGTAAGGCTAATGAGTACAGATGGATTTCAAAAGGAAGACGGACAATGAAGGTAAATGTCACCATTAAGAAAGCTCGACTTGTCGTTAAGATGTTTTCCGACAAGTTCAAGGAGTTGACTACGATGAGATTTTCTCACTCGTAGCGATGCTAAGAGTCTGTTGGAATTATATTAGCGATTACTGCATTATTTATGAAATCTTGCAGATAGGATGTCAAAACATTGTTTCCTCGACGATTTTAATGAGGAAAGGTTGTATGTGATACAACCGGAAGGTTTTGTCAATCCCGAAAGATGCTAATAAGTATGCAAAGCTCCAGCAATCCTTCTAAGGACTGGAGTGAGCATCTCAGAGTTGGAATGTATGCTTTGATGATGATCAAAAATTTTGGGTTTGTACAAAGTTTATGAGAAACTTGTATTTCCAAAGAAGTGAGTGGGAGCACTATAGAATTTCTGATGAGTATATGTTGTTGACATATTGTTGATCAGAAATGACTTAGAATTTCTGGAAAGCATATAGGGTTATTTTGAAAGTGTTTTTCAATGGAAAGCCTGGATTAAGCTACTTGAACATTGAGCATCAAGATCTATAAGGATAGATCAAAATGCTTAATAATACTTTCAAATGAGCACATACCTTGACATGATCTTGAAGGTGTTCAAGATGGACCAGTCAAAGAAGGAGTTCTTGCCTGAGTTGTAAGGTACGAAGTTAAGACTTAAAGCTCGACCACGGCAGAATAGAGAGAAAGGACGAAGGTCGTCCCCTATGCTTAAGACGTAGGCTCTTCAGTATGCTATGCTGTGTACCGCACCTGAAGTGTGCCTTGCCATGAGTCAGTCAAGGGGTACAAGAGTGATCCAAGAATGGCTCACAGGACAGCGGTCAAAGTTATCCTTAGTAACTAGTGGACTAAGGAATTTTCTCGATTATGGAGGTGGTAAAAGAGTTCGTCGTAAAGGTTACGACGATGCAAGCTTGACACCTATCCGGATAGCTCTCAGTAGAGAGACCGGATACATATAATGGAGCAATAATTTAGAATAGCTCCAAGTAGAACAGTTGTTTGGAATAGCTCCAAATAGAGCGTGGTAGCTGCATCTAGGAGATGACATAGAGATTTGTAAAGCACACACGGATCTGAAAGGTTCAGACCCGTTGACTAAAACCTCTCTCACAAGCAACATGATCAAACATAAAACTCATTGAGTGTTAATCACATAGTGATGTGAACTAGACTACTGACTCTAGTAAACTCTTGGGTATTAGTCACATGGCGATGTGACCTGTGAGTGTTAATCACATGGCGATGTGAACTAGATTATTGACTCTAGTGCAAGTGGGAGACTATTGGAAATATGCCCTAGAGGCAATAATAAAAGTGTTATTATTATATTTCCTTGTTCATGATAATTGTCTTTTATTCATGCTATAACTGTATTATCCGGAAATCGTAATACACGTGTGAATACATAGACCACAATATGTCCCTAGTGAGCCTCTAGTTGACTAGCTCGTTGTGATCAATAGATAGTCATGGTTTCCTGGCTATGGACATTGGATGTCGTTGATAACGGGATCACATCATTAGGAGAATGATGTGATGGACAAGACCCAATCCTAAGCCTAGCACAAAGATCGTGTAGTTCGTTTGCTAGAGCTTTGCCAATGTCAAGTATCTCTTCCTTTGACCATGAGAGCGTGTAACTCCTGGATACCGTAGGAGTGCTTTGGGTGTATCAAACGTCACAACGTAACTGGGTGACTATAAAGGTGCACTACAGGTATCTCCGAAAGTATCTATTGTTTTATGCGGATCGAGACTGGGATTTGTCACTCCGTGTAAACGGAGAGGTATCTCTGGGCCCACTCGGTAGGACATCATCATATGCGCAATGTGACCAAGGAGTTGATCACGGGATGATGTGTTACGGAACGAGTAAAGTGACTTGCCGGTAACGAGATTGAACAAGGTATTGGATACCGATGATCGAATCTCGAGCAAGTAACATACCGATAGACAAAGGGAATTGAATACGGGATTGATTAAGTCCTTGACATCATGGTTCATCCGATGAGATCATCGTGGAACACGTGGGAGCCATCATGGGTATCCAGATCCCGCTGTTGGTTATTGACCGGAGAACGTCTCGGTCATGTCTGCATGTCTCCCGAACCCGTAGGGTCTACACACTTAAGGTTCGATGACGCTAGGGTTATAAAGGAAGTTTGTATGTGGTTACCGAATGTTGTTCGGAGTCCCGGATGAGATCCCGGACGTCACGAGGAGTTCCGGAATGGTCCGGAGGTAAAGATTTATATATGGGAAGTCCTATTTTGGCCACCGGAAAATGTTCGGGATTTTTCGGTATTGTACCGGGAAGGTTCTAGAAGGTTCCGGAGTGGGGCCCACCTGCATGGGGGGACCCACATGAACGTGGGTAGTGGGGGCAAGGCCCCACACCCCTGGTCAAGGCGCACCAAGATCCCCCCTTAGAAGGAATAAGATCATATCCCGAAGGGATAAGATCAAGATCCCTAAAAAGGGGGGATAACAATCGGTGGGGAAGGAAATAATGAGATTTCTTTCCTCCCACCTTGGCCAACGCCCCAATGGACTTGGAGGGCAAGATACCAGCCCCTCCACCCAGCTATACACGAAGTTCTGGCACAGCCCTACCTCTCTCCCTACTCCTCCTCTCCCATGGTGCTTGGCGAAGCCCTGCTGGATTGCCACGCTCCTCCACCACCACCACGCCGTTGTGCTGCTGTTGGATGGAGTCTTCGTCAACCTCTCCCTCTCTCCTTGCTGGATCAAGGCGTGGGAGACGTCACCGGGCTGTACGTGTGTTGAACGCGGAGGTGCCGTCCGTTCGGCACTAGGATCATCGGTGATTTGAATCACGACGAGTACGACTCCATCAACCCCGTTCACTTGAACGCTTCCGCTTAGCGATCTACAAGGGTATGTAGATGCACTCTCCTTCTACTCGTAGCTGGTTTCTCCATAGATAGATCTTGGTGACACGTAGGAAAATTTTGAATTTCTGCTACGTTCCCCAACAGTGGCATCATGAGCTAGGTCTATTGCGTAGATTCTTTGCACGAGTAGAACACAAAGTAGTTGTGGGCGTCGATATTGTTCAATATGCTTGCCGTTACTAGTCTTATCTTGATTCGGCGGCATCGTGGGATGAAGCGGCCCGGACCAACCTTACACGTACGCTTACGTGAGACCGGTTCCACCGACAAACATGCACTAGTTGCATAAGGTGGCTGGCGGGTGTCTGTCTCTCCCACTTTAGTCGGATCGGATTCGATGAAAAGGGTCCTTATGAAGGGTAAATAGAAATTGGCATATCACGTTGTGGTTCATGCGTAGGTAAGAAACGTTCTTGCTAGAAACCCATAGCAGCCACGTAAAACATGCAAACAACAATTAGAGGACGTCTAACTTGTTTTTGCAGGGTATGCTATGTGATGTGATATGGCCAAAGAGGATGTGATGAATGATATATGTGATGTATGAGATTGATCATGTTCTTGTAATAGGAATCACGACTTGCATGTCGATGAGTATGACAACCGGCAGGAGCCATAGGAGTTGTCTTTATTTATTTGTGACCTGCGTGTCAACTTAAATGTCATGTAATTACTTTACTTTATTGCTAACCGTTAGCCATAGTAGTAGAAGTAATAGTTGGCGAGGCAACTTCATGAAGACACGATGATGGAGATCATGATGATGGAGATCATGGTGTCATGCCGGTGACGATGATGATCATGGAGCCCCGAAGATGGAGATCAAAAGGAGCAAAGTGATGATGGCCATATCATGTCACTATTTGATTGCATGTGATGTTTATCATGTTTATACATCTTATTTGCTTAGAACGACGGTAGTAAATAAGATGATCCCTTACAACAATTTCAAGAAGTGTTCTCCCCTAACTGTGCACCGTTGCTACAGTTCGTCGCTTCTAAGCACCACGTGATGATCGGGTGTGATGGATTCTTACGTTCACATACAACGGGTGTAAGACAGTTTTACACAGCGAAAACACTTAGGGTTAACTTGACGAGCCTAGCATGTGCAGACATGGCCTCGGAACACGGAGACCGAAAGGTCGAGCATGAGTCGTATAGTAGATACGATCAACATGAAGATGTTCACCGACGTTAACTAGTCCGTCTCACGTGATGATCAGACACGGCCTAGTTGACTCGGATCATGTAATCACTTAGATGACCAGAGGGATGTCTATCTGAGTGGGAGTTCATAAGATGAACTTAATTATCCTGAACATAGTCAAAAGACCTTTTGCAAATTATGTCGTAGCTCGCGCTTTAGTTCTACTGTTTTAGATATGTTCCTAGAGAAAATATAGTTGAAAGTTGATAGTAGCGATTATGCGATCAGTAGAAAGCTTATGTCCTTAATGCACCGCTCAGTGTGCTGAACCCCAACGTCGTTTGTCGATGTTGCGAACATCGGACATACACGTTTTGATAACTACGTGATAGTTCAATTAAATGGTTTAAGTAGAGGCACCAAAGACGTTTTCGAAACGTCGTGGAACATATGAGATGTTTCGAGGGCTGAAATTGGGATTTCAGGCTCGTGCCCACGTCAAGAGGTATAAGACCTCCGACGATTTTCTTAGCCTGCAAACTAAGGGAGAAAAGCTAAATCGTTGAGCTTGTGCTCAGATTGTCTGAGCACAACAATCACTTGAATCGAGTGGGAGTTGATCCTCCAGATGAGATAGTGATGTTTCCCCAAAGTCATTGCCACCAAGCTGCTAGAGCTTCGTGATTAACTATAACATATCAGGGATAGATATGATGATCCTTGAAATATTCATGATGTTTGACACCGCGAAAGTAGAAATCAAGAAGGAGCATCAATTGTTGATGGTTGGTGAAACCACTAGTTTCAAGAAGGGAAAGGGAACAAAGGGATACTTCATGAAACGGCAATTCAGCTGCTGCTCTAGTGAAGAAACCCAAGGTTGAACCCAAACCCGAGACTAAGTGCTTCTGTAATAAGGGGAACAACCACTGGAGCAGCATTACCCTAGATACTTGGTAGATGAGAAGGCTGGCAAGGTCGATAGAAGTATATTGGATATACATTATGTTAATGTGTACTTTACTAGTACTCCTAGTAGCACCAGGGTATTGGATACCGGTTCGGTTGCTAAGTGTTAGTAACTCGAAATAAAAGCTACGGAATAAATGGAGACTAGCTAAAGGTGAGCTGACGATATATGTTGGAAGTGTTTCCAAGGTTGATATGATCAAGCATCGCACGCTCCCTCTACCACCGAGATTGGTGTTTGCGTTGAGCATAGACATGATTGGATTATGTCTATCGCAATACGGTTATTTATTTAAGGAGAATAATGGTTACTCTATTTTTGAATAATACCTTCAATGGTCTTGCACCTAAAGGAATGGTTTATTGAATCTCGGTCGTAGTGATACACATTTTCATGCCAAAAGATATAAGATAGTAATGATAGTACCACTTACTTGTGGCACTGCCATGTAAGTCATAATGGTATAAAACGCATGAAGAAGCTCCATGTTGATGGATCTTTGGACTCACTCGTTTTTGAAAAGTTTGAGACATGCGAACCATGTCTATTGGTGTATATGCATGAAGAAACTCCATGCAAATGGATCGTTCGGACTCACTAGATTTTGAATCACTTGAGATATGCAAATCATACCACATGGGCAAGATGACTGAAAAGCCTCATTTTCAGTAAGATGGAACAAGATAGCAACTTGTTGGAAGTAACACATTTTGATGTGTGCAGTCGAATGAGTGCTGAGGCATGCAGTGAATATCATTATGTTCTTACTTCACAGATGATTCGAGTAAATGTTGAGTATATTTACTTGATGAAACACAAGTCTGAATTATTGAATGGTTCAAGTAATTTCAGAGTGAAGTAGCAGATCATTGTGACAAGAGGATAAAATGTCTATGATATGATCATAGAGATGAATATCTGAGTTACGAGTTTTGGCACACAATTAAGACATTGTGGAAATTATTTCGCAATTAATACCGCCTGGAACACCATAATGTGATGGTGTCTCCGAACATCATAGTTGCACCCTATTGGATATGGTGCGTACCATGATGTCTCTTATCGAATTACCACTATCGTTCATGGGTTAGGCATTAGAGACAACCACATTCACTTTAAATAGGGCACCACGTAATTCCGATGAGATGACACCGTATGAATTATGGTTTAAAGAAACCTAAGTTGTCGTTTCTTAAAAGTTTGGGGCTGCGACGCTTATATGAAAAAGTTTCAGGTTGATAAGCTCGAACCCAAAGCGGATAAAATGCATCTTCATAGGAAACCCAAAACAGTTGGGTATACCTCCTAATTCAGATCCGAAAGCAATATGGATTGTTTCTAGAATCGGGTCCTTTCTCGAGGAAAAGTTTCTCTCGAAAGAATTGAGTGGGAGGATGGTGGAGACTTGATGAGGTTATTGAACCGTCTCTTCAACTAGTGTGTGACAGGGCACAGGGAGTTGTTCCTGTGGCACCTACACCAATTGAAGTGGAAGCTTATGATATTGATCATGAAACTTCGGATCAAGTCACTCCCAAACCTCGTAGGATGACAAGGATGCGTACTACTTCAGAGTGGTATGTAATCCTGTCTTGAAGGTCATATTGCTAGACAACAATGAACCTACGAGCTATGGAGAAGCGATGGTGGGCCCAGATTCCGATAAATGGCTTGAGGCCATAAAATCCGAGAGAGGATCCATGTATGAAAACAAAGTGTAGACTTTGGCAGAACGGCTCGATGGTCGTAAGGCTAATGAGTACAGATGGATTTCAAAAGGAAGACGGACAATGATGGTAAATGTCACCATTAAGAAAGCTCGACTTGTCGTTAAGATGTTTTCCGACAAGTTCAAGGAGTTGACTACGATGAGATTTTCTCACTCGTAGCGATGCTAAGAGTCTGTTGGAATTATATTAGCGATTACTGCATTATTTATGAAATCTTGCAGATAGGATGTCAAAACATTGTTTCCTCGACGATTTTAATGAGGAAAGGTTGTATGTGATACAACCGGAAGGTTTTGTCAATCCCGAAAGATGCTAATAAGTATGCAAAGCTCCAGCAATCCTTCTAAGGACTGGAGTGAGCATCTTGGAGTTAGAATGTATGCTTTGATGATGATCAAAAAATTTTGGGTTTGTACAAAGTTTATGAGAAACTTGTATTTCCAAAGAAGTGAGTGGGAGCACTATAGAATTTCTGATGAGTATATGTTGTTGACATATTGTTGATCAGAAATGACGTAGAATTTCTGGAAAGCATATAGGGTTATTTTGAAAGTGTTTTTCAATGGAAAGCCTGGATTAAGCTACTTGAACATTGAGCATCAAGATCTATAAGGATAGATCAAAATGCTTAATAATACTTTCAAATGAGCACATACCTTGACATGATCTTGAAGGTGTTCAAGATGGACCAGTCAAAGAAGGAGTTCTTGCCTGAGTTGTAAGGTACGAAGTTAAGACTTAAAGCTCGACCTCGGCAGAATAGAGAGAAAGGACGAAGGTCGTCCCCTATGCTTAAGACATAGGCTCTACAGTATGCCATGCTGAGTACCGCACCTGAAATGTGCCTTGCCATGAGTCAGTCAAGGGGTACAAGAGTGATCCATGAATGGATCACAGACAGCGGTCAAAGTTATCCTTGGTAACTAGTGGACTAAGGAATTTTCTCGATTATGGAGGTGGTAAAAGAGTTCGTCGTAAAGGTTACGTCGATGCAAGCTTAACACCTATCCGGATAGCTCTAAGAAGAGATACCGGATACATATTATGGGGCAACAATTTAGAATAGCTCCAAGTAGAACAGTTATTTGGAATAGCTCCAAATAGAGCGTGGTAGCTACATCTAGGAGATGACATAGAGATTTGTAAAGCACACACGGATCTGAAAGGTTCGGACCCGTTGACTAAAACCTCTCTCACAAGCAACATGATCAAACCTAAAACTCTTGGGTATTAGTCACATGGCGATGTGACCTGTGAGTGTTAATCACATGGCGATGTGAACTAGATTATTGACTCTAGTGCAAGTGGGAGACTGTTGGAAATATGCCCTAGAGGCAATAATAAAAGTGTTATTATTATATTTCCTTGTTCATGATAATTGTCTTTTATTCATGCTATAACTGTATTATCCGGAAATCATAATACACGTGTGAATACATAGACCACAATATGTCCCTAGTGAGCCTCTAGTTGACTAGCTCGTTGTGATCAACAGATAGTCATGGTTTCCTGTCTATGGACATTGGATGTCGTTGATAACGGGATCACATCATTAGGAGAATGATGTGATGGACAAGACCCAATCCTAAGCCTAGCACAAAGATCGTGTAGTTCGTTTGCTAGAGCTTTGCCAATGTCAAGTATCTCTTCCTTTGACCATGAGAGCGTGTAACTCCTGGATACCGTAGGAGTGCTTTGGGTGCATCAAACGTCACAACGTAACTGGGTGACTATAAAGGTGCACTACAGGTATCTCCGAAAGTATCTATTGTTTTATGCGGATCGAGACTGGGATTTGTCACTCCGTGTAAACGGAGAGGTATCTCTGGGCCCACTCGGTAGGACATCATCATATGCGCAATGTGACCAAGGAGTTGATCACGGGATGATGTGTTACGGAACGAGTAAAGTGACTTGCCGGTAACGAGATTGAACAAGGTATTGGATACCGACGATCGAATCTCGGGCAAGTAACATACCGATAGACAAAGGGAATTGAATACGGGATTGATTAAGTACTTGACATCGTGGTTCATCCGATGAGATCATCGTGGAACATGTGGGAGCCATCATGGGTATCCAGATCCCGCTGTTGGTTATTGACCGGAGAACGTCTCGGTCATGTCTACATGTCTCCCGAACCCGTAGGGTCTACACACTTAAGGTTCGATGACGCTAGGGTTATAAAGGAAGTTTGTATGTGGTTACCGAATGTTGTTCGGAGTCCCGGATGAGATCCCGGACGTCACGAGGAGTTCCGGAATGGTCCGGAGGTAAAGATTTATATATGGGAAGTCCTATTTTGGCCACCGGAAAATGTTCGGGATTTTTCGGTATTGTACCGGGAAGGTTCTAGAAGGTTCCGGAGTGGGGCCCACCTGCATGGGGGGACCCACATGGACGTGGGTAGTGGGGGCAAGGCCCCACACCCCTGGTCAAGGCGCACCAATATCCCCCCTTAGAAGGAATAAGATCATATCCCGAAGGGATAAGATCAAGATCCCTAAAAAGGGGGGATAACAATCGGTGGGGAAGGAAATAATGAGATTTCTTTCCTCCCACCTTGGCCAACGCCCCAATGGACTTGGAGGGCAAGAAACCAGCCCCTCCACCCCTATATATAGTGGGGAGGCGCATGGGAGCTATACACGAAGTTCTGGCACAACCCTACCTCTCTTCCTACTCCTCCTCTCCCATGGTGCTTGGCGAAGCCCTGCTGGATTGCCACGCTCCTCCACCACCACCACGCCGTTGTGCTGCTGTTGGATGGAGTCTTCCTCAACCTCTCCCTCTCTCCTTGCTGGATCAAGGCGTGGGAGACGTCACCGGGCTGTACGTGTGTTGAACGCGGAGGTGCCGTGCGTTCGGCACTTGATCATCGGTGATTTGAATCACGACGAGTACGACTCCATCAACCCCGTTCACTTGAACGCTTCCGCTTAGCGATCTACAAGGGTATGTAGATGCACTCTCCTTCTACTCGTTGCTGGTTTCTCCATAGATAGATCTTGGTGACACGTAGGAAAATTTTGAATTTCTGCTACGTTCCCCAACAGTGGCATCATGAGCTAGGTCTATTGCGTAGATTCTTTGCACGAGTAGAACACAAAGTAGTTGTGGGCGTTGATGTTGTTCAATATGCTTACCGTTACTAGTCCAATCTTGTTTCGACGGTATTGTGGGATGAAGCGGCCTGGACCGACCTTACACGTACTCTTACGTGAGACAGGTTCCACCGATTGACATGCACTTGGTGCATAAGGTGGCTAGCGGGTGCCAGTCTCTCCCACTTTAGTCGGAACGGATTCGATGAAAAGGGTCCTTATGAAGGGTAAATAGCAATTGGCATATCACGTTGTGGTTTTGCGTAGGTAAGAAACGTTCTTGCTAGAAACCCATAGCAGCCACATAAAACATGCAAACAACAATTAGAGGACGTCTAACTTGTTTTTGCAGGGTATGCTATGTGATGTGATATGGCCAAAAGGATGTGATGAATGATATATGTGATGTATGAGATTGATCATGTTCTTGTAATAGGATTCACGACTTGCATGTCGATGAGTATGACAACCGGCAGGAGCCATAGGAGTTGTCTTAATTTATTGTATGACCTGCGTGTCATTGAAGAACGCCATGTAACTTACTTTACTTTATTGCTAAACGCGTTAGCCATAGAAGTAGAAGTAGTCGTTGGCGTGACAACTTCATGAAGACACGATGATGGAGATCATGATGATGGAGATCATGGTGTCATGCCGGTGACGATGATGATCATGGAGCCCCGAAGATGAAGATCAAAAGGAGCAAAATGATATTGGCCATATCATGTCACTATTTGATTGCATGTGATGTTTATTATGATTATGCATCTTGTTTACTTAGGACGACGGTAGTAAATAAGATGATCCCTTACAAAATTTCAAGAAGTGTTTGTTGGAAATATGCCCTAGAGGCAATAATAAAAGTATTATTATTATATTTCCTTGTTCATGATAATTGTCTTTTATTCATGCTATAACTGTATTATCCGGAAATCGTAATACACGTGTGAATACATAGACCACAATATGTCCCTAGTGAGCCTCTAGTTGACTAGCTCATTGTGATCAACAGATAGTCATGGTTTCCTGGCTATGGACATTGGATGTCGTTGATAACGGGATCACATCATTAGGAGAATGATGTGATGGACAAGACCCAATCCTAAGACTAGCACAAAAGATCGTGTAGTTCATTTGCTAGAGCTTTGCCAATGTCAAGTATCTCTTCCTTCGACCATGAGAGCGTGTAACTCCTGGATACCGTAGGAGTGCTTTGGGTGTATCAAACGTCACAACGTAACTGGGTGACTATAAAGGTGCACTACAGGTATCTCCGAAAGTATCTATTGTTTTATGCGGATCGAGACCGGGATTTGTCACTCCGTGTAAACGGAGAGGTATCTCTGGGCCCACTCGGTAGGACATCATCATATGCGCAATGTGACCAAGGAGTTGATCACGGGATGATGTGTTACGGAACGAGTAAAGTGACTTGCCGGTAACGAGATTGAACAAGGTATTGGATACCGACGATCGAATCTCGGGCAAGTAACATACCGATAGACAAAGGGAATTGAATACGGGATTGATTAAGTCCTTGACATCGTGGTTCATCCGATGAGATCATCGTGGAACATGTGGGAGCCATCATGGGTATCCAGATCCCGCTGTTGGTTATTGACCGGAGAACGTCTCGGTCATGTCTGCATGTCTCCCGAACCCGTAGGGTCTACACACTTAAGGTTCGATGACGCTAGGGTTATAAAGGAAGTTTGTATGTGGTTACCGAATGTTGTTCGGAGTCTCGGATGAGATCCCGGACGTCACGAGGAGTTCCGTAATGGTCCGGAGGTAAAGATTTATATATGGGAAGTCCTATTTTGGCCACCGGAAAATGTTCGGGATTTTTCGGTATTGTACCGGGAAGGTTCTAGAAGGTTCCGGAGTGGGGCCCACCTGCATGGGGGGACCCACATGAACGTGGGTAGTGGGGGCAAGGCCCCACACCCCTGGTCAAGGCGCACCAAGATCCCCCCTTAGAAGGAATAAGATCATATCCCGAAGGGATAAGATCAAGATCCCTAAAAATGGGGGATAACAATCGGTGGGGAAGGAAATAATGAGATTTCTTTCCTCCCACCTTGGCCAACGCCCCAATGGACTTGGAGGGCAAGATACCAGCCCCTCCACCCCTATATATAGTGGGGAGGCGCATGGGAGCTATACACGAAGTTCTGGCACAGCCCTACCTCTCTCCCTACTCCACCTCTCCCATGGTGCTTGGCGAAGCCCTGCTGGATTGCCACGCTCCTCCACCACCACCACGCCGTTGTGCTGCTGTTGGATGGAGTCTTCCTCAACCTCTCCCTCTCTCCTTGCTGGATCAAGGCGTGGGAGACGTCACCGGGCTGTACGTGTGTTGAACGCGGAGGTGCCGTCCGTTCGGCACTAGGATCATCGGTGATTTGAATCACGACGAGTACGACTCCATCAACCCCGTTCACTTGAACGCTTCCGCTTAGCGATCTACAAGGGTATGTAGATGCACTCTCTTTCTACTTGTTGCTGGTCTCTCCATAGATAGATCTTGGTGACACGTAGGAAAATTTTGAATTTCTGCTACGTTCCCCAACATCTTGGTCATATTGTTGCTACGAGCAAGCCAGCTGTCTTCTCCCGCGCAAAAGTGGGTCATGAGTGTCGTGAGTGCTGCCATAGATTTCGGCTTTTCCTGTCCAAGGTGCCGGGCAAGCCACTCGTCACGGATATTTTGGTTGAAGGCTGCTAGGGCCTCTGCGTCCGGACAGTCGACTATTTGATTTTTCTTTGTTAGGAACCGTGTCCAGAATTGCCTGGCCGATTCCTCTGGCTGCTGAATTATGTGGCTTAGGTCATCGGCGTCTGGTGGTCGCACATAAGTGCCCTAGAAATTGTCGAGGAATGCGGCTTCCAGGTCCTCCCAACAACCGATTGATTCTGCTGGCAAGCTGTTAAGCCAATGCCGAGCTGGTCCTTTAAGCTTGAGTGGGAGGTATTTGATAGCATGGAGATCATCGCTGCGGGCCATGTGGATATGGAGGAGATAATCCTCGATCCATACCGTAGGATCTGTTGTGCCATCATATGATTAGATGTTTACGGGTTTGAAACCCTCTGGGATTTGATGATCCATTACTTCATCTGTGAAGCATAGTGGGTGTGCGGCGCCTCTGTACTGGGCTATATCACGACGTAGCTCCAATGAGCTTTGTCTACTGTGTTCAGCCCCGCCGGATTTGTGTCCGGCGTGACGGTTACCGTCTCGAGTCGTGGGGCGCCCACGCGATCCGTAGATCGATCTTGTTTGCCTTGCCTTGTCCTCCAACATATCTCGCAGGTCAGACGCATTTTCCCATGCCTTGGTAAGGGGTGCGGTTTGAGTCGAGGGTCGAGAGGCCTCTCTATCGCGGCCACGAGGTGGCCGGTCGGCCATATCAAGTGCTGGTGATGTAGGTTTAAGTGCTTCCTCCTCTAATTGGGGTAGCAACCTGCGCTTTGGGTAGCTCTTGGAGGGGCGTTCGAGTTTATGCTCTTCGGCCGCAAGGACTTCAGTCCATCTGTCGACTAGCAAATCTTGATCAGCTCTAAGTTGTTGCTGTTTTTTCTTGAGGCTTCTTGCCGTGGACATAAGCCTACGTTGAAAACGCTCTTGCTCGACGGGATCCTCTGGCACGACGAATTCGTCATCTTCGAGGCTTGCCTCGTCTTCGGAGGGAGGCGTATAATTATCGTCCTCGACCTCTCTGTCTGCCGCTCTCTCATGAGGGCTGGCTTCTCTATCCTCGTGTGATGAATCTTGCTGGAGGGGGTTTTCTTTGGCACTCTGGGAGTATTATTATCTCCCGTGCCGGAATCGCCATGTTTGCTTTGGCGGGATTTTGAGCGGCGCTGCTAACGCCGGCGCTTAGGCTGTTTCTTGGAGGGGTCATCCTCCGTTGTTCCATCGCCATCTCCTTCTTTTGGGGTGTCCACCATGTATATGTCGTATGACGAGGTGGCTTTCCAGGGCCCAATAGGCGCTGGTTCTTCATCGTCTCCTGCATCGGCGTCCATACCGTTGATGTCTTCGAAGTCGAAGTCGAGCATGTTGGTTAAATCATCGACAGTGGCTACAAAGTGGGTGGTGGGTGGGCTTTGAATTTCTTCATCGTCCGTATCCCAACCTTGCTGACCGTAGTCCAGCCAGGGCTCTCCTAATAAAGAGAGGGACTTTAGTGTTTTCAGAATATCACCGAAAGGCGAGTGCTGAAAGATGTCCGCGGCAGTAAACTCCATGATCGGCGCCCAATTGGATTCGATCGGCAGGGGCACGGAGGGTTCGGAGTCCGGAGAGGAGTCCGTCTCCTTGGAGTCACGAGTCTCGCGGAGTGCAGGGCTGGTGTTCGGCTCGATCGCCGTTGGGATCGCAGCCCCCGAGGCGGCGTCCAACCACCCATCCTCGATCGGCGCAGTTGGCTCCGAATTAAGGGTCGAAGCCGATGCGGGTGCGGCCTCCAGGGCACTGTTCGGTGGCAGAGCTAGATCATGCTCGTCGTGATAGTGCGGCGCGCTTGGCAGTGGCTCGAATCCGTCGAGGATCAAGTCCCCGCGGATGTCAGCCTGTAGTTTAAACTACCAAATCTGACCTGACGGCCAGGGGCATAGCTTTCGATCTGCTCCAGATGGCCAAGTGAATTGGCCCGCAGTGCGAAGCCGCCGAAGACGAAGATCTGTACAGGGAGGAAGGTCTCACCCTGGACTACATCACTATTGATGATCATAGGAGCCATCAAGCCTAACAGCGACGACACAGAGGAACTCTCAATGAGAGCACCAATGTCGGTGTCAAAACCGGCGGATCTCAGGTAGGGGGTCCCGAACTGTGCGTCTAGGCCGGATGGTAACAGGAGGCAAGGGACACGAAGTTTTACCCAGGTTCGGGCCCTCTTGATGGAGGTAAAACCCTACGTCATGCTTGATTAATATTGATGATATGGGTAGTACAAGAGTAGATCTACCACGAGATCGGAGAGGCTAAACCCTAGAAGCTAGCCTATGGTATGATTATTGTTCTGTATGTTGTCCTATGGACTAAAACCCTCCGGTTTATATAGACACCGGAGAGGGTTAGGGTTACACAAAGTCGGTTACAATGGTAGGAGATCTACATATCCGTATCGCCAAGCTTGCCTTCCACGCTAAGGAAAGTCCCTTCCGGGCACGAGACGAAGTCTTCAATCTTGTATCTTCATAGTCCAGGAGCCCGGCTGAAGGTATAGTCCGACCATCCGGACACCCCCTAATCTAGGACTCCCTCAATTATCTTATCATATCTATCATATGTCACTCTCGTAAGTGACCGTGAAGGGATTGACAACCCCTTTATCGCGTTGGTTGTGAGGTTCTTATTTGTTTGTGTAGGTGCGTGGGACTCGAGCGTGATCTCCTACTAGATTGATACCTTGGTTCTCAAAAACTAAGGGAAATACTTACGCTACTTTACTGCATCACCCTTTCCTCTTCAAGGGAAAACCAACGCGGTGCTCAAGAGGTAGCAAGAAGGATTCCTGGCGTCGTTGCCGGTGAGATTCGCGCCAAGTCAAGTCAAGATTTGACTCCCGACAACGAGCCATTTCTGGCGCCTTTGTCGGGGTGTCTACACGCAAGTCAAGACATACCAAGTACCCATCACAAACTCTTATCCCTCGCATTACAATATTTGCCATTTGCCTCTCGTTTTCCTCTCCCCCACTTCACCCTTGTCGTTTTATTCGCCCTCTCTTTTCCGCTTAGCTTTCTTTCGCCATGTCGGAATCAAAAAGAGTTGGAGGTTCTCTACCGAGTTTTAGTACTTTGGAAAATCCTTCTATTCTCTCTAAACTCATAAATAATGATGCTATGAAAAGACCTACCGGAGTTATCAATGAGAATCTTTATAATTTTGATGAAGATGATTCCGGAATTTTTCGTTATTTACTCGATGAATCTTTGCAAGATTCTTGGGATAGACTATTAAGGATCCGAGCCAGCTATGTGCCCCAATACCAAATTGAAATTTACTTAAAGAGCTTTTATGTTGCCCTACCTTATTCATTTAAGCATGTCTTAGATTCTATATTTGAAGAAGGTTTTCTTGAAGGGGATGTCGTAGATACTTATGAAAAGATGAAAACCATATTTGGGCACCCCATGAATGAGAAGGTTGAATCTACATCTCTTTTGCTCCCCTACCAAAACGAATCTATCAAAGAGATGAAATCTAGCTTAGATACAAATTTTCGTAAAATGCTTAATCTTTCTTCTACCATTAACAGCCATGTGCTTTATAAAAATAGAAAGATTAATGCCATAGATAATAAGTTTGCTCTTTTCTTCGCTAAAACCAAAGATGGCAATATCTATATCTATCCTTGCTTTTATGCCTAGCTAGGGGCGTTAAACGATAGCGCTTGTTTTTTTTGACACCTGAAACAGTAGGAGAGTCTCCTACTGTGTAATTAAATTAATGAATGAGTGAATTTACATATCATTTTGTACATGCCAGCCCCTTTGGTGGTGGGGGGAGGAGAAGATCAAAGAGTAGCTATAAAGGAAGTGAGAAATGAGGTGTGTTTTTCTCCAACCCTATGAGTTAGGAGAGAGAGGTCCTCTTTTAGCATCGATAGCGCTTGTTGGGAGGCAACCCAATTTTATTTTTATTCCTTGCTTTTTCTCCTGTTTAATAATAAATAATTTATCTAGCCTCTATTTTGGTTGTGTTTTTTGTGTTTAATTAGTGTTTGTGCCAAGTAGAACCGTTGGGAAGACTTGGGGAAAGTCTTTTTGATCTTGCTGTAAAAAAACACAAACTTTAGCGCTCACGAGAATTGCTTCCATTTTTATTTGGAGAGTGATATTTAGTTAATTATTTTTCCAGATGATTAATATATAAATTCCTCACGTCTAGAAATTTATTTTAGAATTTCTGGGGTTCCAGAAGTTTGCGTTAGCTACAGATTACTACAGACTGTTCTGTTTTTGACAGATTCTGTTTTTCGTGTGTTGTTTGCTTATTTTCATGAATCTATGGCTAGTAAAAGAGTGTATAAACCATAGAGAATTTGGAATACAGTAGGTTTAATACCAATATAAATCAAGAATGAGTTCATTACAGTACCTTGAGGTGGTGTTTTGTTTTCTTTCGCTAACGGAGCTCACGAGATTTTCTGTTAAGTTTTGTGTTGTGAAGTTTTCAAGTTTTGGGTAAAGATTTGATGGATTATGGAACAAGGAGTGCCAGGAACCTAATCTTGGGGATTCCCATGGCACCCCAAGATAATCTAAGGACACCAAAAAGCCTAATCTTCGGGATACCCCAGAAGCTCCCTGTCTGCCCTGGCCGGCGCTCTCCTCCGCCCCAACCGGTGCCCGGGGCCAACCGGGGGATCACCCGCGCCCATTATCCCGTTACGGGGCGCCCAGCAGTGGCGTGTGTCACTGACAACTGGGGCCCGACCCCTTTTTAGAATGAAAAAGAAAAGAAGAAAAGGAATAACATAAATAAATAATAATAAGATAATAATAATTAATTAGTTAATTAACTTAATTAATCTAGTTTAATTAATCCTTCTTAATTAAACCCTAATTAACATGTTAGTCTATGACAGGTGGGTCCCACTAGACCCACAGGCCAGGTTTGACTTTGGTCAACTGGGTTTGACCTGCTGATGCCATGGTGATGTCATGCTGACATCACCTTTCACTGTTTTGGATAATGTTCGAGTTAATTAATTAAATAAATGTAAAAAATGCATAAAACTTTGATAAATCGTAGAAAATAAACCGTAACTCGGATGCAAATACTTTATACATGAAAGTCGCTCAGAATGACAAGACAAATCCGGATGCGCAGCCCGTTCGTTCGCCACGCATCCCTAGCATAGCAAACACGCAACTTTCCCCCTCCAACCCATCTGTCCGAAAACGCGAAACACCGGGAATACTTTCCCGGATGTTTCCCTCCTTCACCGGTACCACCTCGTACCGCGTTATGGTACACCTAGCATCACGCTTTGTCATGTCATGCATCGTCTTGCATTTGTTTGCATTATATTTATTGTTTCTTCCCCCTCTTCTCTCGCTAGACACCGAGACCGACGCCGCTGCTACCCAGTTCGACTACGGTGTTGACGACCACTCTCTCTTGCCAGAGCAACCAGGCAAGCCCCCCCCCCTTTGATCACCAGATATCGCCTACTCTTCTCTATACTGCTTGCATTAGAGTAGTGTAGCATGTTACTGCTTTCCGTTATTCCTATCCTGATGTGTAGCCTGTCTTTGCTACTACTGTTGTTACCATTACCTGCTATCCTACTGCTTAGTATAGGATGCTAGTGTTCCATCAGTGGCCCTACACTCTTGTCCGTCTGCCATGCTATAATAATGGGCCGTGATCACTTCGGGATGTGATCACGGGCATATACTATATACTTTACACAGTTACATTACCTGTGGTACTGTTCGGAGTTGGGGGCTGAAGGGGCAGGTGGCTCCATCCCGGTAGAGGTGGGCCTGGGTTCCCGACGGCCCCCAACTGTTACTTTGTGGCGGAGCGACAGGGCAGGTTGAGACCACCTAGGAGAGAGGTGGGCCTGGCCCTGGTCGGTGTTCGCGGATACTTAACATGTTTAACGAGATCTTGGTATTTGATCTGAGTCTGGCTACTGGCCTATACGCACTAACCATCTACGCGGGGACAGTTATGGGCACTCGACGTCGTGGTATCAGCCGAAGCCTTCGTGACGTCAGCGACTGAGTGGCGCGCGCCGGGTTGGACCACGTAACGCAACTTCCTTTGTAATGGAGGTTTCTAGGTCTGCTCACCGGCCACGTACGCAACGTGCAGGTGTGCAATGGGCGATGGGCCCAGACCCCTGCGCCATAGGATTTAGACCGGCGTGCTGACCTCTCTGGTGTGCCTAGGTAGGGCTACAACATGTTGATCTTGCAAGGCCAGGCATGACCCAGGAAAGTGTGTCCGGCCAAATGGGATCGAGCGTGTTGGGTTATGTGGTGCACCCCTGCAGGGAAGTTGATCTATTCGAATAGTCGTGTCCCTCGGTAAAAGGACGACCCAAAGTTGTACCTTGACCTTATGACAACTAGAACCGAATACTTAATAAAACACATCCTTCCAAGTGCCAGATACAACCGGTGATCGCTCTCTCACACGGCGACGAGGGGAGGATCATCGGTTAGTATTATGCTATACAATGCTACTTGGAGGTCTTCAGTCTACTCTCTTCTACATGCTGCAAGACGGAGGCTGCCAGAAGCGTAGTCTTTGAAAGGACTAGCTATCCCCCCTTATCCCGGCATTCTGTAGTTCAGTCCACATATAATAGACTTATTCCAGTTGATACCAATGCATACATATGTACTATACCTCCTTGCTTGCGAGTACTTTGGATGAGTACTCACGGTTGCTTTCTCCTTCTTTTCCCTCTATCCCTTCTACCTGGTTGTCGCAACGAGATGTTGGAGCCCAGGAGCTAGACGCCACCGTCGACGACGACTCCTACTACACCGGAGGTGCCTACTACTACGTGCTGCCCGCTGACGACGACCAGGAGTAGTTTAGGAGGATCCCAGGCAGGAGGCATGCGCCTCTTTCGATCTGTATCCCAGTTTGTGCTAGCCTTCTTAAGGAAAACTTGTTTAACTTATGTCTGTACTCAGATATTGTTGCTTCCACTGACTCATCTATGATCGAGCTCTTGTATTTGAGCCCTCGAGGCCCCTGGCTTGTAATATGATGCTTGTATGACTTATTTTATTTGTAGAGTTGTGTTGTGATATCTTCCCGTGAGTCCCTGATCTTGATCGTACACGTTTGCGTGTATGATTAGTGTACGGTCAAATCGGGGGCGTCACAAGTTGGTATCAGAGCCGACTGCCTGTAGGAATCCCCCTTCCAAACTCCTTGGCCGAAGTTGAGTCTAGTCGATGAAAATTGTTTTACTAACATGGTTGTGTGGCCCATGGGCCCACGTCGCCATTGGGTGGTATTAGGATCTTTTATTCCTCGACCTATACTCTGGGACTCTGATCTCTCTTCTATTCGGGTTAAATCATTTTGCTAAAATCTAACTCTTGGTTCTCGTTACCACTTCCTGCCGGAGAGTCCCTTCATTATAGATGATCGTCTGCTGCACCAGAAGATTCCAAAGATAATCTCCGATGTTGTGCCCACGGCCTTTGCAAATTCCTACCACTGTTATATTATTATGGCTAACTACATACACTTGTCCTTTCAATCCCATTGAACTTGTTATTACAAGATATCCCGAAAATTCTCTCTATTGTTCCGAGAATACTTTGTACCTACTTCCTTGTAGTTCATTACCCACATGAACACCCCAACGGATAATTCCTCGCACTTACCGAGTATCCGCCCATCCCCAGTTGTTTATGTGTTTCACTAAGTTCTTCGCATTAATATTCGATATTCCGAAAATCCTTGGCAGCATATTGCTCTTGAAATTCTTGCTTGCTTGCATTATGGTTAACCCCATAAGTATAGTAACCTTATTGGCAGCCTTTGTCACTAACATCTTGAGTACATTGATTCAATATGTTGCGAATGCTCGCAATCCTCAATCAGATCCTAGAGTTCATCCGTTCGGCTTAGACATTGTCTTAAACATGAGCTGGATCTCGACCAATCAAAATTTTGTCGATTTTACCCCTACGCTTACTCAATTTATCCATCATTAATTAGAGCGTTTGCTTCTGATCCTTTGACTTGGAAATCTTAATTCCTTTGCCTTGAGCTTTGAATTAGTCAGTTGTTTCTATAATCCAAAGCCCTTGCTTTGTTTTGTCCTCTAACCGCGTGATGATGCTCACATCAGCTCCATTATGGACCGGTAGATCCTTTGTTGGATTTTATCCAATAGCGTCCTTCATATTCCATAACCTTGTGAGCCTTCCCTCAGATACATAATGCCTTTGGTAAATTGTATCCTCTGCTTTCTCAACCATGCTCAGCTTTCGAGCTGGTGGTATTTACTATTGAAGATTGTGGTATATATTTCCACGATACCCTGATGGGTTGAACCTATGCCTTCCTTAATATGTTTGAACTCGAAAGTTTTCACGAGTCATACACTCTGGTAATTTGCCAGATAAAATTTCAACACTACAACTTCCTCGAAGTGAGAAGTGAATGATAGGTTATGCATTGGAGAAGTGGGAGTCGACCTTGAACTTTGTGTTCATGCCCATGAAAATGATGTAGACCGTCTCGGAAGCTTCTTGCAAAATGATTATCCAGATGTATGATTCTTTCGGTATTCTTGAAATTGATTCCTTACAGTTATGGTTCCGACCATGCTGTCCTGATCTGATATATCTGATGGGAATTCATTCCAGTGCCTCGTCTAATTTTTGGCAAGGTTGAAGTATCTACTGTCATAGGTCAATGGCCCGGTTCTACTTCTATCATGTTCTACCTTCGAGTATTACCCGCTGGTATCTCGAGAACTGTGTTACTTCCCGTGAGTCTTCATCTAGTATTGCTTCTCATCGATCTCAGATCCCCCCAGGTTCTGAGTTATTAGTCACTCGAGGACACCGATAAATGAATCGATTCCGCACTCTGATTCAATAACTCTAAGTAATTCTTGTTGCTTACGAGTTTAATAATCCCTCAAGTCATTCCTAGCCTTATCGGCTATATCATCATCGGCAAACTTTTAACTGTGCTACCTGGTCCTTCTTCCCAGAGCACAACTTTCGACGATGAGCTAAGCTTATGTCGATCATCCTAGTCTTATCGTTTCACCTCGAACGGCAAGCTTGATTCCTAGTTGGTGTTGTATCCGTAGTTCTAATAATCTTTTGCTGCAACAGTCCTTCTGCTTGAGCAATCGCTGTTCGATTGCTTCTTTGTGGAGCCTCTCAACAAAATTGTCGTGATCATCATCAACATTTTGAGTTCTTCCAGGATATCAATCAAATTCACGATGGGAAATACCATCCTTGCCCCTCGATGATTGTGTTATCATTGCCAACATTCTTGCCTTCCCCCAACACAAACTTATACATGCTATGGATGCAACTTGCAATCGAGCACGTATTATGTTCTACCATGAAGTATTACCATCTTTTATTCAAGAATTTTGTTAGAATTTCACCATCTCTTAAGAATTCTTGATATAGTAATACTTCCCGTCATCTCCATTCATATCTTGGTCCCCGTGTTGTTTCTAACCGGGATACAAGCCATTTAACTTTTATGTGTAGTTTCAAAAATTCTAACAACCCTATTGCTTGAAGTTAATGGTTGATAGCTTGATTCTTAGTCTATTGGTTAATGAATCACCATCCTAACATCGATCGAGCTACTTAGTCCATCCTTCCAGGTACACGTTTTGATCAATGTTTAATTGTGGATGTTCTCCTCGGGCATACATCATTATATCATTTGATCTGACAAATATTATCTCCTTGTTCACATAATTGTGGAAATCCATCATTTTGGGGATCTCGACGAGTTGTCGCCAAGTCCACCAGCCACCTCCTCCTCATCTCCTTGGTTTAATGATGAACTCATGATTCGGGACTTGCTTCCATAGTTCATTTCCCGAGAATCTGGCAGCACCATCTCGTCAAATTGTGTTCCACCTTTCCTTCTCAGGCATCCTGAGTCTGAGTTATCCTGACACCAATCAGATCTGAATCTCGAATAGATATGATGGTTGGAACATATTTCCAAGAGTTATAACAATGGTCTTTATGTGACCCGGTAAGGTGTTGTCGTGCCTAGAACACCTGGCCGGAGGCCCTATTATTATAGATTCCTTTTCAGCAAGGTTATCCATTCTTCCATTAGGAAACTGTAAGACTTATTCAATAAGTTGTTTTCGATGGATCCTTCGTATCCAAAGTTTGACCTTTGCTTGAAGAACATGTCAGCGCTATCTCGAAGCATGTCTATGGTACTCCGATTCTCAATAAGAACATTTGAAGCACCATGCTAAATGTTTCTTGTTGAAATTACCCAAACACCATTGTATGGGTAATGTCATGAAATTTCTCTCCTCTTATCTAAAGGGTTTTCTACTTTATATCCTGTATTGGATATCATCCTCTGCTTGACTTTAGGGAGGATATACCCCTGATATATGTGTTTAAACACATTTTCCTTTTCGTTGTTTTGTTCAAACTTTCTTATAATCTACTTAACTGAGCAGTGGTAATTCCCTGCTTAGGTAACCACCTCGTGTACAACTCTGTCAGTAAGAACCTATTACTATTGTTGATGACATTCCGGTATCCACCGATGGATGAGAACTTTGCCTATTGGTCCGCCTCATTCAACGAGCAGGAAAATGGTTCTCTTCGTCCCTCGACCTTGGTACCGATGTTGTTGCCGACATAATCGACAGGCTATCCTCTGACCAGCCTTGCTATTATAACCGTACAGGATGTCAGCGCCATTCCTACTTTAAACCCACATGGTGGGCCCATAACCCACAGTTCCACAGGATCGAAACCTGACTCTCCTGTACAACCTTTTGTCAAAGTTATTCCTCGCGCTTGACTTCGTATGTAATTCACGGGCCACCTGCCTAGTGATCTATTATGGGATCAGATGCAATACTTATTCCCATTGCTCTGAACCCCTTTCACACTTCGTTTCAGGCAACGAACGATTGCCTATGCGCTTGAAACTTCAATTTTGCACCTTCTTACTTTGCTCTCGATATTTTCTTAAGTTTCAATTCGAGAGTTACTATCCGCCACCCTCCCTGATGTTCTCTACCAGATACGCGACCTTGTAGAGGTCAGTTCTTCCGAAGATACCCCTTATCATTTTTCATAAGTACGATGGGACTCCTGACGGAAGGATGAAAAGACTTCATCATGATGACCTGAAGCAGAGAAATGAAGACATCAACGTAATGGATTGATCTCTTCGAGAAGAGCAACCAAGACCAAGAACACTCGCTAGAATTTCGTGTCCCGAAGCTTACCCCTTTACTCCGCCTCTTAAATCTCGGGACGAGATTTCTTGTAGTAGAGGAGAATTGTGATGCCCGGATAATCAAGCTACAGTAACCTTCTACTAACGATAACACGTCACCTCCATTACGGTTACTAACCTCGCGTTAGTTCGAAACCGATTCAAATCCAAATTCAAAATCAAACAAATAATAGAAGTTTTCCAATCTTAAAACTAAAATGTTTGGAGAGAGCCAAATAATGCATAAGTAATATTGGTGAAGAAACCAACCTCTTTGAAAGTGTTTGATTCCTAAAGTAAATAAAATAGTAGCCAAACAATTAATCAAATGCTTTTTACAATTAATAAATTATTAAACTATTCTATCTAGTTGCCCAAACTTATGTGACCGTAGTATAATTATGTAGACCAAATTAGGGACTACTTTTATAAGTCATAAATCTAAAATAAAAGTGAAACTAAAAGTAACAGAAAATAAATAAAAGAATAAAAACAGAAGACAAAGCAAATACAAAAAAAGAGAAAATAAAACAGGACCCCCCCCCCCCGCCGCCGCTGGGCCAAGTGGCCCAGCTGGCCTCAGCCGCTCGAACGGGCCGGCCCACCCCGGTCCACCTCCCCTACTAACTTCCCACCACCGTAACCCTAACCCCCCCACTCGCCCCACTCCCTCTCCCCGTCCTGATCCGATCTGGATCGGTGATGAAACCCCACTCCCCACTCTCCTCGCTCCCCGATCCCCTTCTGGATCAGGGCAACAACCTCGGCGCCCGGTGCCCCGTTGCCTACCCCACCGTTCCCCCGTCGCCTGGCGCTCACCGGACCCTGTCTGCGCCGTCCCGTCATCTCTTCCTCCCCCAAGGTCGCGCCCGAAGGCCGCAGACGCCGCGGCCACCGCCGCCCTGCTTAGACCTCGCCGGACGCCATCGCCGGACTGCCTCCCCGTCGTCCTCTTCGTCGCCTACTCGTCCCCGTCTTCCTCCTCAACAGCTCCAACGAGCCTCGCCGCCCCTCGTCCCTGCAACGTGGGTGAGCCCCTGGGCTCCGGCCTCGCTCCTTCTCTGCGTGTGCTGCGGCTATCGCCGCGCGTCGTCACCGTCATGTCCTCCCCCCCCCCCTGCCGTGGCTCGCACCGCCAGCGCCAGCTACACACCTGCCATGGCCGCCCGCCCCCCCCCCTCCCGCTCTGGTTGCGCCACTTCGCACGAGGTCGTGCCCCGGCCAAGCAACCTGCACCTCCCGACCGTGGTCCGCGTGGGCCACAACCGCGCCGGCCGCGTCGTCACTCCCCCTGCCGCCCGCTACCTCCCCCAGTTGCGCCCGACGCTCCCTGTCCGCCCTGGCCGGCGCTCTCCTCCGCCCCGACCGGTGCCCGGGGCCAACCGGGGGATCACCCGCGCCCATTATCCCGTTACGGGGCGCCCAGCAGTGGCGTGTGTCACTGATAACTGGGGCCCGACCCCTTTTTAGAATGAAAAAGAAAAGAAGAAAAGGAATAAAATAAATGAATAATAATAAGATAATAATAATTAATTAGTTAATTAACTTAATTATCTAGTTTAATTAATCCTGCTTAATTAAATCCTAATTAACATGTTAGTCTATGATAGGTGGGTCCCACTGGACCCACAGGCCAAGTTTGACTTTGGTCAGCTGGGTTTGACCTGCTGATGTCATGCTGACATCACCTTTCACTGTTCTGGATAATGTTCGAGTTAATTAATTAAATAAATGTAAAAAATGCATAAAACTTTGATAAATCATAGAAAATAAACCGTAACTCGGATGCAAATACTTTATACATGAAAGTCGCTCAGAACGACAAGACAAATCTGGATGCGCAGCCCGTTCGTCCGCCACGCATTCCTAGCATAGCAAACACGCAACTTTCCCCCTCCAACCCATCTGTCCGAAAACACGAAACACCAGGAATACTTTCCCGGATGTTTCCCTCCTTCACCGGTACCACCTCATACCGCGTTATGGTACACCTAGCATCACGCTTTGTCATGTCATGCATCGTCTTGCATTTGTTTGCATTATATTTATTGTTTCCTCCCCCTCTTCTCTCGCTAGACACCGAGACCGACGCCGCTGCTACCCAGTTCGACTACGGTGTTGACGATCACTCTCTCTTGCCAGAGCAACCAGGCAAGCCCCCCCCCCTTTGATCACCAGATATCGCCTACTCTTCTCTATACTGCTTGCATTAGAGTAGTGTAGCATGTTACTGCTTTCCGTTATTCCCATCCTGATGCATAGCCTGTCTTTGCTACTACTGTTGTTACCATTACCTGCTATCCTACTGCTTAGTATAGGATGCTAGTGTTCCATCAGTGGCCCTACACTTTTGTCCGTCTGCCATGCTATACTACTGGGCCGTGATCACTTCGGGAGGTGATCACGGGCATATACTATATACTTTACACAGTTACATTACCTGTGGTACTGTTCGGAGTTGGGAGTGAAGGGGCATGTGGCTCCATCCCGGTAGAGGTGGGCCTGGGTTCCCGACGGCCCCGACTGTTACTTTGTGGCGGAGCGACAGGGCAGGTTGAGACCACCTAGGAGAGAGGTGGGCCTGGCCCTGGTCGGTGTTCGCGGATACTTAACATGTTTAACGAGATCTTGGTATTTGATCTGAGTCTGGCAACTGGCCTATACGCACTAACCATCTACGCGGGGACAGTTATGGGCACTTGACGTCGTGGTTTCAGCCGAAGCATTCGTGACGTCAGCGACTGAGTGGCGCGCGCCGAGTTGGACCGCGTAACGCAACTTCCTTTGTAATGGAGGTTGCTAGGTCTGCTCATTGGCCGCGTACGCAACGTGCAGGTGTGCAATGGGCGATGGGCCCAGATCCCTGCGCCATAGGATTTAGACCGGCGTGCTGACCTCTCTGTTGTGCCTAGGTAGGGTTGCGACGTGTTGATCTTCCAAGGCCAGGCATGACCCAGGAAAGTGTGTCCAGCCAAATGGGATCGAGCGTGTTGGGTTATGTGGTGCACCCCTGCAGGGAAGTTGATCTATTCGAATAGCCGTGTCCCTCGTTAAAAGGACGACCCGAAGTTGTACCTTGACCTTATGACAACTAGAACGGGATACTTAATAAAACACAGCCTTCCAAGTGCCAGATACAACCGGTGATCGCTCTCTCACAGGGCGACGAGGGGAGGATCATCGGTTAGGATTATGCTATACAATGCTACTTGGAGGTCTTCAGTCTACTCTCTTCTACATGCTGCAAGATGGAGGCTGCCAGAAGCGTAGTCTTCGAAAGGACTAGCTATCCCCCCTTATCCCGGCTTTCTGCAGTTCAGTCCACATATAATAGCCTTATTCTAGTTGATACCAATGCATACATATGTAGTGTAGCTCCTTGCTTGCGAGTACTTTGGATGAGTACTCACGGTTGCTTTCTCCTTCTTTTCCCTCTATCCCTTCTACCTGGTTGTCGCAACCAGATGTTGGAGCCCAGAAACCAGACGCCACCGTCGACGACGACTCCTACTACACCGGAGGTGCCTACTACTACGTGATGCCCGCTGACGATGACCAGGAGTAGTTTAGGAGGATCCCAGGCAGGAGGCATGCGCATCTTTCGATCTATATCCCAGTTTGTGCTAGCCTTCTTAAGGAAAACTTGTTTAACTTATGTCTGTACTCAGATATTGTTGCTTCCGCTGACTCGTCTATGATCAAGCTCTTGTATTCGAGCCCTCGAGGCCCTGGCTTGTAATATGATGCTTGTATGACTTATTTTATTTGTAGAGTTGTGTTGTGATATCTTCCCGTGAGTCCCTGATCTTGATCGTACACGTTTGCATGTATGATTAGTGTACGGTCAAATCGGGGGTGTCACAATACGTCTCCAACGTATCTATAATTTTTTATTGTTCCATGCTATGTTATATTCTGTTTTAGATGTTTATTGGGCTTTATTATACACTTTTATATTAGTTTTGGGACTCATGTTATATTCTGTTTTAGATGTTTATTGGGCTTTATTATACACTTTTATATTATTTTTGACACTAACCTATTAACCGGAAGCCCAGCCCCAATTGTTGTTTTTTGCCTATTTCAGTGTTTCGAAGGAAAAGGATATCAAACGGAGTCCAAATGGAATGAAACCTTTGGGAACATGATTATCGGAACAAACGTGATCCAGAGGACTTGGAGTGTACGTAAAGCAATCAACGAGGAAGGCACGAGGCAGGGGGCACGCCCACCTCCCCCAGACGCGCCCTCCACCCTCATGGGCCCCTCGTTGCTCCATCGACGTACTTCTTCCTCCTATATATACCCATATACCCTGGAACATCATATACGGAGCCAAAATCCTATTTCCACCGCTGCAACCTTCTGTACCCGTGAGATCCCATCTTGGGGCCTTTTCCGGCGCTCCGTCGAAAGGGGCATTGATCACGGAGGGCTTCTACATGAACACCATTGCCTCTCCGATGATGTGTGAGTAGTTTACTTCAAACCTTCGGGTCCATAGTTATTATCTAGATGGCCTCTTCTATCTCTTTGGATCTCAATACAAAGTTCTCCTCTATCTTCTTGGAGATCTATTCGATGTAATCTTCTTTTGCATTGTGTTTGTCGAGATTCGATGAATTGTGGGTTTATGATCAAGTTTATTTATGAACAATATTTGAATCTCCTCGGAATTCTTTTATGTATGATTGGTTATCTTTGCAAGTCTCTTCGAATTATCAGTTTGGTTTGGCCTACTAGATTGATCTTTCTTGCAATGGGAGAAGTGCTTAGCTTTGGGTTCAATCTTACGGTGTCCTTGCCCAGTGACAGTAGGGGCAGTAAGGCACGTATTGTATTGTTGCCATCGAGGATAACACTACAACATGAACCCCCCCTATAGCAACGCTTTTTTCCGTATCTAAATGTCCATATATCCGTTGTTAATGCATTTACCAATGGTTTGGGATGCGTAGCCTTATCCAGTGTTGCTAGCGCATAGTGCAACGCTTATACTGTCGTTGGTAAAAGGGACCGTTGCAAGAATGCAACACATAAGACATACTTGCGCAACACTTATATATGTTGGTGCTTAATGCACAGGAATAAAGATCCAATTGCTTGGCAATGAAGAATTTGGAATCAAGATCCAATTGCTTGGCAAGGAAGAATTTGCGACGCTTCATGTGTTCGTATATATAATGTGAATATATTGCCAACAATTAAATTAACTCTCCATGTAATAGTGATAATTATGTATTTCAAGTGAATAGAAGACAAAAGAATATACTCACAAGAGGAAGAAATTATATATTAGATAAAACTATTGGATTACAATAGTTGATATTAGACGAGGAACATCATCCAAATGTGATGCGTAATATAAATATTTTCTTGACACTGAAACTTAAACTAAAAGTATTTTGTTGACACTGAAACTTAAACTGAAAGCATACATCAACATCCGTACAACTTATCTAAAACTGAACCGGGGAACAACATCCCTACAACTTAACCAAAACTGAAAACCTCCATCATCATCATCATCATGAACAGGAACATCATCATCATCACTACAGTACACTTGCCACGCGCCCATATAGTCATCTATTTAACTTTTGAATCTACAGACAAAAATACACAAATGAACTGTTAACACACAATGCATTGACATGATGCAAGAAGTGACAGAGGCAGGATATTACCATTGTATCTGTTGGTATATCTCTATATGCGAACTCCAGAAATTCATCTACACCAGCTGCGTAATGTGGACTTTCTCTAGGAAATCGCAATAGTAATTTGGCGAATTCTAAATCCAGTGCACACTGCATAAAAATAACAAATATTACTGTAGTTGTAACCATGAATAAACTGCACTAGCTTAATTTGTAAATATCTGATTTGTGATTTAAGTTCCTATCGTCGTACAACAAAAATTTCACAATTGTATTGTTTTTCGACAATGCAAGGATCCTCCTCCCAGCCTTTCCAACATACCAGGCAGAATTTTCTTCAAACATTGTAAAAAAAGGCTAGTAAGGTTATTCTACCATGCACACTAGTCATTATATCTGGCCATGGGCCGGGCCGGGCCGGGCTTGGGCCGGGCCTAAAAAAGCCCATGGCAAAAAACTGAGGCCCAGGCCCTACCATCGGGCCTAGTTTTCAAGCCCAAGCCCGGCCCATCTCGTAAAAAGCCCTGAAAAGCCCTTAGGGCTTAGGGCCGTGGGCCGGGCCTCTTCCTTAAAATGCCAATATGCCAAGCCCAAGCCCGTCCAGGCCCTGCTGATGGGCTTAAAACTTAGGCCCAAGCCCGACCCACAGACAAGCCCATCGGGCCTAGGCCCTGGATTTTAGGGCCGGGCCTGGGTGGGCCGACAGGGCCGGGCCTGAGATGGCCAGGACTACTAGTCATCAACCCATGCATGGCCTAACATTTTTGTGTTTCACATTGTTAGCTAGAAATAACTACTATGGTGATCTAAAATTGTGAGATCAGATATGACATCGGTAATGGTTTCTCCTTATGCTATTTCTCTTTAAGAAAAAAGATGAAATTAGAGAGAAATCATTTATGCAAGGACCATGTCCACTAGCTGCTACATTGGCACACTCATTGTCATGACGGTGGCCTTGGTCTGATGTAGTTAGGAGAAGACACCAAAAAAGATTGATGGGGAATTTCTAGGATGTACAGACCATATGCACAAAGAGTCATATGTCATGAGAAATTGCAATAAATTAGGTCTAAGATATAAAGCGTCAATATGATCAAAGAAAACACTAAGTATGCCTGATGGCATATATATTTTCAGATGCAATGAAACAAACTATGAAGAGACTAACCTTGTCAGATCAAATATGAGGTAGAATTGGTAATTGTTAAGTTCATTTTGTCCTATGCTTGCATGCCACATACCTGCACTAGTAGACAATGCTAATTAGCTCAAGTAAACATTTGTTTTCTTCGGAACTGAAAAGAAACCATGATAATTTTTGTGCTGCAAATACAATAGAACAACATGTGTTTTCTCTAATACATTGTGACATCATTTTTATAAATCGCACAAATAATTATAATTTGAGGTGTACCTCAAAATATTAAGATACATAAAAATCTACCAAACTGGACCATCATAATTTTTATACTGTGAGCTTATGCTTTTGCACATGAATCACACAGACTGACTATATGTATATAATTATATTAACTGCTGAGTATAAAAAATAGCTACCATGCTGATATTAAACTAATCGTGGACCTGTAGACATGCAGGCATCGGCATACAAAGTCAAGCATCACACGTTCAAAGTTAATTAGGCTACTGTTATGCATGCAATTTAATAGACCTAGTGCTTATACCATGGGTGGAGGCAGGGTGATGCGACCAATTAGTCCATCGAGCAGATTTGATTAGAAAGAAGAGAGCCCACTTTGTAACAACTAACAAACATCGAAGTTATGGTGGTCAGACCTGAGTAGATGGCCATGATAGGTGATACAACACTCACGGATGTTCTCAATTCTACAACTACTCTGCATAAAGTTCTCACTTCTACGACAACTCACTAGAACAAGTGAGCACTGCTACCTACTTGAGCTGTAATAATAAAGTAAAAAAGAAGGATTTTCCCAATAGAAATACGACCAAATGACGGACTGACTGATCAGGCCTACAACTTTGCACGTAAGCAGAAAGTGGATCTTTGAATCATCAACATCAACCACGAGAGTAAGATAACAAGACTTACTATACAATTAGTCAATCACATAATCAACGACTGCACAAGAAAGTTTCACTTCCATGGGTTCATGATAGTCTCCTAAGCCATAACTAGAATATCAATTCGTTCATAGCAAAAGGCTTCAATTGGAATCCCCCCTCCGCACAAACCAGCTATACTTCAACCTGTAGGTCAACATCAGGGACTGGCAAGTCGTAAGTACCAATTCCCAACTATACTGAAGTGAAGCAGAACAAGATGGGGGAAATAAAATTGGAAGAAAAGAAGTGGTCTGGCTCACCACGGCAGCTTGATCGCGAGGGTGGTTGTAGCGGCAACTCTCCCCATAGCCACAGGCCCCCGTGCGGAGGTAGTAGGCGCAAATGTTCGTAGGGGAACAGTAATGTGGGGCGACGCGATGGGAAGCAGGGGACTGTTGAAGAGGGACGGCGCGCCGGGATGGAGAGTCGCAGCAGAGCGGTGAGGGGCGGCCTGCTGGGACGGAGGACTGCAGGGTAGTGTGAGGTGCTACGCTCCGGGATGCAGATAGGTCGAGGGGCGGTGCCGGCATGGGAGCCTATAGGATCGAGAAGAATAGGGAGACTGGGGGACAGGGGATGACCTAGATTAAAGCCAACTTGGGCTGGGTTGGGTTAGTGCGTTGGCCTTTATTTGGAGTTATGGCCGGTTGCAGTCTAGTACGAGTACTGGTACAACGCATATGCTACAATGCTTATATCCGTATCTACTGTGAATTTTACAACATACAGCTAAAACGTTGTAGAATATATGTTGCTTTATAGAGGGTATCCTTGTAGTGTAAAGAGATGGGGTTTATATCATATTGCATGAGTTTATCCCTCTACATCATGTCATCTTACTTAAAGCATTACTCTGTTCTTATGAACTTAATACTCGAGATGCATGCTGGATAGCGGTCGATGTGTGGAGTAATAGTAGTAGATGCAGAATCATTTCGGTATACTTGTCTCAGACGTGATGCCTATATACATGATCATACCTAGATATTCTCATAACTATGCTCAATTCTATCAATTGCTCGACAGTAATTCGTTCACCCACCGTAATACTTATGCTCTTGAGAGAAGCCACTAGTGAAACCTATGGCCCCGGGGTCTATCTTCCATCATATTGATCTTCCAACACTTAGCTATTTCTATTGCCGTTTATTTTACTTTGCATCTTTATTTCTCTTTATCATAAAAATACCAAAAATATTATCTTATCATATCTATCAGATCTCACTCTCGTAAGTGACCATGAAGGGATTGACAACCCCTTTATCACGTTGGTTGCGAGGTTCTTATTTGTTTGTGTAGGTGCGTGGGACTTGAGCGTGATCTCCTACTGGATTGATACCTTGGTTCTCAAAAACTGAGGGAAATACTTACGCTACTTTACTGCATCACCCTTTCCTCTTTAAGGGAAAACCAACGCAGTGCTCAAGAGGTAGCAAGAAGGATTTCTGGCGCCGTTGCCGGGGAGATTCGTGCCAAGTCAAGTCAAGATTTGACTCCCGACAACAAGCCACTTCTGGCGCCATTTCCGGGGAGTCTATGCGTAAGTCAAGACATTATTTGTCATTTGCCTCTCGTTTTCCTCTCCCCCACTTCACTCTTGCTGTTTTATTCGCCCTCTCTTTTCTGCTCAGCTTTCTTTAGCCATGTCGGAATCAAAAGGGGTTGGGGGTTGTGCATGATGAGAGCATTCTTGTGTGACGAAAATGGAGCATGACCAAACTATACGATTTTGTAGGGATGAACTTTCTTTGGCCATCTTATTTTGAGAAGACATAATTCCTTAGTTAGTATGATTTAAGTATTATTACTTTTATGTCAATATTATACTTTTATCTTGAATCTTTCGGATCTGAATATTCATACCACAATTAAGAGGGTTACATTGAAAATTATGCCAACTAGCATTCCACATCAAAAATTCTGTTTTTATCATTTACCTACTCAAGGACGAGGAGGAATTAAGCTTGGGGATGCTTGATACGTCTCCAACGTATCTATAATTTTTGATTGTTCCATGCTATGTTTTATTCTGTTTTAGATGTTTATTGGGCTTTATTATACATTTTTATATTATTTTTGGGACTCATGTTATATTCTGTTTTAGATGTTTATTGGGCTTTATTATACACTTTTATATTATTTTCGGGACTAACCTATTAACCGGAGGCACAGCCCAAATTGTTGTTTTTTCCTATTTCAGTGTTTCGAAGGAAAAGGATATCAAACGGGGTCCAACCGGAATGAAACCTTCGGGGACGTGATTTTCGGGACAAACGTGGTCTAGAGGACTTGGAGTCTACGTAAATCAATCAACGAGGGAGGCACGAGGCAGGGGCACGCCCACCTCCCCCAGGCGCGCCATCCATCCTCGTGGGCCCCTCGTTGCTCCACCGACGTACTACTTCCTCCTATATATACGCATATACCCTGGAAACATTAGATACGGAGCCAAAATCCTATTTCCGCCGCTGCAACCGTCTGTACCCGTGAGATCCCATCTTGGGGCCTTTTCCGGTACTTCGCCGGGGGGGGCATTGATCACGGAGGGCTTCTACATGAACACCATTGCCTCTCCGATGATGTGTGAGTAGTTTACTTCAGACCTTCAGGTCCATAGTTATTAGCTAGATGGCTTCTTCTCTCTTTTGGATCTCAATACAATGTTCTCCTCTATCTTCTTGGAGATCTATTCGATGCAATCTTCTTTTGCAGTGTGTTTGTCGAGATCCGATGAATTGTGGGTTTATGATCAAATTTATCTATGAACAATATTTGAATCTCCTCGGAATTCTTTTATGTATGATTGGTTATCTTTGCAAGTCTCTTCGAATTATCTTGTTTGGTTTGGCCTACTAGGTTGATCTTTCTTGCAATGGGAGAAGTGCTTAGCTTTGGGTTCAATCTTACGGTGTCCTTTCCCAGTGATAGTAGGGGCAGCAAGGCACGTATTGTATTGTTGCCATTGAGGATAAAAAGATGGGGTTTATATCATATTGCATGAGTTTATCCCTCTACATCATGTCATCTTACTTAAAGCATTACTCTGTTCTTATGAACTTAATACTCTAGATGCATGCTGGATAGCGGTCGATGTGTGGAGTAATAGTAGTAGATGCAGAATCGTTTCGGTCTACTTGTCCCAGACGTGATGCCTATATACATGATCATACCTAGATATTCTCATAACTATGCTCAATTCTATCAATTGCTCGATAGTAATTCGTTTACCCACCGTGATACTTATGCTCTTGAGAGAAGCCACTAGTGAAACCTATGGCCCCGGGGTCTATCTTCCATCATATTAATCTTCCAACACTTAGCTATTTCTATTGCCGTTTATTTTACTTTGCATCTTTATTTCTCTTTATCATAAAAATACCAAAAATATTATCTTATCATATCTATCAGATCTCACTCTCTTAAGTGACCGTGAAGGGATTGACAACCCCTTTATCACGTTGGTTGTGAGGTTCTTATTTGTTTGTGTAGGTGCATGGGACTCGAGCATGATCTCCTACTGGATTGATACCTTGGTTCTCAAAAACTGAGGGAAATACTTACGCTACTTTACCACATCACCCTTTCCTCTTCAAGGGAAAACCAACGCAGTGCTCAAGAGGTAGCAAGAAGGATTTCTGGCGCCGTTGCCGGGGAGATTCGCGCCAAGTCAAGTCAAGATTTGACACCCGACAACGAGCCATTTCTGCCGCCGTTGCCGGGGAGTCTACGCACAAGTCAAGACATACCAAGTACCCATCACAAACTCTTATCCCTCGCATTACATTATTTGCCATTTGCCTCTCGTTTTCCTCTCCCCCACTTCACCCTTGTCGTTTTATTCGCCCTCTCTTTTTTGCTCAGCTTTCTTTCGCCATGTCAGAATCAAAAAGGGTTGGGGGTTCTCTCCCGAGTTTTAGTCCTTTGGACAATCCTTCTATTCTCTCTAAACTCATAAATAATGATGCTATGAAAAGACCTACCGGAGTTATCAATGAGAATCTTTATAATTTTGATGAAGATGATTCCGGAATTTTTCATTATTTACTCGATGAATCTTTGAAAGATGCTTGGGATAGACTATTAAGGATCCGGGCCAGCTATGCGCCCCAATAACAAATTGAAATTTACTTAAAGAGCTTTTATGTTGCCCTACCTTCTTCATTTAAGCATGTCTTATATTCTATAATTGAAGAAGGTTTTCTTGAAGGGGATGTCGTAGATACTTATGAAAGATGAAAACCATATTTGGGCACCCCATGAATGAGAAGGTTGAATCTACATCTCTTTTGCTCTCCTACCAAAACGAATCTATCAAAGAGATGAAAGCTAGCTTAGATGCAAATTTCCGTAAAATGCTTAATCTTTCTTCTACCATTAACAACCATGTGCTTTATAAAAATAGAAATATTAATGCCATAGATAATAAGTTTGCTCTTTTCTTCCCTAAAACCAAAGATGGCAATACCTAGATCTATCATTGCTTTCATGCCTAGCTAGGGGCGTTAAACGATAGCGCTTGTTGGGAGGCAACCCAATTTTATTTTTATTCCTTGATTTTTCCTCCTGTTTAGTAATAAATAATTTATCTAGCCTCTGTTTTGGTTGTGTTTTTGTGTTTAATTAGTGTTTGTGCCAAGTAGAACCGTTGGGAAGACTTGGGGAAAGTCCTTTTGATCTTGCTGTAAAAAACAGAAACTTTAACGCTCACGAGAATTGCTTCCATTATTATTTGGAGAGTGCTATTTAGTTAATTATTTTTGCAGATTATTAATAGATAAATTCCTCACGTCCAGAAATTTATTTTAGAATTTTTGGGGTTCCAGAAGTTTGCATTAGCTACAGATTACTACAGACTGTTCTGTTTTTGACAGATTCTGTTATTCATGTGTTGTTTGCTTATTTTCATGAATCTATGGCTAGTAAAAGAGTGTATAAACCATAGAGAATTTGGAATACATTAGGTTTAACACTAATATAAATCAAGAATGAGTTCCTTACAGTAACTTGAGGTGGTGTTTTGTTTTCTTTCGCTAACGGAGCTCACGAGATTTTCTGTTAAGTTTTGTGTTGTGAAGTTTTCAAGTTTTGGGTAAAGATTTGATGGATTATGGAACAAGGAGTGGCAAGAGCCTAATATTGGGGATTCCCATGGCACCCCAATATAATCCGAGGACACCAAAAAGCCAAAGCTTGGGGATGCCCCGGAAGGCATCCCCTCTTTCGTCTTGGTCCATCGGTAACTTTACTTGGAGCTATATTTTTATTCACCACATGATATGTGTTTTTCTTGGAGCGTATTGTATGATTTGAGTCTTTGCTTTTTAGTTTACCACAATCATCCTTGCTGTACACACCCTTTGAGAGAGACACACATGATTTGGAATTTATTAGAATACTCTATGTGCTTCACTTATATCTTTTGAGCTATATAGTTTTTGCTCTAGTACTTCACTTACATCTTTTAGAGCACGGTGGTGGATTTGTTTTATAGAAATTATTGTTCTCTCATGCTTCACTTATATTATTTTGAGAGTCCTACAAAACAGCATGGTAATTTGCTTTAATTGTGAAATGAGTCCTAATATGCTAGGTATTCAAGATTAGTAAAAACTTTCCTATGAGTGTGTTGAATACTAAGAGAAGTTTGATGCTTGATAATTGTTTTGAGATATGGAGGCAGTGATATTAAAGTTGTGCTTGTTGAGTAGTTGTGAATTTGAGAAATACTTGTGTTGAAGTTTGCAAGTCCTGTAGCATGCACGTATGGTAAACGTTGTGTAACAAATTTGAAACATGAGGTGTTCTTTGATTGTCCTCCTTATGAGTGGCGGTCGGGGACGAGCGATGGTCTTTTCCTACCAATCTATCCCCCTAGGAGCATGCGCGTAGTGCTTGGTTTTTGATGACTTGTAGATTTTTGCAATAAGTATGTGAGTTCTTTATGACTAATGTTGAGTCCATGGATTATACGCACTCTTAACCTTCTATTGTTGCTAGCCTCTTAGGTACCGTGCATTGCCCTTTCTCACCTTGAGAGTTGGTGCAAACTTCTCTGGTGCATCCAAACCCCGTGATACGATATGCTCTATCACACATAAGCCTCCTTATATCTTCCTCAAAACAGCCACCATACCTACCTATTATGGCATTTCCATAGCCATTCCGAGATATATTGCCATGCAACTTTCCACCGTTCCGTTTATCATGACATGTTCATAATTGTCATATTGCCTTGCATGATCATGTAGTTGACATCGTATTTGTGGCAAAGCCACCATGCATATTATTTCATACATGTCACTCTTGATTCATTGCCCATCCCGGTACAACACCGGAGGCATTCATATAGAGTCATACCTTGTTCTAGTATCGAGTTGTAATCATTGAGTTGTAAACGAATAGAAGTGTGATGATCATCATTCATAGAGCATTGTCCCAAAAAAAGAGAAAGGCCAAAAGAAAAAAGGCCCAAAAAAGAAAAAAAGGGCAATGCTACTATATTTTTTTCATACTTGTGCTTCAAAGTAGCACCATGATTTTTATGATAGATAGTCTCTTGTTTTGTCACTTTCATATACTAGTGGGAATTTTTCGTTATAGAACTTGGCTTGTATATTCCAACAATGGGCTTCCTCAAATGCCCTAGGTCTTCGTGAGCAAGCAAATTGGATGCACACCCACTTAGTTTCTTTTGTTGCGCTTTCATACATTTATAGCTCTATTGAATCCGTTGCATGGCAATCCCTACTCCTCACATTAACATCAATTGATGGGCATCTCCATAGCCCGTTGATTAGCCGCGTTGATGTGAGACTTTCTCCTTTTCTTTTGTCTTCTCCACATAACCCCCATCATTATATTCTATTCCACCCATAGTTCTATATCCATGGCTCATGCTCATGTATTGCGTGAAAGTTGAAAAAAAGTTTGAGATTACTAAAGTATGAAACAATTACTTGGCTTGTCATCGGGGTTGTGCATGATGAGAGCATTCTTGTGTGAAGAAAATGGAGCATGACCAAACTATATGATTTTGTAGGGATGGAATTTCTTTGGCCATGTTATTTTGAGAAGACATAATTGCTTAGTTAGTATGATTGAAGTATTATTACTTTTATGTCAATATTAAACTTTTATCTTGAATCTTTCGGATCTGAATATTCATACCACAATTAAGAGGGTTACATTGAAAATTATGCCAACTAGCATTCCACATCAAAATTCTGTTTTTATCATTTAACTACTCGAGGACGAGCAGGAATTAAGCTTAGGGATGCTTGATACGTCTCCAACGCATCTATAATTTTTTATTGTTCCATGCTATGTTATATTCTATTTTAGATGTTTACTGGGCTTTATTATACACTTTTATATTATTTTTGGGACTCATGTTATATTCTGTTTTAGATGTTTATTGGGCTTTATTATACACTTTTATATTATTTTTGGGACTAACCTATTAATCGGAGGCCCAGCCCAAATTGCTGGTTTTTGCCTATTTCGGTGTTTCAAAGGAAAAGGATATCAAACGGCGTCCAAACAGAATGAAACCTTCAGGAATGTGATTTTGGGAACAAACGTGATCCAGAGGACTTGGAGTCTACGTAAAGCAATCAACGAGGAAGGCACGAGGCAGAGGGCGCCCACCTCGCCCAAGCGCACCCTCCACTCTCATGGGCCCCTCATTGCTCCACCGATGTACTTCTACCTCCTATATATACCCATATACCCTGGAAACATCAAATACAGAGCCAAAACCCTATTTCTACCGCCGCAACATTCTGTACCCGTGAGATCCCATCTTGGGGCCTTTTCCGGCGCTCCGCCGGAGGGGCATTGATCACAGAGGGCTTCTACATCAACACCATAGCCTCTCCGATGATGTGTGAGTAGTTTACTTCAGACCTTCGGGTCCATAGTTATTATCTAGGTGGCTTCTTCTCTCTCTTTGGATCTCAATAGAAAGTTCTCCTCGATCTTCTTGGAGATCTATTCGATGTAATCTTCTTTTGCGGTGTGTTTGTCGAGATCCGATGAATTGTGGGTTTATGATCAAGTTTATCTATGAACAATATTTGAATCTCCTCTGAATTCTTTTATGTATGATTGGTTATCTTTGCAAGTCTCTTCGAATTATCAGTTTGGTTTGGCCTACTAGATTGATCTTTCTTGCAATGGGAGAAGTGCTTAGCTTTGGGTTCAATCTTGCGGTGTCCTTTCCCAGTGACAGTAGGGGCAGCAAGGCACGTATTGTATTGTTGTCATCAAGGATAAAAAGATGAGGTTTATATCATATTGCATGAGTTTATCCCTCTACATCATGTCATCTTACTTAAAGCATTACTCTGTTCTTATGAACTTAATACTCTAGATGCATGCTGGATAGCGGTCGATGTGTGGAGTAATAGTAGTAGATGCAGAATCGTTTCGGTCTACTTGTCTCAGACGTGATGCCTATATACATGATCATACCTAGATGTTCTCATAACTATGCTTAATTCTATCAATTGCTCGACAGTAATTCGTTTACCCACCGTAATACTTATGCTCTTGAGAGAAGCCACTAGTGAAACCTATGGCCCCCGGGTCTATCTTCCATCATATTAATCTTCCAACACTTAGCTATTTCTATTGCTACTTATTTTACTTTGCATCTTTATTTCTCTTTATCATAAAAATACCAAAAATATTATCTTATCATATCTATCAGATCTCACTCTCGTAAGTGACCCTGAAGGGATTGACAACCCCTTTATCGTGTTGGTTGCGAGGTTCTTATTTGTTTGTGTAGGTGTGTGGGACTCGAGTGTGATCTCCTACTGGATTGATACCCTAGTTCTCAAAAACTAAGGGAAATACTTATGCTACTTTACTGCATCACCCTTTACTCTTCAAGGGAAAACCAACGCAGTGCTCAAGAGGTAGCAGGGCGTTCTGGTTTATCTGAGCCGAGGTGCCACAAGTTTTTCAATGAAAGACCTCGGTGAAGCTGCTTATATATTGGGCATCAAGATCTATAGAGATATATCAAGACGCTTAATAGGAATTTCACAAAGCACATACCTTGACAAAGTTTTGAAGAAGTTCAAAATGGATCAGTCAAAGAAAGGGTTCTTTCCTGTGTTGCAAGGTGTGAAATTGAGTCAGACTCAATGCCCGACCACTACAGAAGATAGAGAGAAAATGAAAGTCATTCCCTATGCCTCAGCCATAGGTTCTATCATGTATGCTATGTTGTGTACGAGACCTGATGTGTGCCTTGCCATAAGTATGGCAGGAAGGTACCAAAGTAATCCAGGAGTGGATCACTAGACATCGGTCAAGAACATCCTAAAGTACCTGGAAAGGACCAAGGATATGTTTCTCATTTATGGAGGTGACAAAGAGCTCATCGTAAATGGTTACGTTGATGCTAGCTTTGGCACTGATTCGGATGACTCTAAGTCACAAACCGGATATGTATTTATTTTGAATGGTGGAGCTGTCAGTTGGTGCAGTTCCAAGCAGAGCGTCGTGGCGGGATCTACGTGTGAAGCGGAGTACATAGCTACTTCGGAAGCAGCAAATGAAGGAGTTCATATCCGATCTAGGTGTAATACTGTTGGGGAATGTTGCATGGGAAACAAAAAAAATCTACGCTCACCAATATCCAATCTAGGAGATGACCATCTAGGAGAGGAGAGATTGGATCTACATACCCTTGTAGATCGCTAAGCGGAAGCGTTAAGAAACGCGGTTTGATGTAGTCGAATGTCTTCGCTATCCAATCACGATTCGTCTCGCGAACTCCCGATCCAAGTGCCGAACGGACGACACCTTCGCGTTCAACACATGTAAGGCTTGATGGCGCCTTCACCTCCTCGACCCAGCGAGCGATGGTTAGTAGTAGCTCGAGTCCTCCGGCAGCACGACGGCGTGGTGGCGGTATCTCGGCAGAGCTTTGCTAAGCACTACGGAGAGGAAGAGGGATGCGAGGGAGAGGAGAAGCAGCGCTGTGGCGTGGAGATGTGCTCTTGGGGTGCAGCTGTCCTATCTCTACCTCTCTATATATAGGGGAAGGGAGGAGGGGGCGGCGCCCCTAGGGTTTCCCCTAGGGGGAGGGCAGATGGGATCTCCCCTAGGGTGACTTGCCCACCAAGCCGGGAGGTGGGAAGCCATAGGGGGGGCGCCCCCCAACCCTTCTGGTTATGTGAGATGGGGGTGAGGGGGCGCTCAGACCCTTAGTGGGCTGGTTTGCCCCCTCCCCTTGTCCCATGGGTCCCCCCAACACTTACCAGGGGCCCCCGAAACCCCTTTCGGTGACATTGGTCATCACCCGGTACCCCCGGAACAATTCCAGACTCCAATACCCTTCGTCCAATATATCAACCTTCACGTCCGGACCATTCCGGAGATCCTCGTCACATCCACATCTCATCTGGGACTCCGAAAAACCTTCGGTAACCACCATAATGACTCAACTATACTTATATCGTCACCAAACGTTAAGTGTGTAGACCTGAGGGTTCGAGAACTATGCCCATATTGGTTCCCACATATTCTACGAAGATCTTATCGGTCGAACCTCGATGTCAAGGATTCAACTAATCTCGTATGTAGTTCCCTTTGTCTATCGGTATGTTACTTTCCCGAGATTCGATTGTCGGTATCTCCATACCTAGTTCAATCTCGTTACCGGCAAGTCTCTTTACTCGTTCAGTAATACAAGATCCCGTGACTAACTCATTGGTCACATTGCTTGCAAGTTTATTGTGATGTTGTATTACTGAATGGGCCATGATACCTCTCCGTCATACGGAGTGACAAATCCCAGTCTTGATCCATTCCAACTCAACAGACACCCTCGGAGATACCTGTAGAGCACCTTTATAGTCACCCAGTTACTTTGTGATGTTTGGTACACACAAGGCACTCCTTCAGTGTCAGTGAGTTGCATGATCTCATGGTCATAGGAACATATACTTGACATGCATAAAAACGATAGCAATAAACTTGATATGATCATATGCTACGTTCATAGTTTGGGCCTTGTCCATCACATCATTCTCCTAATGATGTGATCCCGTTATCAAATGACAACTCATGTCTATGACTAGGAAACCATAGCCATCTTTGATCGACAAGCTAGTCCGGTAGAGGCTCCCTAGGGACATGTTGTTGTCTATGTACCCACACATGTATTTGAGTTTCCGGTCAATAAAATTGTAGCATGAATAATAAATGATTATCATGAACAAGGAAATATAATAATAACCACTTTATTATTGCCTCTAGGGCATATTTCCAACAAATACCTAGTGCATCGGGTCCAATGAAAATATTTTGTGACAATACTGGAGCAATTTCCTTAGCGAAGGAATCCAGATTTCACAAAATAATCAAACACATCAAGAGACGCTTCAACTCCATCTGTGATCAAGTCAAGGAGGGAGACATAGAGATTTGCAAAATACATACGGATCTGAACGTAGCAGACCCATTAACTAAGTCTCTCCCACGAGCAAAACATGATCGGCACCAAGTCTCCATGGGTGTTAGAATCATTACAATGTAATCTATATTATTGGCTCTAGTGCAAATGGGAGACTGGAAGAAATATGCCCTAGAGGCAATAATAAAGTTGTTATTTTATATTTCCTTATACGTGATAAATGTTTATTGTTCATCCTAGAATTGTATTGATCGAAAACCTAAATACATGTGTGAATACATAAACAAACAATGTGTCCCTAGTGAGCCTCTACTTGACTAGCTCGTTTATCAAAGATGGTTAACGATTCCTAACCATGGACATGAGTTGTCATTTGATAACGAGATCACATCATTCGTGATGGACAAGACCCATCCATTAGCTTGGAATATTGATCGTTCAGTATTATTGCTATTGCTTTCTTCATGTCAAATACATATTCCTTCGACTATGAGATTATGCAACTCCCGGATACCGGCGGAATGCCTTGTGTTCTATCAAACGTCACAACGTAACTGGGTGATTATAAAGATGCTCTACAAGTATCTCCGAAGGTGTTTATTGATTTGGCATAGATCGAGATTAGGATTTGTCACTCCGAATATCGGAGAGATATCTCTGGGCCCTCTCGGTAATACACATCATAAGAAGCCTTGCAAGCGAAGTGACTAATGAGTTAGTTGTAGGATGATGTATTACGGAACAAGTAAAGAGACTTGCCGGTAACGAGATTGAACTAGGTATGAAGATACCGACGATCGAATCTCGGGCAAGTAACATACCGATGGACAAAGGGAATAACATATGTTGTCATGACGGTTCGACCGATAAAGATCTTTGTAGAATATGTAGGAGCCAATATGAGCATCCATGTTCTGCTATTGGTTATTGACCGGAGAGGTGTCTCGGTCATGTCTACATAGTTCTCGAACCCGTAGGGTCTGCACGCTTAAAGTTCGATGATGATATAGTATTATATGAGTTATGTGATTTGGTGACCGAATGTTGTTCGGAGTCCCAGATGAGATCACGAACATGATGAAGAGTCTTGAAATGGTCGAGAGGTAAAGATTGATATATAGGATGATAGTATTCGGACACCGGAAGTGTTCCGGAGTGTATCGGGTATTTATCGGAGTACCGAAGGGGTTACCGGAACCCCGGGGGGAATATATGGGCCATATGGGCCAAGAGAGGGGAGCACACCAGCCCACAAGGGGTGCCCCCCCCTATGGCAGGAGGCCGAATTGGGAGAAGGAAAAAGGCGGTTCGCCCCCCCCCCCCCCCCCCCTTCCTTTCTCTCTTCCCACTTCCCTTTCTTCTCCGGTGAAATAAGGAAAGGAGGACGCCACTGTTTTTTTCACACACATATGTAATCATTTTCTAAGGATGAAAATATTAATAAAGCCACTAGTTCTTGTATATCGTTCTTCCTTTTTCTTTATCCTAAAGTCTATGGCAGGTGGCCCCTCCTTTAACGTCTCTTTTCCAAAGAGTCGTCCTCATTTTTGGTGGGTGTGGTTACTGTTTCAAATCAGATAGAAGAAGAGGAAGACAGGGGAGGGACGAGAGAAGGTCCATCACGGGAGCCCGCTCATCCAAGGTTTGCTGCGGCCGGAGTCGCCGGCCTCGAGATGCCCGGCGGCGAGGGCAAGAATCCAGGGTCGCCACGCGCAGAGGAGCAGGTTCCTTCCTACCCCCCGACCCCCTCCTCCCTAGCCCCCCGCCGCCGTAACAAATCCGGCCCGCAGCTGTGTGTCGAGGTCAAATCCCTCCGTCTATAACCTTAGATTCGCCTCTAGCTTTCACGAATTTTGTGGTTACGGTGACTATCATGTACTGAGAGGTTTGAATCGCAACAGAGATTTGCCAAAATAGCAGGATGCCCAGGGGATTATTCATGTGTTCTGCGTGGGGGCGCGGTTGTGTGTTAGGCACCAAAATCACCATTGTTAATCCACATGTTCATTTTCGTCTACAGGAGATTTAGATTTTTTTCTTGTTCAAACCAGGCATAGGTAGATGCACCTACTATGTAGTCAATCGATTTGGGTATTTTTTGGTTTTTCAGTTTTCAGTTTTCGTGCTGAATTTTTTGATATATTATACGTTTTTTCCGACATCGCATGCAAAAGTTATAGTCGTTTTACATTTTCCCTACACTTTTTGCAAAACATGTCCAAATTTAAGTTTTCAAATTTTCCTAACTAGTAGATGTAATAATATAACTACCTCTCGAAGGATTTTATTTTTTGAAGTTTTTATCATTTTCTTTTGACTTTTTCAAAACTGAAATGGCGATACACGGGGGGGGGGGGGGGTAGAGTTTGAAAATTGCCCTACAGTGCCGGTTTGTGTCTTCAACCGGGACTATAGGTTAAGACTCTGTAGTGCCGGTTGGTGACGCAAACCGGTACTATAGGTTAAACCTTTAGTACCGGTTTGTGTCACAAACCGTCACTAAAGGGGCTCGTGGGGCCATGGCCTGACGCCAGCCTGCCACCACCCCTTTAGTACCGGTTCGTGGCACGAACCGGTACTAAAGGTTCATTCCGAACTGGCACTAATGCATAGCCATTCGAACCGGCACTATTGATCACATTAGTGCCGGGTTTTTTACAAACTGGCACTAATGTGCTTCACGTTTAACCCTTTTTCTACTAGTGCTAACGATCATATTTCATCCCTCCAAACCCTTCCTCTGTGTTTTCTTATTTCTTGGATCCGTCAAAATGAACTTAGTGTTCAGCGTGCCATGCTTCTAGATCCATCTAAAAGGGTAAATGTACCTTTACTAAGTGTTTTGTTTTTTTGCGCGAGAAAACTTTCAATCTATTTATCTTCAATCATGCCAGTACAACGAACACCAGAAATGATAAAAATTACATCCAGATCCGTAGACCACCTAGCGACGAGTGCAAGCACTAATGTGACCCGAAGGCGCGTCGCCGTCATAGCCCCTCCCTCGCTAGAGCCGGGCAAAACTTCTTGTAGTAGACAGTTAGAATGTCGTCGGGCTAAGGCCCCATATGACCAGCGCAGCAGAACAGTAACCGCTGCCATGAAGAGTAGCTTAGATCGCAAAGATCCAACCGGAAGAAACGCAAACATAGACGAACTACGATTAGATCCGAGCAAATCCATCAAAGGCAGATCCGCCGGAGACAGACCTCGACATGCCCACCGACGGTGCTAGATACGCCACCATGACGGGGGCTAGGCAAGAAGAATCTTATTCCATCTTCAAGTAGCCGCCGTCGTCTCGTCTTTTTAAACGGAACACAAACCTTAATTAAACTCAAAAGCACTTATGAAAACGGAGCCTTCCCGCCGGCACGCCGACATGGCTCTAAGGCCTCCGAAGACGAGGCGAACTGGCGGCGGCGCCCCGGCGGGAGGCAAAGGAACCCTATACCTTTACTCAATGTTTAGATGTGAAATTTTAGTTCTGGTAGAATAGTTTAGATTCAGTTGGAATTGCAACTGTACTGCCTTGTTGGCACGTTGGTACGAGTCCGAGAGTCCATCGGGAGTGTGAAATTTTAGTTCTGGTAGAATAGTTTAGGTTTTTTTTATTGTAGTTGGAACTGCCCCAACCCAAGCGCAATCGCAACCCAGCACACCCAAGCGCAACCGGGGGTCGGGGCGGAGGGCTGTCGGCGCCGATGAAATCGGTTCCATTTTTCTTTTTGTTTAGGGTTCTTTTTTTTGTTGCAACCGCACCAACCCGAGCGCAATCGCAACTTAACACACCCAAGCGCAATTGCAAGACATATAACGTGACCGCAACCGGGGGTCGGGGCGGGGAGGGCTGTCGGCGCTGATGAAATCGGTTCCATTTTTTCTTTTGATTGGGGTTCTTTTTGTTTGTAGTTGCAACCGCCCCAACCCGAGCGCAATCGCAAGTCAGCACACCCAAGCGCAATTGGAAGAAATATAACGTCATCGCAACCAGGGGTCAGGGCAGAGGGTTGTCGGCGCCGATGAAATCGGTTCCATTTTTTATTTATTGTAGTTTTTTTCTTTGTAGTTGCAACTGCCCCAACCCAAGCGCAATTGCAAGTCAGCACACCCAAGCGCAATTGCAAGACATATAACGTCACCGCAACCAGGGGTCGGGGCGGGGGATTGTCGGCGTCGATGAGATCGGTTCCATTTTTTTATTGGTTGGTCTTTTTCCTTTGTAGTTGCAACCGCCCCGACCCGAGTGCAATCGCAACTTAGCACACCCAAGCGCAATTGCAAGACGTATAACGTGAATGCAATTGGGGATCAGGGCGAAAGGCTGTGGGCGCCGATGAAATCGGTTCCATTTTTTCTTTTCTTTGGGATTCTTTTTTGTTTCTAGTTGCAACCGCCCCAACCCAAGCGCAATCGCAACTCAACACACCCAAGCGCAACCGGGGGTCGGGGCGAAGGGCTGTCGGCGCCGATGAAATCGGTTACATTTTTCTTTTTGTTTAGGGTTCTTTTTGTTTGTTGTTGCAACCGCACCAACCCGAGCGCAATCGCAACTCAACACACCCAAGCGCAACCGGGGGTCGGGGGGGAGGGCTGTCGGCGCCGATGAAATTGGTTCCATTTCTTTTACTTATTTTTAGGTTTTTTATTGTAGTTGGAACTGCCCCAACCCAAGGGCAATCGCAACCCAGCACACCCAAGCGCAACCGGGGGTCGGGGCGGAGGGCTGTCGGCGCCGATGAAATCGGTTCCATTTTTCTTTTTGTTTAGGGTTCTTTTTTTGTTGTTGTTGCAACCGCACCAACCCGAGCGCAATCGCAACTTAACACACCCAAGCGCAATTGCAAGACATATAACGTGACCGCAACCGGGGGTCGGGGCGGGGAGGGCTGTCGGCGCTGATAAAATCGGTTCCATTTTTTCTTTTGATTGGGGTTCTTTTTCTTTGTTGTTGCAACCGCCCCAACCCAAGCACAATCACAACTCAACACACCCAAGCGCAACCGGGGGTCGGGGCGGAGGGCTGTCGACGCCGATGAAATTGGTTCCATTTCTTTTACTTATTTTAAGGTTTTTTTATTATAGTTGGAACTGCCCCAACCCAAGCGCAATCGCAACCCAGCACGCCCAAGCACAACCGGGGTTGGGGCGCAGGGCTGTCGGCGCCGATTTCGGTTCTTTTTTTGTCAGGTTTTGATATTGTTGTTGTTGCAACCGCCCGAACCCAAGCGCTCAATCGCAACCCAGCACACCCAAAACGCAGCCGGGGTCGGGGCGGAGGGCTATCGGCGCCGATGAAATCGGTTCTGTTTTTCTTTTGTTTAGGGTTCTTTTTGTTTGTAGTTGCAACCGCCCCAACCCGAGCGCAATCGCAACTCAACACACCCCAAGCGCAATTTGCAAGACACATAACGTGACCGCAACTCAACACAACCCAAGCGCAATCGCAACCCAGCACACCCAAGCACAACCGGGGTCGGGGCGGAGGGCTGTCGGCGCCGATGAAATCGGTTACGTTTTTCTTTTTGTTTAGGGTTCTTTTTGTTTGTTGTTGCAACCGCACCAACCCGAGCGCAATTGCAACTCAACACACCCAAGCGCAACCGGGGGTCGGGGCGGAGGGCTGTCGGCGCCGATGAAATTGGTTCCATTTCTTTTACTTATTTTTAGGTTTTTTTATTGTAGTTGGAACTGCGCCAACCCAAGCGCCATCGCAACCAGCACACCCAAGCGCAACCGGGGGTTGGGGCGGAGGGCTGTCGGCGCCGATGAAATCGGTTCCGTTTTTCTTTTTGTTTAGGTTTCTTTTTGTTTGTTGTTGCAACCGCACCAACCTGAGCGCAATCGCAACTTAACACACCCAAGCGCAATTGCAAGACATATAACGTGACCGCAAACGGGGGTCGGGGCGGGGAGGGCTATCGGCGCTGATGAAATCGGTTCCATTTTTTCTTTTGATTGGGGTTCTTTTTGTTTGTTGTTGCAACCGCCCCAACCCGAGCGCAATCGCAACTCAACACATCCAAGCACAAACGGGGGTCGGGGCGGAGGGCTGTCGGCACCGATGAAATTGGTTCCATTTCTTTTACTTATTTTAAGGTTTTTTTATTGTAGTTGGAACGCACGCCCAAGCGCAACTGGGGTTGGGGCGGAGGGCTGTCGGCGCCGATTTCGGTTCTTTTTTTGTCAGGTTTTGATATTGTTGTTGTTGCAACCGCCCGAACCCAAGCGCTCAATCGCAACCCAGCACACCCAAACGCAGCCGGGGTCGGGGCGGAGGGCTATCGGCGCCGATGAAATCGGTTCCGTTTTTCTTTTGTTTAGGGTTCTTTTTGTTTGTAGTTGCAACCGCCCCAACCCGAGCGCAATCGCAACTCAACACACCCCAAGCGCAATTTGCAAGACACATAATGTGACCGCAACTCAACACAACCCTAGCGCAATCGCAACCCAGCACACCCAAGCACAAACCGGGGTTGGGGCGGAGGGCTGTTGGCGCCGATTTCGGTTCTTTTTTCCATTTTTGTTTTTTTTTGTTAGTTTTTTTGTAGTTGCAACCTCCCCAACCCGAGCGCAATCGCAACTCAACACACCCAAGCACAACCGGGGGTCGGGATGGTTTGTCGGTGATGATGGGAATCACCGCCCCATCCTCAGTACAATCGCAAACTCAACACACCCAAGCGTAACTGCGGAACATCTATTGCGACCATGACCGAGGGTCGGGGCGGACGGATATGGGCGCAGATGAAATCAGTTCTTTTTTTAGTAGTTGCAATCGCCACAATTCGACCGCAACTGCAACTCAACACAACCAAGTGCACCTGCAAGATGTATAATGTGACCACATCCGGGGGGTCAAGGGCAGTGTTTTGTCAGTGACGGCGAAAACTGTGTTTAATCATTTTTTACAGGTCGTCTGTTGTTTTTAGCGTTTTTTAGATGGTTGTTAGTAGTCAATATTTTTTTCATATATCATAGTTATATAGTTTTTTTCACACACATATGTAATCATTTTCTAAGGATGAAAATAGTAATAAAGCCACTAGTTCTTGTATATCGTTCTTCCTTTTTCTTTATCCTAATGTCTATGGCAGGTGGCCCCTCCTTTAACGTCTCTTTTCCAAAGAGCCGTCCTCATTTTTGGTGGGTGTGGTTACTGTTTCAAATCAGATAGAAGAAGAGGAAGACAGGGGAGGGACGAGAGAAGGTCCATCACGGGAGCCCGCTCATCCAAGGTTTGCTGCGGCCGGAGTCGCCGGCCTCGAGATGCCCGGCGGCGAGGGCAAGAATCCAGGGTCGCCACGCGCAGAGGAGCAGGTTCCTTCCTACCCCCCGACCCCCTCCTCCCCAGCCCCCCGCCGCCGTACCAAATCCGGCCCGCAGCTGTGTGCCGAGGTCAAATCCCTCCGTTTATAACCTCAGATTCGCCTCTAGCTTTCACGAATTTTGTGGTTACGGTGACTATCATGTACTGAGAGGTTTGAATCGCAACAGAGATTTGCCAAAATAGCAGGATGCCCAGGGGATTATTCCTGTGTTCTGCGTGGGGGCACGGTTGTGTGTTAGGCACCAAAATCACCATTGTTAATCCACATGTTCATTTTCGTCTATAGGAGATTTAGATTTTTTCTTGTTCAAATCAGGCATAGGTAGATGCGCCTACTATGTAGCCAATCGATGTGGGTATTTTTTGGTTTTTCAGTTTTGATTCTGTGGGTACAGAGCATTCGAAAGTCATGCAGGACACACACTTTGCTGCATATGTGTGTTCAACAGCTTGGGAAACTCAGTAACTTTTTTCTCTCACTCCATGGGATGTACAGAGTCAGATAAACAGTCCTTTTTGGAACTATAATCAAGTTGGGGCGGTCTTCCTCTTGACAAAATAAGAGAGATAATTTGTGGTAGTTCAACAAAGTTTGTTTGTTGTTCGTCAGTATTTGCGCCCAGTTTTTATCCGTTGAATGTTCATGACTACAGGGGATGTGCACAAAATCTTCAGCAGTAGTTATTGTTTGTTTCTGTATTTTTGTACCCTAATCATCATTTTTCCTATGCAAAAGGATAGAGTGAAATACACCCACAGTACCTGTACTCTCCGTATAAAATCACTTTGAACACTGTACTCTGGCAACTGCAAATTACGGTCATTATGCTAACGTTGCTTGCTCACCATACGGTCACTTGCGCCCGAAACGTACGTATTTGCACAGCTGGCATGCGATTTTTGCAGTTACACCCTCCCCTATCCCTCTTCCCCTCTTCCCCTCCCCCTCCCACCATCAAATCCCTAGCTCGTTCAGTCGTTCCCCATTCAACATCGGCCGCGTGGCTTCATTCCACTTCTGCACAGAGAGAAGAGAGGAAAGGGGGAGCGGAGAGAGCCCAGGCGATCGCTGTCGCGTTGCTTGTACGCTAGGGTTTCCCGTCGCGGCGGCTACCATGACCGGCGGAGGTGGTTCGTCGGCCGGAGCAAAAGACGCCCTCGACTCGCTGGATGTTGGAGGAAGCAGCAGCGAGCCAAAGCCCTTCCTCCATCGACCTGATCATGCGCGGACGCCGGCATACGGTGAGCACTCTCGAATTCTTCACCCTTCGGTTCGCGTCTCTTTGTAGGAGTCTCAATTTCGAGTGATTGTTAGGGTTAGATGAACGATTTTCCTCTGTTGCTCTGAAATAAAAGAGGCGGTTTTGCCGATTTTCCTCTGTTGCTCTGAAATAAAAGAGGGGATTTGTAGTTAGGGTTAGTTTGCTGATTTTGCAGTGATTGTTAGGGCTAGATGAATGATTTTCCTTTGTTGCTCTGAAATAAAAGAGGGGTTTTTGCTCTGTTTTTTTATTTTGCAGAGGAATACAATTATGATTATCCGTGCAGTCTAGGCATAAATCATGGTGGTTTCTTTGTTGGCCAAGGTAGCTACAGGAGTTACTGCAATGGAAAAACTGCTTGGTATGATTATGTGCCGTCTGCGACACTGACCATGTCTGAATTGGAAAGGATAGTTGAAGATCTAGGCTATGAGATGGCAGGTAGATTGGATGTATATTGGTGTTTGCCAGGGTTGCAAATTAAGACTGGTGGTCTTAGGAAAATGAATTCCCAGGAAGCTTGTGACAATATTAGTGCTTGTGTAGTTTTTGGACATAAAGAAATTCAGTTATTCCTTGACCATGATGAGAGCTACAGGAGTATCGAATGGGATGATGTTGTGGTCTTTCCTGTCAATGATTTACCTCATGTGATCAGTCCTAGGAAAGTAAAAGAGGAGAAATTTGCAGAGAGAATGTCTGAACAAAATATGGCAGAGGAGCAAGGTGATGACAATGCAGAGGAGGCTGGGCAGAACATGGAAGAGGGGCAAGGTGATGAGCAATTCAATGAGGAAGAAATTGAGTAGTATATGGCAGATGCTGAGGAAGAGGATGAGGTTGATGTGGAAGAGGAACAGGAGGAAGATGTTGTGGAAGAGGAACATGATGAATATGCACAGTCAGATGTAGATGATGGCAGTCTTTCTCATGCTGGAAGAGGAGTTAGTGATTCAGAAAATGGGGATGAAATTGTGGACAGTGATTATGCTATATCTGATGGAGATGTAGATCTTCTAGAAGATCAAATAGAAGAGGTGGTAATAGATGTAAAAGGAAAGAAAGCTGCAGATATTGGAGCTTCTTCTGATGAGGAAGATCTTCAGATGCCAGATTCTGATGAGGATGAGCTGAAGCACAACTTCAATACATTCAGGCCAGAAGATATGCATGATCCTATGTTCAAAGTTGGACAGTTATTCCAGTCACCAGAGATGTTAAGGAAAGCCATTAGGGAATATTTAAATTGTTAGTGAGCTCATATGTGTAGTTATGCAATGCAGGTACATTTTAGAAGCAAGAGAGTTGCCAATCCTCTCTATGATAGACAGGATTAAGGCACAACTAACTACTAGGATGGTTACAAAAAATGAAGAGATGTTGAGCTGGACATCTCCAATTTGCCCAAAGATTAAGAAAAGACTAGACAAGAACACAGAATTAGCTAACACATGTTATGCTGAATTAGCTGGAGATGGCATATATTCTATGGAGGACAGAGGGTACACATACATTGTTGAGATAAATGTGGAGAGCTGCAGCTGTAGAAGGTGGAATTTGACAGGAATACCATGCCCTCACTCAATAGCATGCTGCAGAAGAGAAAGAAAATCACCAATTGAGCTAGTGCACAAGTGTTACTCCATTGAATCTTACCACAAGGCATACTCTCATCTTATTGTGCCTTGCAGAGATAGAAGAGAGCGGACAAAGATGAATGGATGTCCTATTGCACCACCTCTTTATGTGAAGAAGGTTGGAAATCCTGGTCATAATAGGAGGAGGGCTCCTGAAGAAGTTGCAGATGGGAGAGGTGGAACCAGAATGACAAGGCATGGTGTAGTTATCCACTGTGGGCACTACAAACTACCTGGACACAATAGGAGTTCATGTTCTGATCTTAAAGCTGGCATACCCCCATATGTTCCTGCCCCAAAGCAACATGTCAGGAGAAGGAGAAGGGCAGAACCAACTACTGAAGAAGATCAAGAGGCAGAACCAAATGTTCAAGAACAGCAAGAGGAAGCACCAAATGTTCAAGATCAGCAAGAGGCACAACATACACAGGATGAGCATGTCATAACTCAGGTTTTTATGTTCTACTGCTATCAATCTTGATGCTTGTTCTTGTCATTTACTAGATGTACTTCAACGATGCTGAGCAGTTTTGTTTTTATTTCTGTAGGATATCAATGACCAAATTCCTCTATCTATTGTGTATACTCATGATATGCTCAATGAAATGATTTTCCAGGTACTTACCTATTTCTAACTACAACTTGTCTCATATTGTTCATTTCTGCTCAATAATGATATGCTTCAAGACATGACCATGTTTTCTTTGAATTATTTATTCAGAGACCTATGCCAAAGACAACTACTACTCCTAGGCCTTTGCCAGACTGTTCTTTTATTACTGCTGCTAGAGAAGCCCTTGGCACAGGGACAACAAGCACCTCAACAACAGCAGGATACCTTGCTACGAAGGCTGCAGCTATGAGAATTGCAAAAGAAAAGGTCTTTGCTGCACAGAGAGATGCAACACAAGAGCAAAGGTATGAGTCCCATGAGAAGCAAGCTGCTGATGTGCTTGCTAGAAGAGAAGCAGAGAAGGCAAAGAAAGAAGAAGAGAAGGCAAAGAAGAAAGCAGAAGCGCTAGCAAAGAAAGAAGAAGAGAAGGCAAAGAAGAGAGCAGAAGCACTAGCAAAGAGAGAAGAAGAGAAGGCAAAGAAAGCACAGAAAATGGCAGCAGAGATAGAAGAAAAGAAGAAAGTTGCAATTGCCAGGAGAGAAGCTCATCTACAAGCAAAGCTTAGGGAAGCAGAGGAGAAGAAGGCTGCTGCACAAGCAAAGAGGGGTGCTTCTACTATTGTCCAACAGAGCAAAAAAACACAAGGTCAACATGTTTGATGAATTCAGATGAATGTTCATCCTCTAGTCTTTAGTTCATTAAGTGTAGTGATCTTAAAAACTATGATCTTTATTTTGTTGCTCATCAAACTACTGGTGATCTTAATTTTGTTGCTCAGATGGAGCATTTAGTTGAACTTCATTCTACTCTTACCAAGTGGAGTATGGATGTCAACTTTGTAATGCTTCTGTATTGAATCTTGATATGTAATGAAGCAAGTTGAATCTGACTATGCTAGTGATGCTCGAAGGGAGTCGAGACAAAAGTTTGTTTGGGATAAATTGCATTATTTGGTACATCCATATTCTGGGCACGACTTTGCTCGAAGGCATCGATATTCATTCATCACTTGACAAATTGTAAAATTCATTCATCACACAAAAATAACAATCTTGTTAAATTCATTCATCATACTCTTATTTGATACATCCCTATTCCCCAACACACAAAGATCACATTTTTAACACTGCAACTCCACACAACACAACAAGTGCAAATAGTAAAGCAACTATCATCTTCAAGACAACCACAACCTCATTTCCTACTGCAACTACTGATCTTCTCATCTCTTTAATCCCTTCCTCTTGCACCAGAAGATGTCCAGGTTGTTGGCCATGCCCTTGCCCAGCGAGTTGGCCATGCCCCTGCCCTGCTTGATGCTCATGCCTTCCCAAATGACCATATTTCACCAAATGCAGAACATATGAGAGCTCCCAATGCCAGAAATCACAACCACCTTTCTTTGGCTGTTCAAAAAAGCATATAAAACCATGAACAAATTCAGACAACAACACAAATGCATTTGCAGAAGATGCCAGAAATCACTCACATTATGGTTCATGCATTTGTAGAAGAAGATGTTCGTATGCGCCGGGGTCTGCGAGAAGAATCGCCTCACAGTCTGACCGCAGTCGGGCCACCTATCCCGGACGAGCTCGCGCTGGACATGGCCGTCGTCGACAAGCTCGTAGCGGAGGACAAGCTCGCGCTGGATATCCTGCGTGCCGACTCCGGCTGCGTGCGGGAGTGGAGGCAGGTGGTGGAGTGGGGGTGGGGCAGCAAGCGAGGGTGGGCGCGGATGGCAACGACGCGCGGCTGAGACGGCGGCCGCGATTTGCCAGCTAGGGATTTCTCAGGATGTGGAATGGGGAACGAGTGGGAGGGGAAGGGGGAAGAGGAAGGGGGGTGTAATTGCAAAAATCGCATGCCAGCTGTGCAAATACGTACGTTTCGGGCGCAAGTGACCGTATGGTGAGCAAGCAACGTTAGCATAATGACCGTAATTTGCAGTTGCCAGAATACAGTGACCAAAGTGATTTTATACGGATAGTACAGGTACTGTGGGTGTATTTTACTCCAAAAGGATACATGCTTTTTTTCTGAATTCAGCTTTGAGGCAGAGGTTAGAATCGCAGGAGACAAGCCCAAAATCACTAGAAGGTCCTGTGTTTTTTTTGGGTTTTGTCAGTAACTGAATGTAAGCTAGTTTTTTGGACACCGATCAAAATAGAAGAGTACATGTGGAGCCTGCGGGATGCGTCGACATAAGGGGAATAATTTGATGGTTACGCTCACGTTAGTGTTACTAGTAGCCGGTAGTAGTAGATGAACTGAGCAACTGTGTTTTCTAGCATTATGGCACACTGACAGACCAGCTGTGTTTTTTTTATTATATATATGTAGCCTAATCATCCTTTTTTCTTTTTTTGTTATTTTTTTGTGTTGGTAAAACACATGATCAGGATGTTAAAGGAGATGATGAAGAGAATAAGGGACGCATCGATCAACCCGAGGGCCCAACAGTTGATAAAGAGAAGAATGACACAACTGCAAGTCAAATCTTCAAGATTGACGAAGATACAGTGGATGTCGAAAGCGAACAGTACCATGGGAATGATGACCTAACTGAAACTGATGTGTCCAACGAACTACTTTGTGCTGGAGTAAAAAATTTGGTGAAGTCATCCCCCCTCCTCCACCCCCTGCATTTCTTCAGCTTTTCTTTTTTTTTGTACATTCAAAGTTCCTCTTATATATATATTTTTTGTTTTTCCTCACAATGATTTTTTGTACTTATTTTTATCACTATATCAGATTGTGAAGAGCTTTAAAAGGAAGCAAAGACGGACCATTGTACGAAAGGGGAGCATAAAGGTAGACTTTAGTTATCCTTGTCACGCGTAATTTATTTATCATGTGTGTAATCATTTCTATGTCACATACTACTTCAATTTTATTCATTTATAACTCTGTTTTTTGTTTGGGTGAAACTTTTTAATTTCCCCCTTTTGATGTACACAGAGACCAAGACTAACTGAAGCGACTTCACACGATGATTTTGGCGATGCAGTATGTAAAGCATATAGTAGGTGCAGCATACCATATTTCTCCGAGGTCGTGAATAGCATTTGCAAGAGCAAGAACAAAGTGGACTTAATCAGGTCTACTGGTTTTGGTTACATGCTGGAGTTAGATGATTGTCTTGTGCCTAGGCCGTTTGCTCAGTGGATAGCAGACAAGGTCATTGTTGACGATGAAGCAATTTTCATCAACAAGAAGCGCATACCACTAAATGCACTGGGTGTCCTGCATGTTTTTGGCATTCCGGCAGGGGACATCAACATTAGCATGGTCGACGATGCAGGGAAGACAGAGTTCCTTGCATTTTTCGGGCTCACAGAAGTGCCCACAATAAAGTTTTTTGGCAACAAGATTATTGAAGGAGAAGAGTTGTCTGACGAACAGCTCATTCGCTGTTTCCTGATTGTTGCCCTGTCAACCGTGTTGTGCCCAACTTCAAACACTAAACCAAGCACCAAGTATATGGGATCACTAATAGATGTCAGTAAAATTAGAAACCTAAATTGGTGCAAGTTCACTCACATGTGGCTGTTGCAAGCTATTAGGAAGTATCAAAAAGAGAAGACGAAGCAAAACCGCTTGACATTGACACTAGGAGGCTGCATATACCAACTAGCGGTACATTTTCTTTTCTTTTTCTATTTTATAGTTTTTGTGTCTTCCTTTTTCCTTTATTTTCCTTTTTTTCATCAAAACAAGTTGACATCTGTTATTCTTTTTTTTTCTTTTCCCAAGGTCCGCTTCCTTGACTTCACAGACTTTGGAGCAATACAAGTACCATCAATCATGCCAACGATATGTGTATGGAAAGGCAGTCTTGTCAAAAATTTCAGTGATATGCTCATAGACCAAAATGGCATGTACAGACCAAGTAAAGTAAGTTTTTCTCATCTATACTTATTTCTATCTTTGTTTGTATTCTCTGTTTCTAATGTAACAACAGAGAACAGAATAGCAGATATTCTGTTGGGCCAGGGTCAATTTAAGAGAACTTTAATTTCTTTTACTTTGGTCTTTTTTTACACATGTAGATAAAAGATGAATCTGAAACATCCTATGCTCAAGAGTCATTCAGTTGGGCCAGCACAACGAAGAACTCAAACTTAAGGGCTGCTATTGACAGAACAGTGGGGAATTCTCTTCCCGAGGAGGTTCCCCCCTAATCTTTTTTTTCTTTTTCTGCATGCATTTATGATTTTTTTTTCATTTCATCGTTTTCTCACTTTTTTGTTTCTTCACATGTATCAGGTGAAAGAAGAGATATACACATCATTCCAGTTTTACATGAAAGATGAAAACGTAAGCACTTGCATGAAAGCAAAGAATTTGCTTTTAAAGACCCTGGAATTAGTGACATCAAGAAATGGCGATTCAGAGAAAACTTTGAACTTGAGTCATCCGAGAAGAGCCATAATACAGTGAGCAACCAACACTGGTCAGGATCTACTGTAAAAGTAAACTCAGATGGAGATTATGAAGAAGATGAGGGTAAATATCCTATTGTTTGCAAAATAGAAACCCGTTTTTTACAACCATGTGTTTAAAGCACTGTTATTTGTTTTTTAATTCTATTTGGACAGGCCTTCTACTCATTTACTTTTTTCTCTTTTTTTATTTTCTATAATTATGCTCCCTTTTGTAGGAACGACGACTCTACTTCGAAGGACTAAGAGGGTGAAACAAATCAGCGAACAATCACCTGCTTCAATTGAAACTGAAAGAATGAGCCATGAGCAAGAAGTATTCCAAGGAAAGAGTGATGAAGGGGTTGATGTTATTGGGAGCTCAAAGTTAGAACATGCATATGTAAGTTCATGAATCTTTTTACTGTACTTTTTTTAGGATATATATTCCCATGTTCTTTTTCCCTTTTTATTGTCCGTTTTTAAAACTCTTGCTACTTACCTCCCACATTTTTCAGAATCAAATGGGCAAGGGTAATGAAGAATTTCAAGAACACAACAACAAAGAGACAATAACCACACAAGAAGAAATTCAAGATCAAGTGAACACAAACAAAGATGATACAGAGGCAGTGAAAGCACCCCAAGAAGTGAGCATCGAAGATGGACTAGGAAGAGAAAACAAGGTTACAGTGCAGGACAAGGTGCTAGAAGCGAAGATCAATGAAACAAGAGCAGCGAGCACGACAAGTTTTGAGTACTTACTTCTACCAGACAACACTGCTTTGTTACCTCAGATTCAGAGCAAAGAAGCTGGGAAAGGAAATGCATCAAGTTTTTCCGGTTTCATGAGCCAGAAGACATCCAGTAATGAACATATCTCCCAAGTAAGAAGTTTTAACTAGCTACTTGTTACTTAACATCTTTCTTTTTCTTTTTACTACTTTTGTTATTTTTTAACATGCCATGCTCCTTGTTATTTTTTTCTTGACAGCAAAAAGACGACACCAACGTGATCAACCAGCAACAGAAGGGGTCCTGCAGCAAAATAGATTTCGACATAAATGTCACATTAGCTGCAGGTACCTTTATCTTTTTTGATGATCCTTTTTCCTTTGCACCAATTTTCTGTTCAAAACTGAAGAAACCAGCAACAACTATTCAATTTTGTTTCATTTTTTTGGAGCTGATGATCATCATTTGCTTCTCAAATATAGATGAGGATGACGCAAATGACCATGAAGCAAACAAGCATGTCATAGATAATCCTATAGGAAACGAAGACGAATCCTGGGCTGATTACTTGGATAAAGCAAGGCAAAAGTACTTCTTCTATGATGATGACACGCCAACTTGTCATATACTCGAAGATATGGATGACTGCGGGAATGAAATAACTGAGCCTGAGCTATGGCGTCCTGTGCACATGACAACAAAGGAATATAACAAAAAAATTGAGGTGGGCAAAACGTAGGAAAGGAGCCTCATCAAATCAAAATATATGCCCCCATGTGTTATATGTTACTAGTGTAGACACTTTATGTCTTTAACTCGTTTTCTTTGGTGCGTCAATAATCAGAATGCAAAGAAAATCATTGTTCACCAGACATTGAAAGAAAAGGAATCAGGCAACTACCATCAAGAGCAAGAGATCAAGAGCTGCGAGGTTTCATCTTCTTTTTTCCTTTTCAATATTTCTTTATTTAATCACTTTTTTTAGAAAAATATAATTTTCTGCCTTGTTGGTTTCAAACAACACCTTCATCCTCTGTCCTTTTTGTGTCAACAGTTTTCTGTACATTGCGCGCAACAGCAACAAAGTGTTGGACAAAGATGCACTTCACCAGACGGAGGAATAATTGACCTGGTTATTTTTTTCTCTGCATTTTGCTGCTGAGCAGTTTCTGTTTTCTTATGAGATGTTTCTCATTTTTTTATTCATGGTCTTTGATTTTCTCTTGCTTTTAAAATGATACAGACATCACCAAACACAAGCATTCGAAATGAGTGGAACGAGCCGCATACATGCTATTCTCCTAGGAATAGGAACACAACTTACAAGACAATGACTACCAGACCCCCACGCACCAAAGTACATTTTTCTTTTTTTATCCCCATTTTTTTTGATTTTTTTTCTACATTAACAGTTTTCCTAGGCACATTTCTTTGGTTTTCTCATATTTCTTTCTTTTTTCATTTTTTGATACAGCATTTTTTCTCAGAAGCCACAATGACAGGGAGAATTATGTTCCCAGAAAGAGCTAACATTGAATGCAATTTTGATGGGACAGAGGATAACCCTATAACGTTCTTGGATCATAACAGTGTAAGTATTTTCTTCTTCTTTGTGTTGTTTTTCCTAAAAGCTGAAGTCCAAAAGAAAAGATCCCAGAATGTCTATAGCTTCATACTTATATTTTTTTTTATTTGTTGAATTTTTCCAGGCATCACCAGAGGTCCAAATCCTCAGTCAAAGTCCTTTCAAACAGTCTTGCAGTAACTTAGTTGATAGATCAGATGAGCACTATAACACCAGACTCTTCTTAGGGAGTACAAGCAGCTCTAGGGGCAAAGAAAATATACCACCTAAAAGGGTAGTACAACCAAGCAAATTTTTGTGCTCGCCTTATGACCAAGACAGGGGGCCCATCATGGAATACGAACTTCATCTATATCACAACATCTTACTCCTAAGCGAGAATAATTACTACAAAGGGTTAGGACACTTTTTTCCCTCCCAGACCACCGACTTTTTGTTGAGTTGTTCGTGTGTGTGTTTTTTTTCTTCCTTGTTTTTGTGCATTTGAAGTGTATATAGCAGTTCCCCCCTTGCACTGACATTTTTCTGCGGGCAAATCATGAAAATGCAGGGACTACTGGGCAATTGAGATTGATAAATGCAGGGTATCATTGGAACAACTAGGCAATTCATTCAAACCATCAGGGTGGGTGGAGTCATATGTCATCAATGCATACTGTCGAAAATTATTCAGAGATAACCACCCCAGAACATCCTAGAGGCACTACTTTTTCCACACGGCGGCAATGAGTTCCAATACAATCTTGTTTTGATGTTTGTTTATCTCTCGCTTTTTTAGTTAAAACTTTAATTTTATCTTTCTTTTCTTTTTGTTTGTTTGTAATAGGAGTACTTTTTGGAGAAGTGGAGGACTGAAGTGGGGAGACTATCTTTCAAAGATAAAGTTCTAAGGAGCTTCCACGGAGCAGGGAAAGCAAGACGACTAGAGCTGAGCAATGAAGTAATGTCTCAAGCCATTTTTTGCTTATCAAAACACTTTTGAAGTCATTGAATTATGGTTTCTTGAATTCCATCTACATTTTTATTTTTTCTTCTTGTTCGTTATAGTTGTTCTTTCCTACTCTTCATGAGGATCATTGGTTCGTCTTCCTCGTCGACTTGAAAGCACTATAGTTCATATTCCTTGACTCAAAGTACGCAGAAAACGGCGATTACCACACGAACATCAAGAACATGATGGTTATGCATCCTTCCTTTTTAAAGAAAATCAAGAGAATTTTATTTTCTTCTCTCTTCCCCCAAGATTTCGTTGTCTTATTATATGATTTTTTTTCCAGATAACAAACTTTATCAAAGTGTGGCGTGATGCTAACATGAGAAACATGGGGTTCAATCAATATCAAACAGCATATCCAGTATTACCGAAACAAGTAGGGAGGTAAATCATAAACAACTTTTTCCAATACCATTTTTTCATATGAAATATCAACTATATTTTTATTCCCTCTAATGTTTTTAAATTGATTTTCCTCATCTCTTGGTTTTTCTTTTTTCTCACACCCCCCTGAAACAGCGATGATTGTGGAATTTTCACAATAAACAAGATGCAAAATTATCGAGCAAGGAACCAGTTGCAGACAGTATTCCAATCAAAAGATGTTCCAGATGCGCGCGTGAGACTTGCTGTTGATCTACTATTCAGCACTCACAACGAAATAGATGAAGCAAAGACACTTGTCAAGGACTTGTGATACAGAACTGTATATCTTTTCCCCTATTTTTCCCATCTGTCATGTTTTTTTGCATTTGCAACTATAAACAAATATCCTTTTTCTTGTCTCTCATTTTAAGGTTTCTAACTAGTTCATTTTTTTGTACATCCTCACATGGGCAAGCAGGTCAATCAACTAGAATATTTCTATCATACATGGAAGAACAATACCAGAAGGTTCTTCAGCAAGATGATGAAAAACAATCCCAAAAGTTAACGAGACGACAAAATGTCCAGTGTACATGGAGGAACGATACAATTTTTTTCTATTTTCTTTTTTTTCCTTTTCTTACCTGAAAGCGAATCCAAAATGTAAAGCAGTGCGTGTATTTTGGCCTCAAGGATTTTTTTTACCGTCATATGCATAGTTTTAGAAACTGGTCATTAACCAGAAAACAATCCCATGTGTATAATGTTGCTTTCAGATCAATATCAAACATCGGTTCTTAACCGTTTTTATGATTATTTTTTATTTTTTCAAGTTCGATTTTTCTCCCCCGCCTAGATATTAACCAGAACATTTTCTTTCATGTTTTTTCTCCTCTTGTTTCTATCACTTCTCCTCCTTCTTTCTTTTGTGTAGGTTTTCAAAATTCTTACTGGACAGAAGATAGCTAAACAGCACAAGCAGAAAAGTGGATCAAGAACCTTAAGTAACCAACTGGGGTAAGGTAAGTGTCGCTACCCCCATGGGAAACATTTTTTCCCTGGGTTTTTTCACAGTACAAATAAAAGATAGAAACATCAGCATTTTTCTTAAAATAGTATAGCAAAAGTGCTATCATCCATGAACCATCATATAGTTCTTTTCTTTGGTTTCTGTTCGTTGGCAGAACGAGGACCACACTTGGCTCATTTTTACATTTTTTCAGTGCTCGCAGGGACAATCAAAAAACCAGACCAATGCCTTCTTGAACTTGTAGCACCCAGTTTCTCAGTTTCCTTTTCTCGCCTTCTTGCTCGGTTTTGCATGAGCTGGCTGCTTCTCTGTAGATGTCCCAGCAGAGGCTGCAAAAATTTTAGGGCATAAACAATTCATCAAAATCAATCATATGAAGTACAAGTCCAGTTTTTATGCTGAAAAATACTTGCTAACACTGAAAAGAAAAAGTTTCTTTTCTGGGAAACCTGAGACATGTTTGCGGCTGACTTTTTCTTTGTGAGCCAAATCGATATCTTCAGGTCTTGCCGTACAACTATTTTTATAGTGATCAGGCTCCCCACAACGACTGCATGTGACTTCTGTTTAGATAGTAAACCTTCCATGAAAGTTTTGTAACGTCCTTTTTTTGGACGCCCTTTTGATACTGCAACATCAGGATCCTGAAGATTGTCCCCATAGCCATCAGGATGCGGTCCTGCATCAAACTCTGTTGTGTCCTTGTCAATATTTGCTTGTTGTGCTTCTGCAAGTTCATCTTCTTTAGTCATCTCATCCAACCTCTGTTGCACCCTTTCACTTTCTGCTACAACATATAGATATTTTCTGTTTGTTGATGCACCATCTGAGGCCATCTCATTGAGCCTGTTGGAGAGCAAGGTATACCTTAAGTGTTGACTTCCAGCAGTCAGTTCCAAAGGAACATTGAAACGGATGTCCCGTATGTCCTTTGTATTTTTTGGCCTCCACCTGTCTATGTAATATTTCTCTGGCAGCGTAGACATGTTGAGATGAGAAAGTACTCTCAAGACATGGCTGCACACAATGCCATCCTTCTGAAATTTCCCACAAATACAACTGAACTCCTGTTGCTGCATGTTCACAATCACAACAAATCTTCTTGTTCTGAAATCTTTTTCAGCTAGCATTGGTGTCTTGTAAACTTCATATTTCACATTTCTCTCAACCTCTTCAACATGCAAATTCAACACAAACTTTATCTGTTGTTGGAATCTATAAAATATCTTTCGGTTGTACATTTTTTCAGCTTGCAACTCAAGTTCACTTCGTGCCCACAATGTTGGCGAAGTTGTTCTAGTGATAGAGTCTTGCTCCCGCTCCTTATCTTGTATAGTTTCTGAAATCTTCTGGTACTCTTGTAGGAAGCTTATCACATTGTGAGTTGACGTGATGTTGTCCTTGAATATGGCATTGGTGCCTTCACTACGTGCAGTAGAGTGAATGAAGGGGAAGAAGTTCTTCTTGAAATACACAGGGACAAACCTTTTCCTTTTCTTCCACATGATTTGGAAATACTTCACATGCCCAATGTTGTATTTCTGGAGCATCTGTGTCCACAAGTTCTCAAACTCAGTCACCGTCAGAGAGTTGTGTATGATGTCACTGAAATCATCATGCAGGGTTTTATTTGCAGCAAAAGTCCTAGTACATTTTTCCTCGGCCTTCTTTTTAATATGAAACAAACAACGTCTGTGACAGATATGGGGGAAAACTAGAGGGATAGCTGTCTTCATCCCAGCATCCTCATCTGTGATGATTGTGGATGGAGATTTGCCACCTATGCAATGCAAGAACATCTCAAACAACCATTGGAAGGTGTCAGCTATTTCATTCTCAATGATAGAGCAAGCAAACAAACAGTTTTGGTCATGTCCTGTGATTCCAACAAAGGGAGCAAATGGAAGGTTGTATCTGTTTGTCTTAAATGTTGTGTCAAAGCTGAGGCAGTCTCCGTACAGCTCGTACATCTTCCTAGAATACCCATCAGCCCAGAAAATGCACAAAACTTTACTTGCTTCATCAGAGACTTTAGCTGTCTTGAACGCATAGTAAAATTGTGGATCTTTAGCTTGTCTCTTCCTGAAATATGTTAGCACCTGCATCATGTCATTTTGATTGCTCTCTTTGCCAATGGCTGTCCTAACATTGCTGACATGCTTTTTGGTATAAGGAGTGTTTCCACCTCTCAAGTAACTTAGGATTGCCATTATTTTTCTTGTTGGTAGCTTCACAGTATTGAATGTTCGGATTAGGAGCTTCTCCTCCTCTGTCATGTGCTTATGAGAACGAAGGTATTTCACTTCTGTGTGAGGACTCAAATCATGGTTGTGTTCTAGGTTTATGGTTGTTATCACCCACTTCTCATCCTTCTTCACGACAATGAGCTGAGCTTTACACCCTGTTATTGCAATGGTGTTTGCTTTTTTCTTCCTCGCGTTCCGATAGGGCTCTTATCCTATTTTTTGGTGCCTTGTCTCACGTCGTTTCTTCCTCCTATTCTCTTGTTCTTCTTCGTCAATTACTTTTCCTGACCGATTGCACTTGAAAGTTAGCCGAGTTGGTGCACTGCCACCTTGTTTCTTGCCACAAAAGCGGGCTGCCTTCTTCACAGAAAATCCAGCAATTGAGGCATATTCATTGTAAAAGGTGTAAGCTGCATCCTCCGTATCAAAGACCATGTTCACAAGGGGTACGTGATGGCTACGCACTTCCTGACTAGAACTCTGGGCAGCAACTATACTGTCATTTTCAAGGAAAATCAGTATATCTTCCTATGTCAATTGTTCAACTTCATCAGCTGCACCACTATTTTCTTGTTGTCCAGCAGTTACAGCAGTCATATCAGAGCTTCTTTGCAACAACGTTGGAGGAAGATCATCCTCAGAATCACTGTCAGAAGGATTATCAGTTGAATCTATCAAGCAGTTTTTGTTTCCTCCATCCATCTCCATATCTCTGTCCCAGTTCAAATCATTCAAGCTTTCTGTAAAATGGTTGTCAACAAAAGGTTCCACCTCTTCTTCATGTTGTGTATCAAGTTGAGACAAACACTGATCTGCAGAACGAGCATCAGGCCGGGCTGTATCTTCGGATGATCTCCCATATCGCCCAGTTATCATGTACATATCATTCTGGAGTTTTTTTTCCAGAAAAACAAAGAACAATCAGAGAATTTTCCATAGTTCTACCCAACATGCACACAATTTTTGTTCGTGTGACACAGATATCCAAAAAAACCTACCTCAGTACGGACTAGGTGATCTTCTTGCGATTGTGAGGATCCGTATCTAGCCCCCTGAAAAGTAAAAACACCATTCAGTTACTTTTTTGTCGATTTTGTACTGCTGACAACAGCAGTTTATTCTTTGTGCATGTACATATCATTGAAAGAGTACATTTTATTACTATACATTTTTTGGGATTCTATGTTAAAAGAATTTTACTACTATATATCAACATATATGACAAGTCTGTTAGGGGGGGTGGATGGGCAAAGAACCTCTTGTTCAGCAGCAAGGAGCAGCTGCATGTATGATATGGGAGCATCATGCACCATGGTATCTACCTGCACATTCATTCATTTTTTATGAAAAATATCAGCAAAGTCTTGGTGCCTTTTTCCCCCTTCTATTGGTCACGACAGATTTTTTTCACAAAATACTTACAGGGTGTTGGAGTGGTGGAGACATTTGAGTGGACTTGCCCTTTGAAGTGTCTCCCCTCAGGTTTGTATGAAAGCTCACCTGCGCACAACAGTGTTTTCAGACTATTTAAAGACAGTTTTTTTTGGCAAGGTGGAAATACCTCTGTGCTGTCAACATTATTGTAGCTACAAAAGAGAGATGTATGCATTACATTGTTTTGATCATTCCCATGCATTGTATTGTCATCAGCAGCAACATACACTAGGTGTTGCATCCAGGGGTATGCATGATATGGTATTTGATTCAGAGAAGCAGAACTTAACCATTGTTGTTGCTGGCTTATATGGGTGCCCTGCATTGTGTAGTTTCAGAGACTCTTTTTAGGCAAAGCAAAGTGCAAAATTCATTTTTAGTTTGATAACAATCATCACTTTTCTGTTTTTTCAGGACACTAACCTGAGAACCATGAAGATAAGCTCCATATGCATCAAATATAGCTGCAAGCAAAGCAAAAATTGTCATGTATGGACATTTCTGTTCACAACTTTTTTTCTGTAAGAAACAACCCTTGTCTATTTTATTCACAACGAAAATCAATTATTTTCCCCTATTTTTCTAAGTCTTGAATGTTCTACTCGATTTCCTGTGTAAGGATCAACACAAAGCAGAACTAGATCTGGGGGGGAGGAGGAGGAACATACCCTGGTGAGTGTTGTCTGCTCCTGGACCTCTCCATGCATCCATGAGCAGCTTCCCCTGTATTTCTTCTCTCTCCTCCAACTTTTTCAGAGTTCTTCAAAGTTTTCTGCTGTTTTTGAGCAAATTGAGTGAGTTCATCTCCTTAATTTTGATTGATTAGAGGGGAAAGGTTGGGGGTGGCGGCATGGAGGGTTGGGGAGGGGGAAGAAGAGGGACGAGGGATGTGTCTTTGGGGGGGTTGGGGGGCTAGGTTTACCCTAGGGACATGGGAGATCACCTGGGAAGAAAAAGTGATCGAGAAAAGCAGAGCAGCTTTCTCTCTTTGTGTGTATCCCGGGCTCTTTATGTTTTCTCGTGACAACCCAAAACAAACAACCCAAAAAATCCCACAACCTTTCCCACAACCCAAAAAAGGCACACAACACAAAGGCCCACAACCAACAACCAACAAGGGAGAAGTTTTCAACCCAATTGTGCGGGGGAGAGAGGAGCCTGTCTCGGTCTGCCAGGTGATCGGGCTGCGACAAATAACGTGCAACGTCATCACCCACGGCATTCGACTGAGACCATTTTATTTCTCATTCGAATGAGTTCCAGGCACTCCCTATCTAATTTCTCGAGCAGCGTATTTCGCCCTCAGGGCAAGAAGGAAGATCACGCCTACGGAACAAGAGGTTCAGGAGATCATGCGCCAGACAACATGTTGGCGTCCGTGCTCCGGCGTCTCCTGCACCGCGGGAACCTCGCCCGCCGCCCAGCGCCACCGCTAGCTCCTCGTCCTCGTCTCTTCTCCACCAGCCACGTTCCTCAGGTTCGCGTCTCATCCCATGCCATGATCTTCAACCGACCGGAGCTCTTTTCTTCTTCTTTTTTCCTTTTTGTGGAGGAAATAAAAAGAAACACTCTCTGATTTCCTTGAAACATTGCAGGGTCATCCGCCACCGGTCCAATCGGTAGGTCTCGGGCCAGAAGTGGACGCGGCGAGGGGTGCGAGCAAGCTGTCGTTGGACGACGGTGTAAGGGTGTTCATGCGAGCCGACTTCAAGTACCAACACATGATAACAGCCTTCGGGCTCGCTTTTACCGGATGCAACGTTGAGCGATACATGAGGAAACAACGTGAGAAGAAAGCAGAGGACGGATCCACCATGGATGCGTTGGTTGGTCTTGCTCTTAATATGGAGTAGGGGTTTTTTCTAGAATATTTTTTGAAGTGACGAATTAGGAGTTTTGGTTTAGCCAGAAACAGGTTGGCATTGTTGTATTACCCCGCCTTTAAGTTTTTTTTAATGGGTCACCACCACACTTTGTTTAAACGACAATAACATCCGGTACAAATAAAACATCAGGAGTGGTGGGTAACCAGAGGTAACGACCAGTGGCCAAAGAAACCGAAGCCCTAGCAAGGTCATTTGCTTCTCTTGCTTCATGAATAACTAAAGGGTCTTGGAACTACAACATCCTCCTTTCATGTCTTCTGCCCATAGAGTAACTAGGATCCTTGTAAACTCTTGCTCACTGACGGAATCCTGCATGATGGACAGCCATAGTTTTGCATCTTCATGATTGCATGCTAACTTGTGCTACAGTAAATCCTCATCCATCAAAGCCTAATCACACTTGGACAACCGACGGTTAATCAAGGCATGACGCCATGAATCGTCTGCCAAGTTGCACACGAAAGAAGTGTCATCATCTGCAATATGTCGCAGCCTTAGTAATTCTTCCGTCGAGATAGAATTCTTTGCCAATCTCCACAGCTTTCTGCCAATGTTGTTGTGAAGCTCTTGTATCAGAACAACTCCCCCGATTTTTCAACCAATCCTCTCTCCTCTTTGAATCCACAAGCATATGATAAGTAGAACGAACCGAAAATACCCATGCATTTTATTACCGCCTTTAAGTTTACTTTTTTGCGTTGATATTACCGCCTTTAAGTCGACTTAGTGGGGAGCTCCAGTTCGGCGCCTTAAGCGCCTGAATAGGTAGCTGGAGCTCATAGCCGCCTGCTCTTGGGCTGGCCCGTGTAAGGCGAGCGATTGCTTCACCGGTCCACTCCCTAGTCGCTTCGAGAGTAGTTTGACTGGTCGCGGTTAATCAGTTGACTGGTCAACTATTGACTTGAAAAAAAAAGAGAAAATAATGGCAAAAAATCGTGAATTCAAAAATGCTCATGGAATTTTAATAAATTCTACTAATTTGAAAAAAAATCATTGAATTTCAAAAAAAACTTAGATTTTGAAAAATAGTTCATCGATTTTGAAAAAAGTAAATCCATTTTTCTTAAATTCGAAATATAGTTCATCGAATTTGAAAAAAAAAGTCATCAATTTTGAAAAAAACATCGAATATGAAAAAAAGTTTATCAATTTTGAGAGTAGTTCATCGACTATGAAAATAGTTCATTGAATTTGCAAAAAAGTTCATCAATTTTAAAAAAAGTTTATCCCATTTTGTTCCCTTCTCGTTCACATGCTCATTCAATTGAAACAAGCTTTCAATCAATATCTGCAGGAATTATGAAAAAATCTTATTGAATTTGAAAAAAATCATCAATTTTGAAAAAAGTTCATTGAATTTGGAAAAAGTTCATTGATTTTGAAAAAAAGTTCATCGAATTTGAAAAAAAAAATCATCAATTTTGAGAAAAAACAAATCAAACCTGAAAAAGAGTTCGTCATATTTGGAAAAAAAAGTTCATCTTTTTAACACCAAAAAGAAAAAATCTTGATTTTGAAAAAAAAACATGAATTAAAAAACCAAAAAGAACAAAAGGAAAAAAGAAAAAGAAAAACCAAATAAAACCACACCGGAAAATGACCAACGAACCGAAAAAAACCAATTTTTGAAGCTTCCCAAAACCGAAGGAGCTCCTGCGACTGAAGAAGGAAAAAAGAGAAGGGGAGAAGTTATAAATAACTAGTCATTTTATGGCTTAGTGGTTGCGGTCCTTGGTGTAGAAGGAGCAGATCATGAGTCTGAGCTCTCGCCGGCGCACCTTTTTGTGCTAGGCAGAAAAAATCAGATACATGGGCCGGCCCAGTCATAGTAGAGGGCAGCGCGCTGCAGACGCCGGTTTGCAGAAACAGTAATAACCAAGCGCCAAATAGGGATTACCTACTTAGTCTCAGTGGCGGAGCTATAGTGTTGGGCTCTTGTACCAGAACAACTCTCCTGATTTTCCAACCAATCCTCTCTCCTCCTCTTTGAATCCACGAGCATACGATAAGTAGAATGAACCAAAAATACCCTCATATTTTATTACCGCCTTTAAGTTTTTATTTTTGCGTTGATATTACTGCCTTTAACTCAACTTAGTGGGGAGCTCTGGTTCGGCGCCTTAAGCACCTGAAAAGGTAGTTGGTGCTCGCGGCTGTCTACTCTTGGGCCGGCCCATGTAAGGTGAGCGGTCGCTTCACTGGTCAACTCCCTAGTCACTTCGAGTGTAGTTTGATTGGTCGAGGTTGACCAGTCTGTTGATTTAAAAAATGAAAAAGGAAAAAGATTGGCAGAATTTTGAAAATCATCGTGATCTCAAAAATGCTCACAGAATTTTATAAAATTCAACAAATTTTAAAATAATATTCTTGAATTTTAAAAAAGTTCATCGAATTTGAAAAATGTTCCTCGATTTTGAAAAATAGTTTATCAAATTTGAGAAAAAAAACGATTTTTCTTAAATTAGAAATATAGTTCATCGAATTGGGAAAAATCACAATTTTTTAAAAAATTCATTGGATTTGAAAAAAATTCATTGAATATGGAAAAAAGTTCATAAATTTTGGAAAAAGTTTATCGATTAATAAGACAGTTCATCGAGTTGAAAAAAGTTCATCGAATTTGAAAAAAAAGTTCATCAAACTCAAAATAGTCATCAATTTTGAAAAATATTCATCAAATTTGAAAAAAGTTCATCCATTCTGAAAAAGGTTTATGAAAATAGTACATCGAATTTGAAAAAAATCACCAATTTTGAAAAAAGCTCATCGAATTTGAAAAAGAGTTCACCGTATTTGGAAAAAAATTCATCATTTTTTTAAACACCAAAAATAAAACAATCCTTGATTTTGAAGAAAAAACCAAAAAAGGAATGAAAGAAAAAAAGAAAAATAAAAACCCAAATAAACCGTGCCGGAAAATGGCCAGCGAACCGAAAAACCGGTTTGGGAAGCTTCCCGCGACTGAAGAGGGAAATAAAGACAAGGAAAGAAGTTATAAATCACTAGCCATTCTATGGCTTAGTGATTGCAGTCCTTGGCATAAAAGTAGCAAATCGTGAGTTCGAGCTCTCGTGGGCGCACCTTTTTGAGCTAAGCAGAAAAAAGCAGATACATGGGTCGGCCCAATCGTAGGAGAGGGGGGTGCTGCAGGCACCGGTTTGCAGAAACAGTAATAACTAGCGTTTGAAGAGCCAATTATGGATTGCCTACTTAGTGTCAGTGAGCAACTAGTTAGTAGCTCTTTCAGGAGCCTTCCCATGATCACGTGGGGACGGGCTAAGAGCACGCCACTTGGCGCGGTCTCGGCCGCCGCCACATGTCGTGCGCTAGGTGCCTCCTTTGAATTTTCTTTTTTTTGCACGTGTTTTCGACTTTTTAAACAGTTTTTTTGTTACTTTTTGGTTTTTCAACAGTCTTCCAAGATTATGGACCCAACAAAATTTCCAAAAAAATCACAAAAAAATCATATTTTTTTGCTTCCACGAGAGTCATGATTTTGTTTCCGCGAGAGGCACGATTTTGCTTTCGTGAGAGGCACGGCCATGCCTCTCGGAAACGGAAAAATAAACGTGTTTTCTGTTTTTTTTTTCCTTCCGCGAGAGGCACGGTTGTGTTTTCGCGAGAAGCACGGTCATGCCCCTCGGAAACAAAAAAACGTGTTTTCTAAATATATTTTTTTCCTTCTACAGAAGGCACAGTTTTGCTTCCGCGAGAGGCACGCCGTGCCTCTCAGAAACGGGAAAAATGTGTTTTCTGTTTTTTTTCCTTGTGCGAGAGGCATGGTTTTGGTTCCGCCAGAGGCTCGATTGTGCTTTCGCGAGAGGCACGACCGTGCCTTTTTCGGATAGGAAAAAAACATGTTCCCAGTTCGGTTTTTTCATATGGTTTTTTTGTCCGATTTTTCTGTGGAAAAAAGTTCGTTAAAACCTATCAACATTGGATCTAGTTTTGAAAATCTCGATGTGAGAAATCCACTGATGAAAACGGTTTAAAATTTGGACGTATGGTTTAAGAGATAAAACATTTTAAATAAATAGATGTATGAGAAAGAGGAAAACTCTCAGGTTACGACAAGTGACGCACATGCATTGCGCCACTTGTCGCAATGTGAAAAGGTAAGAGTGATATTTAAAAAAAGTACTTCTAATTAGTGATTTCGATGTATGAAGGACCCACTAGCCTCACGTGCCATGGCAGCAGGCAGCCCAAATAGCACGCTCCATGCTGGTCCACCGCCCACCACCCGAGAGAATAGTCGGTGCCCAACCTATTAGCCTAGCCTGTCGATCATGCGCCAGTGACCGGCCCCTAAATAGTCTTTTTCGCAAGCGTGCGAAGGAAGACTCCGCCCTCTTTTTCTATAAAAAGGGCACACTAGCCTCGACCTAGCACAGCACAGCCTCTAACCCCAAACCAAGCTAAAATGCCAGGACCCATTGTTCACAATGAGACCACAGCAACCAACCTTGGAGGTTTTGTGACCGTGCTAGCAAACCTTACCCGCCGTGCCTTTGCATTAGAAGAGCCCCCAGAATATGTTGTGTACCAAGGGTCCATGAGCGGTGAGAGCCGTCAATTTTGGGCCACTGTGCACGTCTATGGTAGGGGTCTATCGCCAGAACGCCCCTACAGGTTCACCGGAAGGACAACTTCCTTTGAGCCACAAGCCATCCAACTAGCTGCCCGAGAAGCTATAGTTCAACTCCGGCACTTGTCGCCCAGGGTTAACTGTTGCACATTTTACTACTACCCCAGCCGTGACGGGTATAGTAGACCACCACAAGTTGCCAACGGAGATCACGAGACGGATCCTGCATTATTGCATCTGGTGCGCTATGTAAGTGCACTAGAGGGGTTGTTCGATCAAATCACCCTTGATCTGATCGCAGCTCGTGGAGAGCTGGTTCGCCGAGCCCCGGCTAGAAGAGAAGATGAGCCCGACGCCGACAACCCAGTCGTGCTGTTCGGACAGCCGATCGAGACCTTGAGGTCAGCACCAGCCATCAACCAAGGTGCTTTGATGACCCCAGAAGTGCTTCGTCGCCTTTTGGGAACGCACTCCAACGGGATCGTGGCCAGCAATCCCCGTGATGATCATCATCGCTACCCCGACCCTGCAGTTCCTCAACCCCCTCCAGCTAACCCCGATAGTGAAGCCAATGGAGAAGCCTCGACATCCACAAGGCACGCCCGCTTAGATATGAACGAGGTAGACTAAGTCACTCGAGTAGTGTCGAGTCATAGTATGCCCCACGCCCTGTAATTGTGTGATCATGTATCGCCATAGTGGAATGCTACCTACTTGTGCATCCCTATTTTGAATAGTGGCCATGCATGAGTGCGTTGGTGTACGGCTACATTTTAATCCCGGGCGTGGCTACCAAAACCAACCCCGACGGCACCCACAGTAACACGTCACTTTTGTGAGATGTGTGTATCTGTGGATTTGACCCCGACCCCCATGAGAGCAGAACCATGAAACAAGTGCCCCTCACCGCGGTAAATAACCCAGCCCAGTTGCTATATAAAAGGCCACCTCATGACCGTGCCAAGTACCCCTCGTCTTGTGCACCACCCTCACAACCATTTCTTGCCATGCCGAGACCTAGCATTTATCTGAGAACCCCAGATGCATCCCCGGGTAGTTTTGTTAAAATATTGTGGGACTTTACCTGCAGTACCATGGGTTCTACCCAGCCACCCCAGTATGAGCTACTCAAATCGAGGATCACCTCTTCCACCTCGAAATATTGGGCAGTAGTGCACATCCCTCCCGTAAACTCAAATCAGGACCCAACGGAAGTCTCCTTCCTAGGGAAATCTATGCCAACTCCGCAGATGGCCATAGAAGCGGCTGCACACGAAGCGATTGTTCGCCTTTGATTCGCGGTACCCTATGCCAGCGAACGAGGGTATTATTACTTTCCGAGCCGTGTAGCACCTGGGGAAGTGACATCTTTTCCCGGTGGACGAATTGAGAGAGACCCAGTACTGGCCAGCCTTGTCTAGTATGTCATCACTCAAGAGCGTTTGACCCAGCAAGTGATGGGTTATCTCCAGAGCCTCGCTGATTTAAATCCTCATATCGCCATCGGCAGACCGCTGAGACCCGACCAGGAGAGACGCGTTCATCGACTGGTCAATCCACTTCCACCGATAGAAGAAGAGTGCGCCCCGGTACCAGAGACGTTTTCTCGGGACCCTGTCCAGTTGCCATTTTCATTCTAGATGTCACTGCAATGTTCTTTTATTCTCGCATTTAGATAAGTGTTGTAACTCATGCGTGTTATTCTAAATCTTGTGCGATGAGATGAACATTTGGTTTCAATTGTAGTGAGTAATTTTTGCTGCTGTAAATTTTTATTAACTAATTTTTCCTCGCGAGAAATCCTGGAGTGAGATTTTTTTCCCCTGAGTTGTTGCAGCATATATCTCCTCACGACATGGATTTTTATTCACGCAGCACCATGGCAGCAGGCTCACAACCACGACCACTCGAACACATACACTTCTCACAACACCATGTAGCCGTGTTGCATCTGGTTAATCATCTCCCTAGTACACCACAGTCTCTGAAGGAGAGATTAGTGGGTAATCATCCGGGTGCAAGTTACCCAGCATACCAACAACAGTTAGCACCCGACACCACACCTACTCCTCGTGATCACCGCCACCGCGGAAAGCCAACACTCGAGCGGCAGCATCACGACGATCATCGAGGATCATCGCACACAGGAGCACGGAGAGCCCCAGCAATGCCGCCAGCCCTTCGCACATCAGGATCACGTACCAATCCGGCATCGCCTCCGCCAATAAAACCTCGTCTCTAGCTTCTGTAAACAGAAATGGAGGAGGACGAAGGGGAAGGAGAAGCGAGGCCAGGTGTGAGGAAGAAGAGAGAAGCACCTCGGCCGTTTTATAGCTCGAGCTTGGTGTACAGTGGGCGAAGTCCACCAGCGCCGCTCGTCGCCCGATCACCGGTGTTCGGAGGTGAATCCGTGAGCAGTGCCGACAGCACGCTAGCCCGCGAGGTGAGTGCACGCTGCACCGGCAGCTAGCACGCCGCGCACTACCGTGGTACGGCCTAGATGCCCTACGCGCTAAACGTCGCCGGTGGAGAAAGCGTGGTAAAGCGCACGGGAGAGAGGAAGAAGAGGGAACCGGAGGAAGAAGAAGAGACTGACAGTGGACCCCGGGTCCACCTATCAGCCAGTGAGAGCACTGTGCTCTCGGGTTCGACCAGCGTATTTTAAATTTATAATTTATTCTAAATTTACTGTATCCAGCGTAGAAATCTCTCGTTTTCCCCCTAGCCATAGATTTTTCCACGCAGCGCCAGTGTTCCACGCTGTGGTTTTACACCACTTATTGCCCTCTCACCGTAGCCACATTCTATTGCATATATTTTCTTAAAACAACTTTTAACAAATCTCGAGGACGAGATTTTTCTTAAGGGGGGTAGTGTTGTGACACCCCAAAATTTTACCCTTGTTTTATTGATTAAAAATTTTGCCAGGAAATTTAAACTTTTATTTTCTGGATTTTCTTTTGGTTTCAGGGCCTTTCTTTACCTTATTATTATGGGTTTTTTACCTCAAGTGAAAAACTTTCCAAATGTATTATTGGACTTGTTTCTCCCCTCGAGGAAAACATTTCTATTATCAGTGGATTCATTTGCATAATTATTCCTTTCTGAGCCTTATTCCTTAAAATGATTTTTCTTAAGTTTCAGGACCCAATTTTGCACTGCAACCTTTTGATATATTTATCTAAAATTCCAACCAAAATTTGGAGATGTCATGTGATGTTTTTAAATCACTTTTATGCAAAAATATATTTCATTCACTGGATATTTTGAGCTCTACACCAATTCTTCAAATCTGGTCCAGTGGGCAATTTTGCACTACAACCCATTTAAATATTTCTCTAAAGCTTCCACCAAAATTATGGGATATTAATAGGAATGTATTATTCAACTTTATGCAAAAACCTTTCTATGTTCTATGAAAAATTTGAGTGAATCAACTTATTTTTCATTCTGGTCCAGCATGGTGATTTGTACAACAACCATCATTTAACTTGCCCTTTTAGCTATGATTCATTTTCCTACTTATAGCCCATCCTGCAAAACCCTTAAGTCCAAGAGAGTGGACTCATTGGAGGATTTTTAGAGCATGCATTAGTGCCTTTTTCTTTCTATCCAGAATTAGTTTTCTCACAAAATTGCACTAACAAGTATGTGTTTTTGACAAACTAACACTGCCACCCTCTCTATCACCTAAAGAGACACTGGTCTGGAGCTTTTAGGCCACCCTGGGAGTTGCCTAGATGCACTTAGCATTCTGCTGAACACCTTGAGTGCATAAGCAGAATTGGCATGATTATTAGTTTGCTTTGTGAACTTGATCCCCTGACCTAACCAGCTTGTCCACTAAACTCCTAGATGGCCCTAGCCTAGACCTGCTAAACCTTAGGTGATTTGGAGCCCTCTAGCATGCCGTGGCATTCTGCCGAACATGCAGCGTGCGTGCTCTGGGCGCGCCCAGAGCGCACGTTTTGCACATGCGCGCACCGAGTCGCCGCGTCCCACTGCCGATGCCCCGCGCTTGTTTTGCCCTTCCCCTCTCCCAGTCGACGCACCCGACCCCTCCCGCGTCACAGAGCTGCCCCTGGCGCCCTACAGCTTCGCCGTCAGGTCGGCCACGGCGGCTAGCGGGCGGCCACAGTGCGCCCTGCCATGGACGGCGCCGCCCAAGCCACCCCCGCATGCCAGCTGCCCTCTAAAGCAGTCCGAGCTCATCCACAAGCTTGTCCGCAAGCGCTCGTCGCCGCCACGTCCCCCTGCTGCAATAGAATGATGGTCGCCAGCGTTCTTATCCACGGCCATCGTCGGAACCGACCCCGACCGCCTATTTAAGGAGCCCCCGTAGCAGTCAATCGACCAGAGAAGGTCTTCTTCCCCATCTCCGGCCAGTACAGTCGCCGCCACCCTCCGGTCCATTCAGTAGCAACCCGAGCCCCTCCCGTCCAACCAGTGCCACCATGCAATTCCCCTCGACCGTGCGGAGCTGCCCGACCCCTCAAACGCGATCAAAACCCACCGTAGCCCAATTCCCCAATCATGCCCGAAGCTTCCTCCGCCGCGGAGCTCGCCACCGGCGACTCCCTCCATCCCCGCCGGCCAGTCGACCACCGGTAGGACCGCCTAGGAGAGGCGGATCCATCCCTGCCCTCGGATGCCCTCGAGGGGCCGCCGTTCGCCGGCGAAGATCGCCGGAGCTCCGCCTTCGTTTGGCGAAAGGAGAGGGAAGGCGGGGGACGACTGGTCAAACCTGACCAGTGGGCCCAAGGGACCCACTGTCGGTGACCCAACCCCGCCTCCACGTGTTTTAAGTGGAAGCGCAAAACCTAAAGTACGTTTTCTCTGCCCGAAAGCGTATGCGTATTCGAAACGTTTTCTTTTTCTGTTTTTTTTTAAAACAGAGTTTGACTGAAACTTTGACTGGCTATATCTTTTTAAATAAAACTCCAAATGAATTTATTCTTTTTCCTACCTCTCTCAAATTTCACCTAGTTTATTTTAAGATTTATTTCAAAAATAATTAGGACAACTTTTTGTACTGTTTTTGAAGTATGTGTTATTTGAATATTTTTGAAAATAGGAATTTGGAAGGGAGATATAACTTTCAAAAATTTTGGAGGGCACCTCACCTCTCCACACCTTGAAGGCAAGCATTTCTGAACTCAGGCATAATATTATCGTGTGTTGTTTGATACAGTTGCAACACCACCGTGACACGGAGTATCCGTTATGTGTTTGTGACGATATGATCATATGCTTTGAGTGCAAAAATGGAAATTTTTGCTGTTGGAAATGGACATACTTGTGGTAGCAATCACCCTCATATGCCTCTCATGCCTACCGGGAAGGATCCGGGAAAGTCTCTGTCTTGGGTAGACACAAGCTTGTCCCTCGTTGAGACGGTTATGACCGGTGGGGCAGGGGGAGATATGATGAGTGGTGGTTGTGTCTGATGGATGTGAAATATTATCCTTGAGCTAATCATGCAGGAAATACTTAGGCCTCCTGAGTCAGCCGTAGATCGAGTCTTGTTCCAGTAACCCCCATACTTGTTTCGTGCTACCACTTGTCCCTGCCGTAGGTAGGGTATGGTTCAGTAAGTTGTCAACCCCTGTCTAGCACACACCATACAGAGAGGCCATGGTGGAAGATACCGGCTGCATCCGGTAGGCATGCCACCTGGTCCGGGGGCATGGGTGTTTTCGGTTGTAGCCGAAGGGGGTAGCTCCCCCAGTTTGCGCGCGGTATAAATTTTGTGATCCCATGCTAAGTCGAGGTTGTAGCCTCCCCACTTAGAGTTTTTCTTAACGGGTGTCAAGGGTGATTCCAGACACCGGTGAGTTTGGCTGGTGTGTGCGGTTAGGTGGGTTTTCAATTAAAAGACCGTAGACGGAATTAGTTCCGATGGGCTAAGGAAATCCATTACTCGTGGGTAAAGAGTACACCCTCTGCAGAGATATTATACCTATTCGAATAGCCGTGTCCATGGTTAAGGACTACAGTCTGGGATGGGTCAAGTGTCGGTCTTCGGAGGAAAAACTACTGAACCAGAACATTAGTTATGATCTGTGACATATGATGATTATGATTATTATTATTATTGTGGACTAATCGTTTTTATTATTTGAATTTTATGAGTATCCCTGAGACGGTTCTACCTCCTGGATATTCACTGTGATTATTCTTATATAAGCCCTTTATATGGTGTCGCTAAGACGCCCGACTGTGGCATGTTTGTCATTTCATTTACTTACAAGCCCTTTATGCGGTGTCGCTCAGACGCCCGACTGTGGCATGTTTTTCATTTCATTTACTTATAAGCCCTTTATGCGGTGTCGCTCAGACGCCCGACTGTGGCATTTTTGGCATTTCATTTACTTATAAGCCCTTTATGTGGTGTCGCTTAGACGCCCGACTGAGGCATACTTTATATTGTTATCCTTTCGAGGCATCGCTTCAGACACCCGATCGGTGCATTCTGTTTCTACTCGCTGATTGCATAGTCATATATGACATGATTAACCTACTTGCATGCATCATGAGCTTCATTTATGACTGACGAAGTAATCATAGAATATTTCAAAGCAGGATTATCAATGGCTATATTATACCTGTGTTCTTAATGTTTGCGAGTACATTCAAAGTACTCACTGGCTTGTCCCTGGCTATTGTCTTGGCCAGATTTCTTGCGTGGAAAGGAACGTTGCGATGATAGCCCCAGAACCTACGCAATGGAGATAGCAGCCTCGCGAAGATAGGAGTTATCCTGGTCAGCTGTTCCTGTGGGAAATGGAGTCCCATAGACGCTGATGATCTGCAAACCGCTTCCGCCATCAACCACTAGAAACCAATTGTTGTACCCATAGGCCAGAATGGTCTTGTACTACATATTTTGTAGTTTGCTTGGAGTTTCTGTAACAAGTTGGTGTCTCATCAACTAACAGTAATCCTGGGGCTGGTGAGCACAAGGGCCGCTTTTGGGAAATTAATATCCCGAAAAACCGGTCCTGACACACTGTTAATGCTAAGATAGATTGCAAAAAGGATGTTGTTACTATCGGTTTAGATGATATGTCTCATGAATTTAATTTCTCTAAATTTAGTAGACAACACCGTGAAGAAGAATTACCTAGTAAGGATGAAATTATTGGTCTTGCTTCTATCGCCGTACCTCCTACTAATCCTTTAGAAAATATTTGCTAGACCATGAAAATGATATGTTTATGAATGAAAGAAGGGAAATATATGAAGTATTCTTTAAACATGAACCTATTCTGAAACATAATTTTCCTGTTGAAATCCTAGGGGATCCTCCTCCACCCAAGGGTGATCCCGTGTTTGAGCTTAAACCGTTGCCTGGTACTCTTAAATATGCTTATCTTGATGAGAAAAAGATATATCCTGTTATTATTTGTGCTAACCTTTCAGAGCATGAGGAAGATAGATTATTGAAAACTCTTAAGAAGCACCGTGCTGCTATTGGGTATACTCTTGATGATCTTAAGGGCATTAGTCCCACTCTATGTCAACATAAAATAAATTTGGAAGAAGATGCTAAACCATTTCGTGATCATCAACGACGGCTGAATCCTAAAATGAAAGAAGTGGTAAGAAAGGAAATACTAAAGCTCCTTGAGGTAGGTATAATCTATCTCGTTGCTGATAGTCAGTGGGTAAGTCATGTCCATTGTGTCCCTAAGAAGGGAGTCATTACTGTCGTTCCTAATGATGAAGATGAATTGATTCCTCAAAGAATTATTACAGGTTATAGGATGGTAATTGATTTCCGCAAATTAAATAAGGCCACTAAAAGGATCATTACCCCTTACCTTTTATCAATCAAATGCTAGAAAGATTATCCAAACATACACATTTTTGCTTTCTAGATGGTTATTCAGGTTTCTCTCAAATACCTGTGTCAGCCAATGATCAATCAAAGACTACTTTTACTTGCCCTTTTGGTACTTTTGCTTATAGACGTATGCCTTTTGGTTTATGTATTGCACCTGCTACCTTTCAAAGATGCATGATGGCTATATTCTTTGACTTTTGTGAAAAGATTTGTGAGGTTTTCATGGACGATTTCTCCATCTATGGATCTTCTTTTGATGATTGCTTGAGCAACCTTGATCGAATTTTGCAGAGATGTGAAGAAACTAATCTTGTCTTGAATTGGGAAAAGTGCCACTTTATGGTTAATGAAGGTATTGTCTTGGGGCATAAACTTTCTGAAAGAGGTATTGAAGTTGATAAAGCTAAGGTTGATGCTATTGAAAAGATGCCATGCCCCAAGGACATTAAAGGTATAAGAAGTTTCCTTGGTCATGTCGGATTTTATAGGAGGTTCATTAAGGACTTCTCAAAAATTTCTCGGCCTTTGACTAATTTATTACAAAAAGATATACCATTTGTCTTTGATGATGATTGTGTAGAAGCATTTGAAATACTTAAGAAAGCATTGGTCTCTGCACCTATTGTTCAGCCACCTGATTGGAATTTACCCTTTGAAATTATGTGTGATGCTAGTGATTATGTTGTAGGTGTTGTTCTAGGGCAAAGAGTTGATAAGAAATTAAACATTATTCAATATGCTAGTAAAACCCTAGACAATGCTCAAAGAAATTATGCTACTACTGAAAAAGAATTCTTAGCGGTTGTATTTGCTTGTGATAAGTTCAGACCTTATATTGTTGATTCTAAAGTAACTATTCACACTGATCATACTGCTATTAAATATCTTATGGAAAAGAAAGATGCTAAACCTAGACTTATTAGATGGGTTCTCTTGCTACAAGAATTTGATTTACATATTGTTGATAGAAAGGGAGCTGAGAACCCCGTTGCAAACAACTTGTCTAGGTTAGAAAATGTGCTTGATGACCCACTACCTATTGATGATAGCTTTCCTGATGAGCAATTAAATGTCATAAATGCTTCTCATACTGCTCCATGGTATGTTGATTATTCTAATTACATTGTTGCCAAATTCATACCACCTAGTTTCACATACCAGCAAAAGAAAAAGTTCTTCTATGATTTGAGGCATTACTTTTGGGATGACCCACATCTTTATAAAGGAGTAGATGGTATTATTAGACGTTGTGTACCTGAGCATGAACAGGAACAGATCCTACGCAAGTGTCACTCCGAGGCTTATGGAGGACACCATGCTGGAGATAGAACTGCACACAAGGTATTGCAATCTGGTTTTTATTGGCCTACTGATACGTCCATTTTGCATCATGTTTTTATATCGATATTTATCGCATTATGGACTGTTATTTCACTTTATATCACAATACTTATGGCTATTCTCTCTTATTTTACAAGGTTTACATAAGGAGGGAGAATGCCGGCAGCTGGAATTCTGGGCTAGAAAAGGAGCAAATATTAGAGACATATTCTGCGCGACTCCAAAAGTCCTGAAACTCCACGGAACATCTTAAAATAAATAAAGAAAAATCCTCGCCAAAGATGAAGGTCAGGGGGCCCACACCCTTCTCACGAGGGTGGGGGGTGCCCCCCCTAGGGCAGGCCCCCTACCTCGTGGGCCCCCTAGTGGCTCTCTGACATCCATCTTCTCCTATATGAAGTCTTTCGATGAGAAAAAAAAGAAGAATCTTTTCAGGACGAGACTCTGCCGCCATGAGGCGGAACCTTGGCGGATCCAATATAGAGCTCCGGCAGAGCTGTTCTGCCGGGGAAACTTCCCTCCGAGAGGGGGAAATCATCACCATCGTCATCACCAACACTCCTCTTATCGGGAGAGGGCAATCTCCATCAACATCTTCACCAGCACCATCTCATCTCCAAACCCTAGTTCATCTCTTGTATCCAATTCTTGTCTCAAAGTCCGGGATTGGTGCTAGTAGGTTGCTAGTAGTGTTGATTACTCCTTGTAGTTGATGCTAGTTGGTTTAATTGGTGGAAGATCATATGTTCAGATCCTATATGCATATTATTACCCCTCTGATTATGAACATGAATATGCTTTGTGAGTAATTACGTTCGTTCCTGAGGACAAGGGAGAAGTCTTGCTATGAGTAGTCATGTGAATTTGGTATTCATTTGATATTTTGATAAGATGTATGTTGTCTAGCCTCTAGTGGTGTTATGTGAACGTCGACTACATAACACTTCACCATTATTTGGGCCTAGAGGAAGGCATTGGGAAGTAATAAGTAGATGATGGGTTGCTAGAGTGACAGAAGCTTAAACCCTAGTTTATGCGTTGCTTCGTAAGGGGCTGATTTGGATCCATATGTTTCATGCTATGGTTAGGTTTACCTTAATACTTTTGTTGTAGTTGCGGATACTTGCAATAGAGGTTAATCATAAGTGGGATGCTTGTTCAAGTAAGAACAGCACCCAAGCACCGGTCCACCCACATATCAAATTATCAAAGTATCGAACGCGAATCATATGAACGTGATGAAAACTAGCTTGATGATATTCCCATGTGTCATCGGAGCGCTTTTCTATATATAAGAGTTTGTCCAGGCTTGTCCTTTGCTACAAAAAGGATTGGGCCACCTTGCTGCACTTTATTTACTTTTGTTACTTGTTGCTCGTTACAAATTATCCTATCACAAAACTATCTGTTACCACTTATTTCAGTACTTGCATAGAATACCTTGCTGGAAACCGCTTATCATTTCCTTCTGCTCCTTGTTGGGTTTGACACTCTTACTTATCGAAAGGACTATGATAGATCCCCTATACTTGTGGGTCATCACCTACTCTCTTCAAGGATGCCCATAAGTTTGTCTTATCTTGTGATGAATGTCAAAGAATTGGTAATATTAGTAGACGTCAAGAAATGCCTATGAACTATTCACTCATTATTGAACCATTTGATGTTTGGGGCTTTCATTATATGGGACCTTTTCCTGCCTCTAATGGATATACACATATTTTAGTTGCTGTTGATTACGTTACTAAGTGGGTAGAAGCTATTCCAACTACTAGTGTTGATCATAACACTTCTATTAAAATGCTTAAAGAAGTTATTTTTCCAAGATTTGGAGTCCCTAGATATTTAATTACTGATGGTGGTTCACATTTTATCCATGGTGCTTTCCATAAAATGCTTGCTAAGTATGATGTTAATCATAGAATTGCATCTCCTTATCACCCTCAGTCTAGTGGTCAAGTAGAATTGAGTAATAGAGAGCTCAAATTAATTTTGCAAAAGACTGTTAATACGTCTAGAAAGAATTGTTCCAAGAAACTTGATGATGCATTATGGGCCTATAGAACTGCATATAAAAATCCTATGGGTATGTCTCCGTATGAAATGGTTTATGGAAAAGCATGTCACTTACCTCTCGAACTAGAACACAAGGCATATTGGGCTATTAAAGAGCTCAACTATGATTTTAAACTTGCCGGTGAGAAGAGGATATTTGATATTAGCTCACTTGATGAATGGAGAACCCAAGCCTACGAAAATGCCAAGTTGTTTAAAGAAAAAGTTAAAAGATGGCATGATAAAAGGATACAAAAGCGTGAGTTTAATGTAGGTGATTATGTATTGCTATAAAACTCTCATTTAAGAATTTTTGCAGGAAAACTTCTCTCTAAATGGGAAGGTCCTTACGTTATCGAGGAGGTCTATTGTTCCGGTGCCATAAAAATCAACAACTTCGAAGGCAGAAAGCCGAAGGTGGTGAACGGTCAAAGAATCAAACATTATATCTCAGGTAATCCTATAAATGTTGAAACCAATGTTATTGGAACTGTAACCCCGGAGGAATACATAAGGGACACTTTCCGGAACGTTTCATACTCCGAAAAGGAATAGGTATGTGGTACGGTAAGTAAACCGACTCCAAAACAGTTTTTAAGGCAATATTTCTCTGTTTTGGAATATTTAGAAAAATAGAAAAATAAGAAGCAGTCCGGGAAGGACACGAGGCCTCCATGAGGGTGGAGGGCGCGCCCTACCCTACTAGGCGCGCCCCCTACCTCATGGGCACCTCGTGTGCTCTCCGGACTCCGTTTTCTTACACGTTATGTATTTTGGTCGATAAAAATTCATTATATAATCTCCCGGGGGTTTTGACTCCCGTATCACGCAAATATCTCGTGTCTTTGTTTCGAGCTGTTTTCTGTCAGGGTTATCAAGGCCAGGCATTATGTCATCTCCCTCCTCCTCCAACCATGAGGGCAACGATGCTTGGCTAATGAAGATAGAGCTGAAGAGAGAAGAACCCATGGAGGTCAACAAGGATGAAGGGATCAAGAAGGCCACGGAGGACCAAGTTCCGGCAACAGAAGACATCCTTCTACTTGACCGCAATATTCCTACCCCAACTGAGATTGAAGCTTTCAAGATGATTGAGTTAGCTCGTATACAAAATAAGTATCTCACGCGTGAAAATATTTTGTTGAAGGATCATATCATCGCACTCAAAGGCATTATCCGCAAGTTAGAAGACCTCCTACGCTCGATGTGCGACTATCCATCATCAACAACTCCACCTTCGTCACCAACAAAGAAGAATTGAGTATCTGGTATGGGCACTCCCCTTGGAAACTGCCAAGCTTGGGGGAGTGCCCCGGTATTGTATCACCATCACTTTTATCTCTACCGTTTTTCTTAGTTCGATCCTTTTGGTAATATCTTGATATAGTAGAATAAAGTTTATGGCATGATCTAGTTTTGAGTTTTGCTTTATGATCCCTCTATGTAATAGAGTCGATGAGTTATATATAATAAAGATTAGTGTTGAGTCAAGGGCTTGATTATTTTGCCATGATCCTTGAGTGAATAAAAGAAAAGAGAAAGAATAAAAAGAAACAAAGAGATCATATGGATCTTATGGAGAGTAATGAGCTCACATAGAAAAAGTATGATGAATAAAAGTTGTTGAGAGTTAATAAACATAGTTTTGGTCATCGTTGCAATTAATAGGAAGTAATAAAGAAAGAGAGGTCTTCACATATAAATATACTATCTTGGACATCTTTTATGATTGTGAGCACTCATTAAAATATGACATGCTAAAGAGTTGACATTGGAAAAGGAAGACAACGTAATGGGTTATGTTTTCTTACATCTGAGATAAATTATATTGTCATGGATCATCCAACATGGTTGAGCTTGCCTTTCCCGCTCATGCTAGCCAAATTCATCGCACCAAGTAGAGATACTACTTGTGCTTCCAAATACCCTTAAACCAGTTTTGCCATGAGAGTCCAGCATACCTACCTATGGATTGAGTAAGATCCTCCAAGTAAGTTGTCATCGGTGCAAGTAATAAAAATTGCTCTCTAAATATGTATGACTTACTAGTGTGGGAGAAAATAAGCTTTATACGATCGTGTGATATGGAAGAAATAGAAGCGACAGACTGCACAATAAAGGTCCATATCACAAGTGGCAATATAAAGTGACGTTCTTTCGCATTAAGATTTTGTGCATCCAACCATAAAAGCGCATGACAACCTCTGCTTCCCTATGCGAAGGGCATATCTTTTACTTTTATCTCCTACCTTGCATAAGAGTCATGGTGATCTTCACCCTTCCTTTTTATATTTTATCCTTTGGCAAGCACAGTATGTTGGAAAGATCCTGGTATATATGGCTAATCGGATGTGAGTTTTCACGAACTATTATTGTTGACATTACCCTTGAGGTAAAACGTTCGGAGGCAAAACTATAAGCCCCTATCTTTCTCTGTGTCCGATTAAAACTCCATAGCCATAAGTATTGCGTGAGTGTCAGCAATTGTGAAAGACTATATGATAGCTGAGTATGTGGACTTGCTGAAAAGCTCTTATATATTGACTCTTTCCTATGTTATGATAAATTGCAATTTCTCCAATGACTAAGATTATAGTTTGTTAGTTTTCAATGAAGTTTACGATTCATACTTGAAATTGTGATTGAATTATTACCCTAGCATAAGAAATCATATGACAAGAATTATGTAAGTTGTTGTTCTAAGAATGATCATGATGCCCTCATGTCCATATTTTACTTTTATCAACACCTCTATCTCTAAACATGTGGACATATTTTTTGATTTCGGCTTTCGCTTGAGGACAAGCGAGGTCTAAGCTCGGGGGAGTTGATATGTCCATTTTGCATCATGCTTTTATATCGATATTTATTGCATTATGGGTTGTTATTACACATTATGTCACGATACTTATGCCTATTATCTCTTATTTTACAAGGTTTACATAAAGAGGGAGAATGCCGGCAGCTGGGGTTCTGGGCTGGAAAAGGAGCAAATGTTAGAGATCTATTCTGCACAGCTCCAAAAGTCCTGAAACTTCACGGAAGATGTTTTTAGAATATATAAAAAAAATTGAGCGCAAGAAGTTCACCAGGGGGGCCACACCCTGCCCACGAGGGTGGGGGCGTGCCCTACCCCCCTGGGCGCGCCCCCTACCTCGTGGGCCCCCTGGTGGCCCTCTGGTGGCCATCTTCTGCTATATGGAGTCTTTTGATGAGGAAAAAATCATAAGCCATCTTCTCGGACGAAACTCCGCCGCCATGAGGCGGAACCTTGGCGGAACCAATCTAGGGTTCTGCGGAGCTGTTCTGCCGGAGAAACATCCCTCCGGGAGGGGGAAATCATCGCCATCGTCATCACCAACGCTCCTCTCATCAGGAGAGGGCAATCTCCATCAACATCTTCACCAGCACCATCTCCTCTCAAAAGCCTAGTTCATCTCTTGTATCCAATTCTTGTCTCCAAGTCCGGGATTGGTACCTGTGGGTTGCTAGTAGTGTTAATTACTCCTTGTAGTTGATGCTAGTTGGTTTATTTGGTGAAAGATCATATGTTCGGATCCTATATGCATATTAATACCCCTCTGATTATGAACATGAATATGCTTTGTGAGTAGTTACGTTTGTTCCTGAGGACATGGGAGAAGTCTTGCTATTAGTAGTCATGTGAATTTGGTATTTGTTCGATATTTTGATGAGATGTATGTTGTCTCTCCTCTAGTGGTGTTATGTGAACGTCGACTACATAACACTTCACCCTTATTTGGGCCTAGAGGAAGGCATTGGGAAGTAATAAGTAGATGATGGGTTGCTAGAGTGACAGAAGCTTAAACCCTAGTTTATGTGTTGCTTCGTAAGGGGCTGATTTGGATCCATATGTTTCATGCTATGGTTAGGTTAATACTTTTGTTGTAGTTGAGGATGCTTGCAATAGAGGTTAACCATAAGTGGGATGCTTTTCCAAGTAAGGACAGTACCCAAGCACCGGTCCACCACAATTATCAAAGTACCGAACGCGAATCATATGAACATGATGAAAACTAGCTTGACGATATTCCCATGTGTCATCGGGAGCGCTTTTCTCTATATAAGAGTTTGTCCAGGCTTGTCCTTTGCTACAAAAAGGATTGGGCCACCTTTCTGCCCTTTATTTTCATTTGTTACTTGTTGCTCGTTACAAATTATCCTATCACAAAACTATCTGTTACCACTTATTTCAGTACTTGCATAGAATACCTTGCTGGAAACCGCTTATCATTTCCTTCTGCTCCTTGTTGGGTTTGACACTCTTACTTATCGAAAGGACTATGATAGATCTCCTATACTTGTGGGTCATCATATCGCAGGCGTAGTGTCACCGTACTGATGTGCTTCTTTGTAACATCAGATCCTTGTATTATTATTCTTCAAATAAAAGCTGATTTGTTCTATCTCAAGCAGTGTCGTATTCTAGAGACTTCTCCTCGATCTCTATGCTGGAATACGAGGCGTTCCGGTTTCTCTGAGCCGGGGTGCCACAGCACTTGGTATCAAAGCAGGTCTGGCTGTAGGACGCCCTAGTTAGCGCAAGCGATAGAAATCGGTAGTATAGAGTTTGGCTTGTTTATTGCATTTGGTTGCTGCATTTGTTTGTGCATAACATGCATATAGCCTGATTTGCTGCTAATGATTTATCTGGTGAGTGTAGCTGGTATCAGCTCGGATCCACTACAGCCCAGCCTTTGCATTTCTCCAGTTTTCTTTTCTTGCTTGTTCTTCGGTGTTTGGCGTCATTTCTGTCCCAGCAGAGTGATGCCAAGTGATCCCGACACTGTTTACAAAAATGGTGCTCAAGTATTGCGCTGAATTCCTTCCTTCAGCCCCATTTTGTTTTGGTGGTAGACATGCTTCTACCCCGGACCATCCTTTTTCTTGTCGTGTTGGCAACCATTAATGGTCTTAGTAATCAAGAAAGGGCAATGCTAGCAGACTCAGTTTCCCCGCTATCCTTATTTCTTGGACGAGTAGGGATATTTTCCGTCCACTTGATAATGATGTGGCAACGACATTTGTGTCCTGCTACATGGTTACCAAGTACGTCCTCGCCTCCGAGCTAGTCCAGGTTGCTAATTGGCTAAGCTAGCACTTGGTGTAGCACTGTTTACACCAATTCTTCCACACATTTATTCGTCCTCGTGCACATCGTCACAGCATGCTAGATCGTAGAACCGGAGATTCCGCGAGATTTGTGTGCTTAAGTAGGCATGCATATTGTGTGACTAGCAGTAATATGTGACACTGATTGTGTGTGAATTGATTGTTGTTGTGTGCTTTTGTTTAGTTGAGTTTTCTTTTGCTTCTTTCTTTTGGGCCCCGGTGTTACATTATTTCTCCCCTATAAAGAGTTGCTCATCAACCGACACCGAACCCAAAGAATTAGTAGGGAGTTCAAATATTTGGAAACTCAGCTAAATAGAATGGAATTCTCAGCCGACTACAGTGAAATGGGGAATATCTGATTTTGAGGATGATAATCAATTTTGTATTAGTGTGCACTCCTCACAACAGTACGGATAAACTCAAGACTACATCAGTACAAAATCCACACGGTAGTAATGATCCAGCTAGCAGCAAGACAAGTCAGATGCAAGACCAACGATATATTTTTCAGTCAAAGGTATGGGTCATATACAAAATTTTGGCTTAGTAATGCATGGTGTTTGAAATATGTTATCATCCGAAATAGAGTCAGAATGTGATATGCTCAAGGAAGACCGTCAAACAAATTTTCTCATGCAAATAATCAGCCATAGAATATTATGGGCGTGTGTACAGATTTCAGTCTGCATATTAGTATGAAGCTTTGGATGTAAGAAACTCAGTATTCTTTCACACGCTGTCGAAAGAAATTTATGATGCAAGGCTCCTTGATTTTCCTCAGCCTGATATGTGCACAACTTCCGGTCCAAGATACCCGGTCTTACACAGCAAGATACCTTAGTAAAAGCTTCTGACAGATGGAAAATGAATCTTTCTCAACAAGCAACCCGAGGAGAAACTTCTCAAGTACGGAAACCCGGCTTCTCCTGCACAATACTCATGTCAAGCTTCGTGTGTAAGCTATCGAGGCTTCTTCTGCATGCTGCCCAGGAAAAAGCTTCGAACAGAAGCTAACGAGCCTTCCTCGGAAAGCTACACGAATGGCTTTTCTCTGCAGTGCAAGGATCAGATTTGCAATAATTGTGTCAGAGGTACAATGCAGTCAAAACATATGCCTACCGCAAGGATCGAGTGTTCGGTGGCATATTCTTCTTATACATATGGTGAGCATGCATCCCCAACCATATCAGTCACTCATACGAGGTACGACAAGGATCCAACAGATATACCTAAAGGAAAGTACGGATCCCACCGCCTCATGAATCACGCAAATGAAGATACACAGAGATACATTTCATATAATACAATGATCGACAAGATCTGGAGATGACATCACAGAATCAACGGCCTTGACAATGGTTATGAAGGTCATTATTCCCGCAACTGACAAAGGGATGTCCTAAAACCTTGTCACCTTCTTGTATGATTGGACTCAGCAATGAGCTCCGTACAGCTACAAACCCTGGGTATATGTCATATGTGTGCGGACCCAAGTCAGAAAATAGGCACAAGGAATAATGTCAAAAATCTTGCACTAATCACATCCATGGTCATACGAAGAATCAAGGACAGGTGTGGCCAAGTTATTTCAGTAAGGTATCCTAACAAAGAAAATCATGACCAATAAAGGGTGAGACTGACAACAAAGGTATGATGATTTTCGCACGACCATCAGGGTCCGGATACCCAAATCAGTTGGAGGCCATAATTCCATATGGATCCACAAAGGCATACTCTCAGCGGCCTACTCTGTTTTACAAGGATATCATATCCCGCTGACCCGTTGGGAATGGTTAATATGGAAAATCCAAATAGGTATACTGACAAAATGAGAAACTCAAAAGCCGAACAATCAGCTCAGACCCGGTATACTCACCGACGGAATCAAGTACACAGTCAGTCTGTCAAGAAAAAGTAATTGTCTGTCAGCCCCTGGCAGGCCAGTCTCAAGATATAAATACTCGGGATGACACGGCTATAACTCCATACACCGTTATATTGCTCCTGACAAAGGCAGTCAGATCTTTGGTACATATCTCATGCTTGAGCCAAAGAAATAAATCAAAATCAGTACCACCTATGGGCAGTCAGATCCTGTCATAAGATGGCCATGATTAATTCTCAGCATTTATTGAAACCAGAAGGCATGCATTTAATTGAAGCAACCCCAAGACAGAACTATTAAGGATTTCATGACCAAAAGAAAATTTATGCTCAGATCCCTTGGATACTGATACGTCTCGAACGTATCTATAATTTTTGATAGCTCCATGCTATTATATTATCTATTTTGGATGTTAATGGGCTTTAGTATACACTTTATATTATTTTTGGGACTAACCTATTAACCGGAGGCCCAACCCAAATTGTTGTTTTTTGCCTATTTCAGTGTTTCGCAGAAAAGGAATATCAAACAGAGTCCAAACGGAATGAAACCTTCGGGAACGTGATTTTCTCAACAAACGTGATCCAGGAGACTTGGAGTGGGCGTCAAGAAACAATCGAGGAGGCCACGAGGCAGGGGGGCGCGCCTACCCCTCTGGGCGCGCCCTCCACCCTCGTGGGCCCCTCGTTGCTCCACCGACCTACTTCTTCCTCCTATATAAGTCCACGTACCCCGCAAACATCCATGAGCACCACAAAAACCTAACTCCACCGCCGCAACCTTCTATACCCAAGAGATCCCATCTTGGGGCCTTTTCCGGAGCTCTGTCGGAGGGGGCATTGATCACGGAGGGCCTCTACATCAACTCCATGGCCTCTCCGGTGATGTGTGAGTAGTTTACTTCAGACCTACATGTCCATAGTTATTATCTAGATGGCTTCTTCTCTCTCTTTGGTTCTCAATACAAAGTTCTCCTCGATTCTCTTGGAGATCTATTCGATGCAATCTTCTTTTGCGGTGTGTTTGTCGAGATTCGGTGAATTGTGGGTTTATGATCCAGATAATCTATGAACAATATTTGATTCTCCTCTGAATTCTTTTATGTGTGATTGGTTTATCTTTGCAAGTCACTTTGAATTATCAGTTTGGTTTGGCCTACTAGACTGGTCTTTCTTGCAATGGGAGAAGTGCTTAGCTTTGGGTTTAATCTTGCGGTGCTCAATCCTAGTGACAGTAAGGGAAACGACACGTATTGTATTGTTGCCATCGAGGATAAAAAGATGGGTTTTATATCATATTGCATGAGTTTATCCCTCTACATCATGTCATCTTACTTAAAGCATTACTCTGTTCTTATGAACTTAATACTCTAGATGCATGCTGGATAGCGGTCGATGTGCGGAGTAATAGTAGTAGATGCAGAATCGTTTCGGTCTACTTGTCTCAGACGTGATACCTATATACATGATCATACCTAGATATTCTCATAACTATGCTCAATTCTATCAATTGCTCGACAGTAATTCGTTTACCCACTGTAATACTTATGCTCTTGACAGAAGCCACTGGTGAAACCTATGGCCCTCGGGTCTATCTTCCATCATATTAATCTTCCAACACTTAGCTATTTCTATTGCCGCTTATTTTACTTTGCATTTTTATTTCTGTTTATCATAAAAATACCAAAAATATTATTGTTGGTGTCAAAACCGGCGGATCTCGGGTAGGGGGTCCCGAACTGTGCGTCTAGGCCGGATGGTAATAGGAGGCAAGGGACACGAAGTTTTACCCAGGTTCGGGCCCTCTTGATGGAGGTAAAACCCTACGTCATGCTTGATTAATATTGATGATGTGGGTAGTACAAGAGTAGATCTACCACGCGATCGGAGAGGCTAAACCCTAGAAGCTAGCCTATGGTATGATTGTTGTTCTGTATGTTGTCCTACGGACTAAAACCCTCCGGTTTATATAGACACTGGAGAGGGTTAGGGTTACACAAAGTCGGTTACAATGGTAGGAGATCTGCATATCCGTATCGCCAAGCTTGCCTTCCACGCCAAGGAAAGTCCTTTCCGGACACGGGACGAAGTCTTCAATCTTGTATCTGCATAGTCCAGGAGTCCGCCTGAAGGTATAGTCCGGCCATCCGGACACCCCCTAATCCAGGACTCCCTCAGTATCCCCTGAACCAGGCTTCAATGACGACGAGTCCGGCGCGCAGATTGTCTTCGGCATTGCAAGGTGGGTTCCTCCTCCAAGTACTTCATAGAAGATTTTGAACACAAAGATAGTGCCCGGCTCTGCAAAATAAGTTTCCACATATTGCCATAGAGAGAATAATATTTACACAAATCTAATCTGCTGACGTATTCCGTAGTGTGACGCACCACGGCGAAGCCTTTATTCCAATTGTTTTACTATCCCACCTCAGCGTGTCATGCGAGGCGGTTTCCTTGGCACGTCTCGTCGAAGCAGAGATCGTGTCCCCTTATTCCAGGAATCTCATCGGTAACCCAACCGCGCCATTGATTATGGCGCTTGGGGATAAGCGAGTTTTACCAGGCTGGTGGGGACACGTAGTTGCGTCCACCCATATAAGGGGATAAGGATCCACCTTTTCACCTACGCCTTCTTCCTCCTTTGCCTATCCATTTTCGCGCACTCGAGCTCCAGCGCCCAAGTCCGCACTCCCCACCTCAACCTTCTCCAGCCATGTCCGGAGCGGGAGGCAAGTGGATGGTCTCCTCCGTTATGGAGGGACACATCAAAAGACTAAGGAAGGCCGGATACTTGTCTAACGACATTGCGCACCGGCTTCCTAAAGAGGGGCAGCTCATCCCCACCCCTAGGCCCCATGAGAGGGTGGTGTTCCTCCCCCATTTCCTCCGCGGACTGGGCTTCCCTCTCCACCCATTTGTCCGGGGGCTCATGTTCTACTATGGCCTGGATTTCCATGATCTGGCCCCGAACTTTGTCCTCAACATCTCGGCATTTATCGTCGTGTGCGAGGCTTTCCTCCGCATCCGCCCCCATTTCGGCCTATGGCTCAAGACTTTCAATGTCAAGCCGAAGGTGGTGCACAGCAACCAGGCGGAGTGCGGAGGCGCCATGGTGGGCAAGATGCCCAACGTCTTATCGCTCGAGGGATCCTTTGCGGAGACTCTGAAGGGGTGGCAATCGGGGTGGTTTTACATCACTGAGTCGCGCGACCCTGAATGGGTCGCAGCCTCCGAGTTCCGATCCGGACCACCTACACGGCTTACCTCCTGGAAGGAGACGGGCCTGTCGTGGGGTAAAAAAGGAGAGCTGACCAGACTCCAAACATGCGTCCAAGCCCTGGTGGACAAGAAGCTCAAACTTGTCAACGTAGTACAGGTTATGCTCATCCGCCGGATCCTCCCGTGTCAACAACGGGCTTTCAACCTGTGGGAGTTCGACCCGGCGCGGCACCAAACTCTGAGCAGGCTCTTCAACACGACGTACGAAGATGCCTGGAAGGTGCTTTTCAAGGGCGTCGAGGCCCCCGCATCCGCTACCGAGGATCACGGATTCAGTACGCAGCGTCACGCTCATGCGGTAAGATGTTTTTACCTTTGACAGGGTATCCGTTTTTCATAGTTTGACTCCATGCGGGATCTAAGCTCCCTTACCTTTGACAGGATTGGCAGGAGACGTCCGGACAGATCAACTGTCCAGCTCCTTTGCCCGAAGGCCCAGCGGACGCTCGTTTGGCGAAGCTGCTGGTCCCGGCACCCTATGTGGTGCCGGAGAAGAAGGCCCAGAAGAAGGCCACGGGGACTCGAAAGAGTGCCCGGCGCCCGGAGGTGTCGGATTCATCATCCGACGACTCCAAGACGCACAGGAGGAGGAAGAAGAGACCTCTCCCCCTCCAGCGGGGGAAGGGAAGAAAAGGAAGGCCGCCCCAACTGGGGAGGCCGAAGGGTCCAAGAAGGGGAAAACCCTTCCTCCGAACTACTCCACCAACGCCGACGACGGCGAAGAGGAGTGGCCGCTCAGGGCCAAGCCCCTGGCGAAATCGTAAGTATCCGGATACCAGAGTAATTCATAGTATTCCTTTATTGCACAGCTTTCCCTTATGTCGAATATGATTATGCAGCCCACCCAAAGACCGGCTCGATGCATCGTCGAGCGGTTCACTGGACTCGTCGGATGTCAATTCGCTTCCGACGGCTTCCTCCCCCCGCCCTACGGACGACGCCGAAGTGTTGTCCCAACAGGTTCCAAGCCGGGAGGAGGTGGTCCTGGAGGCGCCGCAAGGCAACCTCCTGGACTCCAGGAGTAAAGGGGATAAAACCCCCCAGGGCTCCAAGTCCGGCTCTAGGACAGACACTGATCCGGAACCTTCAAAGGTTCCAGAGTCCAGCGGGCGACCTCCTTCCAAGAGGAGCAAGCCCTCCGTGCCGGTGACCCCCGTCCAACCGGAGGCGTCGGACAGTCTGTTGGAGGCGCTCAAAGGCGCCTCCATCGACGAGGAGCACTGCACCATTATGAGTGCGGTGGTCCAGAAGGTTCAGTCCGCCAAGAGCGGACTGACTGAAGCTTGTACTAGCCTTTTAACAGGCTTTGAGGTAAGTAAAGAATGTGTAAATAATATTACCACATAGACAGTAGCCCCTGATGCTCTATTTGGCGTTCGAGAAGAAAAGCCGAATAGACGATCAAATAAAATTCGCAGGAGTCTAACAAAAAGGAGTCAATATGCGTATGCAGGCTTCTCTGCTGGCGTTCGCCGCACTGACTATGGAAGTGGACACGCTAAAGTAGAACCTCGAGCAGTCCGAGCAAGAGCTCGGGCATGCCAAGAAGCATCTCGAGGACAAGGAAGGTAAGAAATACCTTGTTTAAATATATATAAAAAAAGGTGCAATTGCAAAAAATGACAGGATTATCGTGGCTATTGTAGGGGCCACGTCTGAGGTGGCGACCCTTAAGCAAGCGCTGCTCGAGGTCGAGAAGAGGGCGGCCATGGAGCGCACCAAGCGGGAGAAGTATGAGGCCGAGGTTGGCAAGGTGCGGCAGGACCTCCAGGCTCTCATGGAAAAACATGAGAGTTTGGAGCTTGACTTAAAGACACGAGCGTCCGAGATCGCGATGGCTATTGAAAATGCCAAGTCTGCCAAGGCCGAATCCCAGAAGACCCTCCAGGAGTTGGATGAGGTGAAAAAGATAGCAGCGGGTAAGGCATTCTTTATGCAAAGCAAACACGTAAACGTAAGTTACTTGATACTTACCCGAATCCGGAGCTCTCCAGGAGCATTTGCAGATCTTCCCCGTAGCGTGTCCGATGCCACCACATTCTATCGAGCCGAGGAAGGCAACTCGACAGAGAAGGTGTTCTAGTCTCAGTATGCTGAGGCCGGACACCCCGTTCCCCTGAGCGACCAGCTGAAGCAACTGGTCGAGCTCCACAAGGCGGCCGAACAGGCCATGAAGGGCCTCAAAGTTCGGCTGTGGCCTGGAGAGGCTCTTTCTGGGAGCTATTTCAGGCTGGTGCGGCGGCTGATGGGGGCCTGTCCAAGGCTCAAAGTCATCAAGCGCTTCGTCTGCATTGAAGGCGCCCGTAGGGCCCTTGCCCGTGCTAAGGTGCACTGGGGCAAGCTGGATGCTGAGAACCTTGTGAAGGACGGACCACCACCGAGGAAGGAGCATCACAAGCCCGAGAATTGTTATAAGGATGTTCTGAAGGGTGCCTGCCTTATGGCAGATGAATGTTCCAGGGATGTAATTTTTGAGTAAAACTCGCTCGTTTTATCCTGTGCGTTGAAAAGTTGTTCATATGCGCTAAGCAATGCTGTTTGAATTTAAAATATTACCTTCTGTGTGGCTGTTTATAAATTCTGAGAGATGGCGAGTCGTTGGCTTCTGCCCCCGTGCCGCTAGTGCTGGGGTGTTCAGGGATAAACCTGAGCTCTCTTTTTCCCATGTTTGGGTCCTTCGAGGGAGGCGCTCAGCACAACGAACGAGGCAATCGGACTATAATGCGTGAACACTCTCACTTAGCCATAGAATTCTATAATTTTAAATTTTGGCTAAGCCCCTGGTATTCGGAAGACCGAGTTCGGGGCGCTATCCACGCCTTGGCCGGACAGAGCCGACTCCTCGCTCTAAGCGGCATAAGTCTTTAGGGACTCGAAAAACCTCTCGAACAGCGACCAACTCTCACTTCATCATGACAGTCAGTTTTAGCTTTCTCTACTGAGGTGCTCGACCCAGCTCAACTGGGGCACAATCGCAGTAGTTCTTCTAGTGCTACCTTAGCCGATATAGCGGAACGTAAGGCACCAAAACATAGGAGCCGGCCAAACCCAACTATTGACCCAAGACATGATTCGGAGCCGATGCATATAATGCTATAAGTTCGGGGTGCCGCACTTGTTAAAGTGTTCGGACTTCTCACACCATATTGAGGGGTACTAAAGCCCCTGGCGTATTTTGGCCGTACCAAAGTGTACGGGTGCAACATGTCGTTAAGGAACATATATTTGTAAAAAAAGGTAATGCAAAAATAGACAAAAGCTATGCATTGTTTATTAAAAAGGGCTGCGATCAAAGCAGAACGATACAAATAATGCGATAAGCAAAAGGTTGGACTATTTAACATGTCCGTTCCAGGGGCAGGCTGCGAAATGATATGCGAAACAGGTATACTGCTCGTGATAGAGACCACCTGGGAGTTCCGTAATGCGGCATGGCTTGTCTGCTTCCCTGGTTCTTGCATCATTTGTGCGGCAATTGAACTGCCGAACAGGACTTCCGAATAATGGAGTCCTGAAAGTAAGAGAAAATTAAAAAATTGGCAGCCCCTGGTGCGGTTTAAGCCGTGTTTAGGGTGTGCCGTGATGGTGCCCCTCCCCCTGCACCCATGGTATTTCTAGAGCGTAGTTATGTACGCGAAGCACTGGTGTCGCCTTTTTGCGAGGGCTGGGGTTGGGGCCACATTGCTACGCCTGCTCGGAACGTGCCAGGCGGTCTTGCTGTAGGTTACTCCTGGGCGCTTGACGGTGTCCGGACGTTTAATGGCCGGACTGGAGAACTGCGTGGAGAGGTTGCTTTGTACTTCCGCTGCAAGGGCCGCTGTGTGCTCCTCCGTTCAGAGGGAGCGTTCGGTGTTTCCATTGACCGTAATTACTCCTCGAGGGCCTGGCATCTTGAGCTTAAGGTATGCGTAGTGCGGTACCGCATTGAACTTGGCGAATGCGGTTCGCCCGAGTAGTGCGTAATAGCCACTGCGAATGGGACTATGTCGAAGATTAACTCCTCGCTTCGGAAATTATCCAGAGATCCGAAGACCACTTCAAGTGTGACTGAGCCTGTACAGTTGGCCTCTACACATGGTATTACGCCTTTAAAGGTCGTTTTGGTGGGCTTAATCCTCGAGGGATCTATGCCCTATTTCCGCACTGTATCCTGGTAAAGCAGGTTCAGGCTGCTGCCGCCGTCCATAAGGACTCTAGTGAGATGAAATCCGTCAATAATTGGGTCTAGAACCAATGCGGCGAATCCGCCATGACGGGTGCTAGTGGGATGGTCCCTTTGATCAAAGGTGATCGGGCAGGAGGACCATGGGTTGAACTTTGGGGCGACTGGCTCTACCGCGTATACGTCCCTTAACGCGCGCTTCCGCTCCCTCTTGGGGATGTGGGTTGCGTATCTCATGTTCACCGTCCGCACTTGTGGGGGAAAACCCTTCTGTCCACTGTTGTTCGGCGGCCGGGGCTCTTCGTCGTCGTCTCTATGCAGCCCCTTGTCAGTATTTTTGGCATTTAACTTGCCTGCCTGCTTGAACACCCAACAATCCCTGTTGGTGTGATTGGCCGGCTTTTCGGGGGTCCCGTGTATCTGGCACAAGCGGTTGAGTATTCGGTCTAAACTGGAGGGCCCCTAGGATTTCTTTTGAATGACTTTTTCCGCTGACCGGATTTATAGCCTCTGAATCCGGCATTAACTGCCGTATCCTTAGCATTGTCGCCATTAATGCGGCGCTTCTGCTTGTTGCGACGCGACCTGCCACTACTGTCACTGGTATCCGAATTACCAGGATTCTTGGTCATATTGTTGCTACGAGCAAGCCAGCTGTCTTCTCCCGCGCAAAAGCGGGTCATGAGTGTCGTGAGTGCTGCCATAGATTTCGGCTTTTCCTGTCCAAGGTGCCGGGCAAGCCACTCGTCACGGATATTGTGGTTGAAGGCTGCTAGGGCCTCTGCGTCCGGACAGCCGACTATTTGATTTTTGTTTGTTAGGAACCGTGTCTAGAATTGCCTGGCCGATTCCTCTGGCTGCTGAATTACGTGGCTTAGGTCATTGGCGTCTGGTGGTCGCACATAAGTGCCCTGGAAATTGTTGAGGAATGCGGCTTCCAGGTCCTCCCAACAACCGATTGATTCTGCTGGCAAGCTGGTAAGCCAATGCCGAGCTGGTCCTTTAAGCTTGAGTGGGAGGTATTTGATGGCGTGGAGATCATCGCCGCGGGCCATGTGGATATGAAGGAGATAATCCTCGATCCATACCACAGGATCTATTGTGCCATCATATGATTCGATGTTTACGGGTTTGAAACCCTCGGGGATTTGATGATCCATTACTTCGTCTTGAAGCATACTGGGTGTGCGGCGCCACTGTACTGGGCTATATCAACACGTAGCTCCAATGAGCTTTGTCTACTGTGTTCGGCCCTGCCGGATTTGTGTCCGGCGTGACAGTTACTGTCTCGAGTAGTGGGGCGCCCACGCGATCCGTAGATCGATCTTGTTTGCCTTGCCTTGTCCTCCAACATATCTCGCAGCTCAGGCGCATTTTCCCATGCCATGGTACGGGGTGCGGCTTGAGTGGAGGGCCGAGAGGCCTCTCTGTCGCGGCCATGAGGTAGCCGGTCGGTCGTATCAAGTGCTGGTAATGTAGGTTTAAGTGCTTCCTCCTCTAATTGGGGTAGCAACCTGCGCTTTGGGTAGCTCTTGGAGGGGCGTTCGAGTTTATGCTCTTCGGCCGCAAGGACTTCAGTCCATCTGCCGACTAGCAAATCTTGATCATCTCTAAGTTGTTGCTGTTTTTTCTTGAGGCTTCTTGCCGTGGCCATAAGCCTGCGTTGAAAACGCTCTTGCTCGACGGGATCCTCTGGCATGACGAATTCGTCGTCGTCGAGGCTTGCCTCGTCTTCAGAGGGAGGCGTATAATTATCATCCTCGACCTCTCTGTCTGCCGCTCTCTCATGAGGGCTGGCTTCTCTATCCTCCTGTGATGAATCTTGCTGGAGGGGGTTTTCTTCGGCACTCTCTGGAGTATTATTATCTCCCGTGCTGGAATCGCCGTGTTTGCTTTGGCGGGATTTTGAGCGGCGCCGCTGACGCCGGCGCTTAGGTTGTTTCTTGGAGGGGTCATCCTCCGCTGTTCCATCGCCATCTCCTTCTTTTGGGGTGTCCACCATGTATATGTCGTACGACGAGGTGGCTTTCCAGGGCCCAATAGGCGCTGGTTCTTCATCGTCTCCTGCATCGGCGTCCATACCGTCGATGTCTTTGAAGTCGAAGTCGAGCATGTCGGTTAAATCGTCGACAGTGGCTACAAAGTAGGTGGTCGGTGGGCTTTGAATTTCTTCATCGTCCGTATCCCAACCTTGCTGACCGTAGTCCGGCCAGGGATCTCCTGATAAAGAGAGGGACTTTAGTGTTTTCAGAATATCGCCAAAAAGCGAGTGCTGAAAGATGTCCGCGGCAGTAAACTCCATGATCGGCGCCCAATTGGATTCGACCAGCAGGGGCGCGGAGGGTTCAGAGTCCGGAGAGGAGTCCGGCTCCTTGGAGTCACGAGTCTCGCGGAGTGCAGGGCTGGTGTTCGGCTCGATCGCCGTTGGGATCGCAGCCCCCGAGGCGGCGTCCAACCACCCATCCTCGATCGGCGTAGTTGGCTCCAAATTAAGGGTCGAAGCCGATGCGGGTGCGGCCTCCAGGGCACTGTTCGGCGGCAGAGCTAGATCATGCTCGTCGTGACAGTGCGACACGCTCGGAAGTGGCTCGAGTCCATCGAGGATCAAGTCTCCGCGGATGTCAGCCGTGTAGTTTAAACTTCCAAATCTGACCTGACGGCCAGGGGCATAGCTTTCGATCTGCTCCAGATGGCCAAGTGAATTGGCCCGCAGTGTGAAGCCGCCGAAGATGAAGATCTGTCCGGGGAGGAAGGTCTTACCCTGGACTGCATCGCTATTGATGATCGTTGGAGCCATCAAGCCTAACAGCGATGACACAGAGGAACTCTCAATGAGAGCACCAATGTCGGTGTCAAAACCGGCGGATCTCGGGTAGGGGGGTCCCGAACTGTGCGTCTAGGCCGGATGGTAATAGGAGGCAAGGGACATGAAGTTTGACCCAGGTTCGGGCCCTCTTGATGGAGGTAAAACCCTACGTCCTGCTTGATTAATATTGATGATATGGGTAGTACAAGAGTAGATCTACCACGTGATCGGAGAGGCTAAACCCTAGAAGCTAGCCTATGGTATGATTGTTGTTCTGTATGTTGTCCTACGGACTAAAACCCTCCAGTTTATATAGACACCGGAGAGGGTTAGGGTTACACAAAGTCGGCTACAATGGTAGGAGATCTGCATATCTGTATCGCCAAGCTTGCCTTCCACGCCAAGGAAAGTCCCTTCTGGACACGGGACGAAGTCTTCAATCTTGTATCTGCATAGTCCAGGATTCCGGCTGAAGGTATAGTCCGGCCATACGGACACCCCCTAATCCAGGACTCCCTCAATTATCTTATCATATCTATCATATCTCACTCTCGTAAGTGACCGTGAAGGGATTGACAACCCCTTTATCACGTTGGTTGCGAGGTTCTTATTTGTTTGTGTAGGTGCGTGGGACTCAAGCGTGATCTCCTACTATATTGATACCTTGGTTCTCAAAAACTAAGGGAAATACTTACGCTAATTTACTGCATCACCCTTTCCTCTTCAAGGGAAAACCAACGCGGTGCTCAAGAGGTAGCAAGAAGGATTTCTGGCGCTGTTGTCGGGGAGATTCGCGCCAAGTCAAGTCAAGATTTGACTCCCGACAACAAGCCATTTCTGGCGCCTTTGTCGGGGATTCTACACACAAGTCAAGACATACCAAGTACCCATCACAAACTCTTATCCCTCGCATTACATTATTTGCCATTTGCCTCTCATTTTCCTCTCCCCCACTTCACCCTTGTCGTTTTATTCGCCCTCTCTTTTCCGCTCAGTTTTCTTTCGCCATGTCGGAATCAAAAAGGGTTGGGGGTTCTCTCCCGAGTTTTAGTACTTTGGAAAATCCTTCTATTCTCTCTAAACTCATAAATAATGATGCTATGAAAAGACCTACCGGAGTTATCAATGAGAATCTTTATAATTTTGATGAAGATGATTCCGGAATTTTTCGTTATTTACTCGATGAATCTTTGAATGATGCTTGGGATAGACTACTAAGGATCCGAGCCAGCTATGTGCCCCAATACCAAATTGAAATTTACTTAAAGAGCTTTTATGTTGCCCTACCTTCTTCATTTAAGCATGTCTTAGATTCTATATTTGAAGAAGGTTTTCTTGAAGGGGATGTCGTAGATACTTATGAAAAGATGAAAACCATATTTGGGCACCCCATGAATGAGAAGGTTGAATCTACATCTCTTTTGCTCTCCTACCAAAACAAATCTATCAAAGAGATGAAAGCTAGCTTAGATACAAATTTTCGTAAAATGCTTAATCTTTCTTCTACCATTAACAGCCATGTGCTTTATAAAAATAGAAAGATTAATGCCATGGATAATAAGTTTGCTCTTTTCTTCCCTAAAACCAAAGATGGCAATAGCTAGATCTATCCTTGCTTTTATGCCTAGCTAGGGGCGTTAAACGATAGCGCTTGTTTTTTTTGACACCTGAAACAGTAGGGGAGTCTCCTACTGTGTAATTAAATTAATGAATGAGTGAATTTACATATGATTTTGTACATGCCAGCCCCTTTGGGGGTGGGGGAGGAGAAGATCAAAGAGTAGCTATAAAGGAAGTGAGAAATGAGGTGTGTTTTTCTCCAACCCTATGAGTTAGGAGAGAGAGGTCCTCTTTTAGCCTCGATAGCGCTTGTTGGGAGGCAATCCAATTTTATTTTTATTCCTTGCTTTTTGCACCTGTTTATTAATAAATAATTTATCTAGCCTCTGTTTTGGTTTGGTTTTTTGTGTTTAATTAGTGTTGGTGCCAAGTAGAACCGTTGGGAAGACTTGGGGAAAGTCTTTTTGATCTTGCTGTAAAAAAACACAAACTTTAGCGCTCACGAGAATTGCTTCCATTTTTATTTGGAGAGTGATATTTAGTTAATTATTTTTTCAGATTATTAATATATAAATTCATCACGTCCAGAAATTTATTTTAGAATTTCTGGGGTTACATAAGTTTGCGTTAGCTACAGATTACTACAGACTGTTCTGTTTTTGACAGATTCTGTTTTTCGTGTGTTGTTTGCTTATTTTCATGAATCTATGGCTAGTAAAAGAGTGTATAAACCATAAATAAGTTGGAATACAGTAGGTTTAACACCAATATAAATCAAGAATGAGTTCATTACAGTACCTTGAGGTGGTGTTTTGTTTTCTTTCGCTAACGGAGCTCACGAGATTTTCTGTTAAGTTTTGTGTTGTGAAGTTTTCAAGTTTTGGGTAAAGATTTGATGGATTATGGAACAAGGAGTGCCAGGAGCCTAATCTTGGGGATTCCCATGGCACCCCAAGATAATCTGAGGACACCAAAAAGCCTAATCTTGGGGATGCCCCGGAAGGCATCCCCTCTTTCGTCTTCATCCATCGGTAACTTTACTTGGAGCTATATTTTTATTCACCACATGATATGTGTTTTGCTTGGAGCGTCTTGTATGATTTGAGTCTTTGCTTTTTAGTTTACCACAATCATCCTTGTTGTACACACCTTTTGAGAGAGACACACATGATTTGAAATTTATTAGAATACTCTATGTGCTTCACTTATATCTTTTGAGCTATATAGTTTTTGCTCTAGTACTTCACTTACATCTTTTAGAGCACGGTGGTGGATTTGTTTTATAGAAATTATTGTTCTCTCATGATTCACTTATATTATTTTGAGAGTCCTACAAAACAGCATGGTAATTTCCTTTAATTGTGAAATGAGTCCTAATATACTAGGTATTCAAGATTAGTAAAAACTTTCCTATGAGTGTGTTGAATACTAAGAGAAGTTTGATGCTTGATAATTGTTTTGAGATATGGAGGTCGTGATATTAAAGTTGTGCTAGTTAAGTAGTTGTGAATTTGAGAAATACTTGTGTTGAAGTTTGCAAGTCTCGTAGCATGCACGTATGGTAAACGTTGTATAACAAATTTGAAACATGAGGTGTTCTTTGATTGTCCTCCTTATGAGTGGCGGTCGGGGACGAGCGATGGTCTTTTCCTACAATCTATCCCCCTAGGAGCATGCGTGTAGTGCTTGGTTTTTGATGACTTGTAGATTTTTGCAATAAGTATGTGAGTTCTTTATGACTAATGTTGAGTCCATGGATTATACGCGCTCTTAACCTTCCATCATTGCTAGCCTCTTAGGTACCGTGCATTGCCCTTTCTCACCTTGAGAGTTGGTGCAAACTTCGCCGGTGCATCCAAACCTCGTGATATGATACGCTCTATCACACATAAGCCTCCTTATATCTTCCTCAAAACAGCCACCATACCTACCTATTATGGCATTTCCATAGCCATTCCGAGATATATTGCCATGCAACTTTCCACCGTTCAGTTTATCATGACACGTTCATCATTGTCATATTGCCTTGCATGATCATGTAGTTGACATCGTATTTGTGGCAAAGCTACCATGCATATTATTTCATACATGTCACTCTTGATTCATTGCCCATCCCGGTACACCTCCGGAGGCATTCATATAGAGTCATACCTTGTTCTAGTATCGAGTTGTAATCATTGAGTTGTAAATGAATAGAAGTGTGATGATCATCATTCATAGAGCATTGTCCCAAAAAAAGAGAAAGGCCAAAAGAAAGAAAGCCCCAAAAAGAAAAAAAAAGGGGCAATGCTACTATCTTTTTTTCATACTTGTGCTTCAAAGTAGCACCATGATTTTTATGATAGATAGTCTCTTGTTTTGTCACTTTCATATACTAGTGGGAATTTTTCGTTATAGAACTTGGCTTGTATACTCCAACAATGGGCTTCCTCAAATACCCTAGGTCTTCGTGAGCAAGCAAGTTGGATGCACACCCACTTAGTTTCTTTTGTTGAGCTTTCATACATTTATAGCTCTAGTGCATCCGTTACATGGCAATCCCTACTCCTCACATCAACATCAATTGATGGGCATCTCCATAGCCCGTTGATTAGCCGCGTTGATGTGAGACTTTCTCCTTTTCTTTTGCCTTCTCCACATAACCCTCATCATTATATTCTATTCCACCCATAGTTCTATATCCATGGCTCATGCTCATGTATTGTGTGAAAGTTGAAAAAAAGTCTAAGATTACTAAAGTATGAAACAATTACTTGGCTTGTCATCGGGGTTGTGCATGATGAGAGCATTCTTGTGTGACAAAAATGGAGCATGACCAAACTATATGATTTTGTAGGGATGAAATTTCTATGGCCATGTTATTTTGAGAAGACATAATTACTTAGTTAGTATGATTGAAGTATTATTACTTCTATGTCAATATTAAACTTTTATCTTAAATCTTTCAGATCTGAATATTCATACCACAATTAAGAGGGTTACATTGAAAATTATGCCAACTAGCATTCCACATCAAAAATTCTGTTTTTATCATTTACCTACTCGAGGACGAGCAGGAATTAAGCATGGGGATGCTTGATACGTCTCCAACATATCTATAATTTTTTATTGTTCCATGCTATGTTATATTCTGTTTTAGATGTTTATTGGGCTTTATTATACACTTTTATATTATTTTTGGGACTCATGTTATATTCTGTTTTAGATGTTTATTGGCTTTTATTATACACTTTTATATTATTTTTGGCACTAACCTATTAACCGGAGGCCCAGCCCAAATTCCTGTTTTTGCCTATTTTAGTGTTTCGAAGGAAAAGGATATCAAACAGAGTCCAAATGGAATGAAACCTTCGGGAACGTGATTATCGGAACAAACGTGATCCAGAGGACTTGGAGTCTACGTAAAGCAATCAACGAGGAAGGCACGAGGCAGGGGGCACGCCCACCTCCCCCAGACGCGCCCTCCACCCTCATGGGCCCCTCGTTGCTCCACCGACGTACTTCTTCCTCCTATATATACCCATATACCCTGGAAACATCAGATACAGAGCCAAAACCCTATTTCCACCGCCGCAACCTTCTGTACCCGTGAGATCCCATCTTGGGGCCTTTTCCGGCGCTCCACCGGAAGGGGCATTGATCACGGAGGGCTTCTACATGAACACCATTGCCTCTCTGATCATGTGTGAGTAGTTTACTTCAAACCTTCGGGTCCATAGTTATTAGCTAGATGGCCTCTTCTATCTCTTTGGATCTCAATACAAAGTTCTCCTCTATATTCTTGGAGATCTATTCGATGTAATCTTCTTTTGCAGTGTGTTTGTCGAGATCCGATGAATTTTGGGTTTATGATCTAGTTTATTTATGAACAATATTTGAATCTCCTCGGAATTCTTTTATGTATGATTGGTTATCTTTGCAAGTCTCTTCGAATTATCAGTTTGGTTTGGCCAACTAGATTGATCTTTCTTGCAATGGGAGAAGTGCTTAGCTTTGGGTTCAATCTTACGGTGTCCTTTCCTAGTGACAGTAGGGGCAGCAAGGCACGTATTGTATTGTTGCCATCGAGGATAAAAAGATGGGGTTTATATCATATTGCATGAGTTTATCCCTCTACATCATGTCATCTTACTTAAAGCATTACTCTGTTCTTATGAACTTAATACTCTAGATGCATGCTGGATAGCGGTCGATGTGTGGAGTAATAGTAGTAGATGCAGAATCGTTTCGGTCTACTTGTCTCAGACGTGATGCCTATATACATGATCATACCTAGATATTCTCATAACTATGCTCAATTCTATCAATTGCTCGACAGTAATTCGTTTACCCACTGTAATACTTATGCTCTTGAGAGAAGCCACTAATGAAACCTATGGCCCCGGGGTCTATCTTCCATCATATTAATCTTCCAACACTTAGCTATTTCTATTGCCGTTTATTTTACTTTGCATCTTTATTTCTCTTTATCATAAAAATACCAAAAATATTATCTTATCATATCTATCAGATCTCACTCTCGTCAGTGACCATGAAGGGATTAACAACCCCTTTATCACGTTGGTTGCGAGGTTCTTATTTGTTTGTGTAGGTGCATGGGACTTGAGCGTGATCTCCTACTGGATTGATACCTTGGTTCTCAAAAACTGAGGGAAATACTTACGCTACTTTACTGCATCACCCTTTCCTCTTCAAGGGAAAACCAACGCAGTGCTCAAGAGGTAGCAAGAAGGATTTCTGGCGCCGTTGCTGGGGAGATTCGTGCCAAGTCAAGTCAAGATTTGACTCCTGACAACGAGCCACTTCTGGTGCCGTTTCCGGGGAGTCTACGCACAAGTCAAGACATTATTTGCCATTTGCCTCTCGTTTTCCTCTCCCCCACTTCACTCTTGCCGTTTTATTCGCGCTCTCTTTTCTGCTCAGCTTTCTTTAGCCATGTCGGAATCAAAAAGGGTTCGGGGTTGTGCATGATGAGAGCATTCTTGTGTGACGAAAATGGAGCATGACCAAACTATACAATTTTGTAGGGATGAACTTTCTTTGGCCATCTTATTTTGAGAAGACATAATGCTTAGTTAGTATGATTTAAGTCTTATTACTTTTATGTCAATATTAAACTTTTATCTTGAATCTTTCGGATCTGAATATTCATACCACAATTAAGAGGGTTACATTGAAAATTATGCCAACTAGCATTCCACATCAAAAATTCTGTTTTTATCATTTACCTACTCGAGGACGAGGAGGAATTAAGCTTGGGGATGCTTGATACGTCTCCAACATATCTATAATTTTTTATTGTTCCATGCTATGTTTTATTCTGTTTTAGATGTTTATTGGGCTTTATTATACATTTTTATATTATTTTTGGGATTCATGTTATATTCTGTTTTAGATGTTTATTGGGCTTTATTATACACTTTTATATTATTTTTGGGACTAACCTATTAACCAAAGGCACAGCCCAAATTGCTGTTTTTTTCCTATTTCAGTGTTTCGAAGGAAAAGGATATCAAACGGTGTCCAAACGGAATGAAACCTTCTGGGACGTGATTTTCGGAACAAACATGATCCAGAGGACTTGGAGTCTACGTAAAGCAATCAACGAGGAAGGCACGAGGCAGGGGGCATGCCCACCTCCCCCAGGCGCGCCATCCACCCTCGTGGGCCCCTCGTTGCTCCACCGATGTACTTCTTCCTCCTATATATACCCATATACCCTGGAAACATCAGATACGGAGCCAAAACCCTATTTCCAACGCTACAACCGTCTGTACTCGTGAGATCCCATCTTGGGGCCTTTTTTGGCGCTTCGCCGGGGGGGGCATTGATCACGGAGGGCTTCTACATGAACACCATTGCCTCTCCGATGATGTGTGAGTAGTTTACTTCAGACCTTCGGGTCCATAGTTATTAGCTAGATGGCTTCTTCTCTCTTTTGGATCTCAATACAAAGTTCTCCTCTATCTTCTTGGAGATCTATTCGATGTAATCTTCTTTTGCAGTGTGTTTGTCGAGATCCGATGAATTGTGGGTTTATGATCAAGTTTATCTATGAACAATATTTGAATCTCCTCGGAATTCTTTTATGTATGATTGGTTATCTTTGCAAGTCTCTTCGAATTATCTTGTTTGGTTTGGCCTACTAGATTGATCTTTCTTGCAATGGGAGAAGTGCTTAGCTTTGGGTTCAATCTTATGGTGTCCTTTCCCAGTGACAGTAGGGGCAGCAAGGCATGTATTGTATTGTTGCCATCGAGGATAAAAAGATGGGGTTTATATCATATTGCATGAGTTTATCCCTCTACATCATGTCATCTTACTTAAAGCATTACTCTGTTCTTATGAACTTAATACTCTAGATGCATGCTGGATAGCGGTCGATATGTGGAGTAATAGTAGTAGATGCAGAATCGTTTCGGTCTACTTGTCTCGGATGTGATGCCTATATACATGATCATACCTAGATATTCTCATAACTATGCTCAATTCTATCAATTGCTCGACAGTAATTCGTTTACCCATCGTGATACTTATGCTCTTGAGAGAAGCCACTAGTGAAACCTATGGCCCCCGGGTCTATCTTCCATCATATTAATCTTCCAACACTTAGCTATTTCTATTGCCGTTTATTTTACTTTGCATCTTTATTTCTCTTTATCATCAAAATACCAAAAATATTATCTTATCATATCTATCAGATCTCACTCTCGTAAGTGACCGTGAAGGGATTGACAACCCCTTTATCATGTTGGTTGCGAGGTTCTTATTTGTTTGTGTAGGTGCGTGGGACTCGAGCGTGATCTCCTACTAGATTGATACTTTGGTTCTGAAAACACTGAGGGAAATACTTACGCTACTTTACTGCATCACCCTTTCCTCTTCAAGGGAAAACCAACGCAGTGCTCAAGAGGTAGCAAGAAGGATTTCTGGCGCCGTTGTCGGCGAGATTCGCGCCAAGTCAAGTCAAGATTTGACACCCGACAACGAGCCATTTCTGGCGCCATTGCCGGGGAGTCTACGCACAAGTCAAGACATACCAAGTACCCATCACAAACTCTTATCCCTCGCATTACATTATTTGCCATTTGCCTCTCGTTTTCCTCTCCCCCACTTCACCCTTGCTGTTTTATTCGACCTCTCTTTTTTGCTCAGCTTTCTTTCGGCATGTCAGAATCAAAAAGGGTTGGGGGTTCTCTCCCGAGTTTTAGTACTTTGGACAATCCTTCTATTCTCTCTAAACTCATAAATAATGATGCTATGAAAAGACCTACTAGAGTTATCAATGAGAATCTTTATAATTTTGATGAAGATGATTCCGGAATTTTTCATTATTTACTCGATGAATCTTTGAAAGATGCTTGGGATAGACTATTAAGGATCCGGGCCAGCTATGCGCCCCAATACCAAATTTACTTAAAGAGCTTTTATGTTGCCCTACCTTCTTCATTTAAGCATGTCTTAGATTCTATAATTGAAGAAGGTTTTCTTCAAGGGGATGTCTTAGATACTTATGAAAAGATAAAAACCATATTTGGGCACCCCATGAATGAGAAGGTTGAATCTACATCTCTTTTGCTCTCCTACCAAAACGAATCTATCAAAGAGATGAAAGCTAGCTTAGATGCAAATTTCCGTAAAATGCTTAATCTTTCTTCTACCATTAACAGCCATGTGCTTTATAAAAATAGAAATATTAATGCCATAGATAATAAGTTTTCTCTTTTCTTCCCTAAAACCAAAGATGGCAATACCTAGATCTATCATTGCTTTCATGCCTAGCTAGGGGCGTTAAACAATAGCGCTTGTTGGGAGGCAACCCAATTTTATTTTTACTTGCTTTTTCCTCCTTTTTAGTAATAAATAATTTATCTAGCCTCTGTTTTGGTTGTGTTTTTGTGTTTAATTAGTGTTTGTGCCAAGTAGAACCGTTGGGAAGACTTGGGGAAAGTCCTTTTGATCTTGCTGTAAAAACAGAAACTTTAGCGCTCACGAGAATTGCTTCCATTTTTATTTGGAGAGTGCTATTTAGTTAATCATTTTTGCAGATGATTAATAGATAAATTCATCACGTCCAGAAATTTATTTTAGAATTTTTGGGGTTCCAGAAGTTTGCGTTAGCTACAGATTACTACAGACTGTTCTGTTTTTGACAGATTCTGTTTTTCGTGTGTTGTTTGCTTATTTTCATGAATCTATGGCTAGTAAAAGAGTGTATAAACCATAGAGAATTTGGAATACAGTAGGTTTAACACCAATATAAATCAATAATGAGTTCATTACAGTACCTTGAGGTGGTGTTTTGTTTTCTTTCGCTAACGGAGCTCACGATATTTTCTGTTAAGTTTTGTGTTGTGAAGTTTTCAAGTTTTGGGTAAGGATTTGATGGATTATGGAACAAGGAGTGGCAAGAGCCTAATATTGGGGATTCCCATGGCACCCCAAGATAATCTGAGGACACCAAAAAGCCAAAGCTTGGGGATGCCCCGGAAGGCATCCCCTCTTTCATCTTCGTCCATCGGTAACTTTACTTGGAGCTATATTTTTATTCACCACATGATATGTGTTTTGCTTGGAGCGTCTTGTATGATTTGATTCTTTGCTTTTTAGTTTACCACAATCATCCTTGCTGTACACACCTTTTGAGAGAGACACACATGATTTGGAATTTATTAGAATACTCTATGTGCTTCACTTATATCTTTTGAGCTATATAGTTTTTGCTCTAGTACTTCACTTACATCTTTTAGAGCACGGTGGTGGATTTGTTTTATAGAAATTATTGTTCTCTCATGCTTCACTTATATTATTTTGAGAGTCCTACAAAACAGCATGGTAATTTGCTTTAATTGTGAAATGAGTCCTAATATGCTAGGTATTCAAGATTAGTAAAAACTTTCCTATGTGTGTTGAATACTAAGAGAAGTTTGATGCTTGATAATTGTTTTGAGATATGGAGGTAGTGATATTAAAGTTGTGCTTGTTGAGTAGTTGTGAATTTGAGAAATACTTGTGTTGAAGTTTGCAAGTCACGTAGCATGCACATATGGTAAACGTTGTGTAACAAATTTGAAACATGAGGTGTTCTTTGATTGTCCTCCTTATGAGTGGCGGTCGGGGACGAGCGATGGTCTTTTCCTACCAATCTATCCCCCTAGGAGCATGCGCGTAGTGCTTGGTTTTTGATGACTTGTAGATTTTTGCAATAAGTACGCGAGTTCTTTATGACTAATGTTGAGTCCATGGATTATATGCACTCTTAACCTTCCATTATTGCTAGCCTCTTAGGTACCGTGCATTGCCCTTTCTCAACTTGAGAGTTGGTGCAAACTTCTTCGGTGCAGCCAAACCCCGTGATACGATATGCTCTATCACACATAAGCCTCCTTATATCTTCCTCAAAACAGCCACCATACCTACCTATTATGGCATTTCCATAGCCATTCCGAGATATATTGCCATGCAACTTTCCACCGTTCCGTTTATCATGACACGTTCATCATTGTCATATTGCCTTCCATGATCATGTAGTTGACATCGTATTTGTGGCAAAGCCACCATGCATATTATTTCATACATGTCACTCTTGATTCATTGCCCATCCCGGTACACCGCCGGAGGCATTCATATAGAATCATACCTTGTTCTAGTATCGAGTTGTTATCATTGAGTTGTAAACGAATAGAAGTGATCATGATCATCATTCATAGAGCATTGTCCGAAAAAAAGAGAAAGGCCAAAAGAAAAAAAAGGCCCAAAAAAGGGCAATGCTACTAACTTTTTTTCATACTTGTGCTTCAAAGTAGCACCATGACTTTTATGATAGATAGTCTCTTGTTTTGTCACTTTCATATACTAGTGGGAATTTTTCGTTATAGAACTTGGCTTGTATATTCCAACAATGGGCTTCCTCAAATGCCCTAGGTCTTCGTGAGCAAGCAAATTGGATGCACACCCACTTAGTTTCTTTTGTTGCGCTTTCATACATTTATATCTCTAGTGCATCCGTTGCATGGCAATCCCTACTCCTCACATTAACATCAATTGATGGGCATCTCCATAGCTCGTTGATTAGCAGCGTTGATGTGAGACTTTCTCCTTTTCTTTTGTCTTCTCCACATAACCCCCATCATTATATTCTATTCCACCCATAGTTCTATATCCATGGCTCATGCTCATGTATTGCGTGAAAGTTGAAAAAAAGTTTGAGATTACTAAAGTATGAAACAATTACTTGGCTTGTCATCGGGGTTGTGCATGATGAGAGCATTCTTGTGTGACGAAAATGGAGCATGACCAAACTATATGATTTTGTAGGGATGAAATTTCTTTGGCCATGTTATTTTGAGAAGACATAATTGCTTAGTTAGTATGACTGAAGTATTATTACTTTTATGTCAATATTAAACTTTTATCTTGAATCTTTCGGATCTGAATATTCATACCACAATTAAGAGGGTTACATTGAAAATTATGCCAACTAGCATTCCACATCAAAATTCTGTTTTTATCATTTAACTACTCGAGGAGGAGCAGGAATTAAGCTTAGGGATGCTTGATACGTCTCCAACGTATCTATAATTTTTATTGTTCCATGCTATGTTATATTCTATTTTAGATGTTTATTGGGCTTTATTATGAACTTTTATATTATTTTTGGGACTCATGTTATATTCTGTTTTAGATGTTTATTGGGCTTTATTATACACTTTTATATTATTTGGGACTAACCTATTAACCGGAGGCCCAGCCCAAATTGCTGTTTTTTTGCCTATTTCAGTGTTTCGAAGGAAAAGGATATCAAATGGAGTCCAAACGGAATGAAACCTTCAGGAACGTGATTTTTGGAACAAACGTGATCCAGAGGACTTGGAGTCTACGTAAAGCAATCAACGAGGAAGGCACGAGGCAGGGGGGCGCGCCCACCTCCCCCAGGTGCGCCCTCCACCCTCGTGGGCCCCTCGTTGCTCCACCGACGTACTTCTTCCTCCTATATATACACATATACCCTGGAAACATCAGATACGGAGCCAAAACCCTATTTCCACCGCCGCAACCTTCTGTACCCGTGAGATCCCATCTTGTGGCCTTTTTCGGCGCTCCGCCGGAGGTGGCATTGATCACGGAGGGCTTCTACATCAACACCATAGCCTCTCCGATGATGTGTGAGTAGTTTACTTCAGACCTTTGGGTCCATAGTGATTATCTAGGTGGCTTCTTCTCTCTCTTTGGATCTGAATACAATGTTCTCCTCGGTCTTCTTAGAGATCTATTCGATGTAATCTTCTTTTGCGGTGTGTTTGTCGAGATCCGATGAATTGTGGGTTTATGATCAAGTTTATCTATGAATACTATTTGAATCTTCTCTGAATTCTTTTATGTATGATTGGTTATCTTTGCAAGTCTCTTCGAATTATCCGTTTGGTTTGGCCAACTAGATTGGTAGTTCTTGCCATGGGAGAAGTGCTTAGCTTTGGGTTCAATCTTGCGGTGTCCTTTCCAAGTGACAGTAGGGGCAGCAAGGCATGTATTGTATTGTTGCCATCAAGGATAAAAAGATGGGGTTTATATCATATTGCATGACTTTATCCCTCTACAACATGTCATCTTACTTTAAGCATTACTCTGTTCTTATGAACTTAATACTCTAGATGCATGCTGGATAACGGTCGATGTGTGGAGTAATAGTAGTAGATGCAGAATCGTTTCGGTCTACTTGTCTTAGACGTGATGCCTATATACATGATCATACCTAGATATTCTCATAACTATGCTCAATTCTATCAATTGCTCGACAGTAATTCGTTTACCCACCGTAATACTTATGCTCTTGAGAGAAGCCACTAGTGAAACCTATGGCCCCCGGGCCTATCTTCCATCATATTAATCTTCCAACACTTAGCTATTTCTATTGCTGCTTATTTTACTTTGCATCTTTATTTCTCTTTATCATAAAAATACCAAAAATATTATCTTATCATATCTATCATATCTCACTCTCGTAAGTGACCGTGAAGGGATTGACAACCCCTTTATTGCGGTGGTTGCGAGGTTCTTATTTGTTTGTGTAGGTGTGTGGGACTCAAGTGTGATCTCCTACTGGATTGATACCCTAGTTCTCAAAAACTGAGGGAAATACTTACGCTACTTTACTGCATCACCCTTTACTCTTCAAGGGAAAACCAACGCAGTGCTTAAGAGGTAGCAGGGCGTTCCGGTTTATCTGAGCCGAGGTGCCACAAGTTTTTTAATGAAAGACCTCGGTGAAGCTGCTTATATATTTGGCATCAAGATCTATAGAGATATATCAAGATGCTTAATAGGACTTTCACAAAGCACATACCTTGACAAAGTTTTGAAGAAGTTCAAAATGGATCGGTCAAAGAAAGGGTTATTTCCTGTGTTGCAAGGTGTGAAATTGAGTCAGACTCAATGCCCGACCACTGCAGAAGATAGAGAGAAAATGAAAGTCATTCCCTATGCCTCAGCCATAGGTTCTATCATGTATGCTATGTTGTGTACGAGACCTGATGTGTGCCTTGCCATAAGTAACGCAGGGAGGTACCAAAGTAATCCAGGAGTGGATCACTAGACATCGGTCAAGAACATCCTAAAGTACCTGGAAAGGACCAAGGATATGTTTCTCGTTTATGGAGGTGACAAAGAGCTCGTCGTAAATGGTTACGTTGATGCTAGCTTTGGCACTGATTTGGATGACTCTAAGTCACAAACCGGATACGTATTTATTTTGAATGGTGGAGCTGTCAGTTGGTGCAGTTCCAAGCAGAGCATCGTGGCGGGATCTAGGTATGAAGCGGAGTGCATAGCTACTTCGGAAGCAGCAAATGAAGGAGTTCATATCCGATCTAGGTGTAATACTGCTGGGGAATGTTGCATGGGAAACAAAAAAAATTCTACGCTCACCAATATCCAATCTAGGAGATGACCATCTATGAGAGGAGAGATTGGATCTACATACCCTTGTAGATCGCTAAGCGGAAGCGTTAAGAAACGTGGTTGATGTAGTCGAACGTCTTCGCTATCCAATCATGATTCGTCTCGCGAACTCCCGATCCAAGTGCCGAACTGACGGCACCTCCGCGTTCAACACATGTAAGGCTTGATGATGCCTTCACCTCCTCGACCCAGCGAGCGATGGTCGGTAGTAGCTCGAGTCCTCCGGCAGCACGACGGCGTGGTGGCGGTATCTCAACAGAGCTTCGCTAAGCACTACGGAGAGGAAGAGGGACGCGAGGGAGAGGAGAAGCAGCGCCGTGGCGTGGAGATGTGCTCTTGGGGTGCAGCTGCCCTCTCTCTACCTCTCTATATATAGGGGAAGGGAGGAGGGGGCGGCGCCCCTAGGGCTTCCCCTAGGGGGAGGGCAGATGGGATCTCCCCTAGGGTGACTTGCCCCCCAAGCCGGGAGGTGGGAAGCCATAGGGGGGGGGCGGGGCAACCCTCCTAGTTACGTGAGATGGGGGTGAGGGGGCGCTCAGACCCTTAGTGGGATGGTTTGCCCCCTCCCCTTGTCCCATGGGTCCCCCCAACACTTACCAGGGGCCCCCGAAACCCCTTTCGGTGACATTGGTCATCACCCGGTACCCCCAGAACAATTCCAGACTCCAATGCCCTTCGTCCAATATATCAACCTTCACCTCCGGACCATTCCGGAGATCCTCGTCACATCCAGATCTCATCTGGGACTCCGAACAACCTTCGGTAACCACCATAATGACTCAACTATACTTATATCATCACCAAACGTTAAGTGTGTAGACCTGCGGGTTCGAGAACTATGCAGATATGACTGAGACACCTCTACGGTCAATAACCAATAGCGGGACCTGGATGCCCATATTGGTTCCCACATATTCTACGAAGATCTTATCGGTCGAACCTCGATGTCAAGGACAGCTAATCCCGTATGTAGTTCCCTTTGTCTATTGGTATGTTACTTTCCCGAGATTCGATCGTGGGTATCTCCATACCTAGTTCAATCTCGTTACCGGCAAGTCTCTTTACTCGTTCAGTAATACAAGATCCCGTGACTAACTCATTGGTCACATTTCTTGCAAGCTTATTGTGATGTTGTATTACCGAATGGGCCCTGAGATACCTCTCCGTCATACAGAGTGACAAATCCTAGTCTTGATCTATTCCAACTCAACAGACACCCTCGGAGATACCTGTAGAGCACCTTTATAGTCACCCAGTTACTTTGTGATGTTTGGTACACACAAGGCACTCCTTCGGTGTCAGTGAGTTGCATGATCTCATGGTCATAGGAACATATACTTGACATGCAGAAAAACGATAGCAATAAACTTGATATGATCATCGGCTACGTTCATAGTTTGGCCCTTGTCCATCACATCATTCTCCTAATGATGTGATCCCGTTATCAAATGACAACTCATGTCTATGACTAGGAAACCATAGCCATCTTTGATCAACAAGCTAGTCCGGTAGAGGCTCCCTAGGGACATCTTGTTGTCTATGTACCCACACATGTATTTGAGTTTCCGGTCAATACAATTGTAGCATGGATAATAAATGATTATCATGAACAAGGAAATATAATAATAACCACTTTATTATTGCCTCTAGGGCATATTTCCAACAAATACCTAGTGCATCGGGTCCAATGAAAATCTTTTGTGACAATACTAGAGCAATTTCCTTAGCGAAGGAATCTAGATTTCACAAAATAACCAAACACATCAAGAGACGCTTCAACTCCATCTATGATCAAGTCAAGGAGGGAGACATAGAGATTTGCAAAATACATACGGATCTGAATGTAGCAGATCCGTTAACTAAGTCTCTCCCACGAGCAAAACATGATCGGCACCAAGTCTCCATGGGTGTTAGAATCATTACAATGTAATCTATATTATTGGCTCTAGTGCAAATGGGAGACTGGAAGAAATATGCCCTAGAGGCAATAATAAAGTTGTTATTTTATATTTCCTTATCCTTATACGTGATAAATGTTTATTGTTCATCCTAGAATTGTATTGATCGAAAACCTAAATACATGTGTGAATACATAGACAAACAATGTGTCCCTAGTGAGCCTCTACTTGACTAGCTCGTTTATCAAAGATGGTTAACGATTCCTAACCATGGACATGAGTTGTCATTTGATAACGAGATCACATCATTCGTGATGGACAAGACCCATCCATTATCTTGGAATATTGATCGTTCAATATTATTTCTATTGCTTTCTTCATGTCAAATACATATTCCTTCGACTATGAGATTATGCAACTCCCAGATACCGGCGGAATGCCTTGTGTGCTATCAAACGTCACAACGTAACTGGGTGATTATAAAGATGCTCTACAAGTATCTCCGAAGGTGTTTGTTGATTTGGCATAGATCGAGATTAGGATTTGTCACTCCGAATATCGGAGAGATATCTCTGGGCCCTCTCGGTAATACACATCATAAGAAGCCTTGCAAGCGAAGTGACTAATGAGTTAGTTGTAGGATGATGTATTACGGAACAAGTAAAGAGACTTGCCGGTAACGAGATTGAACTAGGTATGAAGATACCGACGATCGAATCTCGGGCAAGTAACATACCGATGGACAAAGGGAATAACATATGTTGTCATGACGGTTCGACCGATAAAGATATTCGTAGAATATGTAGGAGCCAATATGAGCATCCATGTTCCGCTATTGGTTATTGACCGGAGAGGTGTCTCGGTCATGTCTACATAGTTCTCGAACCCGTAGGGTCTGCACGCTTAAAGTTCGATGACGATATAGTATTATATGAGTTATGTGATTTGGTGACCGAATGTTGTTCGGAGTCCCGGATGAGATCACGAACATGACGAGGAGTCTTGAAATGGTCGAGAGGTAAAGATTGATATATAGGATGATAGTATTCGGACACCGGAAGTGTTCCGGAGTGTATCGGGTATTTATCGGAGTACCGGAGGGGTTACCGGAACCCCGGGGGGATATATGGGCCATATGGGCCAAGAGAGGGGAGCACACCAGCCCACAAGGGGTGGCGCGCCCCCCCTATGGCAGGAGGCTGAATTGGGAGAAGGAAAAAGGCGGTTCGCCCCCCCCCCCTTCCTTTCTCTCTTCCCCCTTTCCTTTCTTCTCTGGTGAAATAAGGAAAGGAATGCGCCACTTGGGGAAATCCCAAGTAGGGTTCGGATCCTACTTGGGGCTCCCCCTGGCTGCTCCCTCCTCTCCCCCCCCCCCCCCACCTATATATATGTGGGAGGGGCGCCTAGGAGACACAACATCAATCGTTAGCCGTGTGCGGCGCCCCCTCCACAGTTTACACCTCTGGTCATATTCTCGCGGTGCTTAGGCGAAGCCCTGCGAGGATTACTTCACCATCACCGTCACCACGCCGTCGTGCTGATGGAACTCATCTACTACCTTGACACCTTGCTGGATCAAGAAGGCGAGGGACGTCACCGAGCTGAATGTGTGCAGAACTCGGAGGTGCCATATGTTCGGTACTCGACCAGTGGAGCGTGAAGAAAGTTTGACTACATCAACCCCGTTGTGAAACGCTTCCGCTTCATTGGTTCACTCCCTGGTCGCTTCAAGCGTAGTTTGATCGGTCGCGGTAGACCAGTTGACTGGTCAACTTGTTGACTTGAAAAATGGAAAAGGAAAAGAATCGGCAAAAAATAGATAAAAATTGTGAATTCAAAAATGCTCATGGAATATTAAAAATTCAACTAATTTGAAAAAAAGTTCATTCAATTTGAAAAGGGTTTGTCGAATATAAAAAAAGCACAAAGATTTTGAAAATTAGTTCATAAAATTTTAAAAAAAGTTCATTTATTTTTCTTAAACTAGAAATATAGACCATCAAATTTGGAAAAAGTTTATCGATTTCGAAAAATAGTTCATCGATTTTTTAAAAATTAGAAATATAGTTCATTGAAGTTGAAAAAAAAATCAACAATTTTGAAATAAGTTCATTGAATTTAAAAATAGTTCATCGAATGTGAGAAAAAGTTCATTAACCCTGAAAAATGTTTATTGATTATGAAAAAAAATCATCAATTTTGAAAAAGTTTATCGAATATGAAAAAAGTTCAATGAATTTGAAAAAAGCATCAATTTTCAAAAAAGTTCATCGAATTTGGAAAAAAGTTCGTCCATTTTGAAAAAAAATTATCGATTATGAAAAAAGTTCGTCGATTTTGAAAAAAATGATCAATTTTGAAAAAAGCTCATCAAATTTGAAAAAGAGTTCATCGTATTTGCAAAATAGTTCATCGTTCTTTTAAGACGCCAAAAAGAAAAAATCCATGATTTTGAAAAAAAACACGAGTTAGAAAAAGCAAAAAAAGAACAAAAGAAACAAAGAAAAAGAAAAGTCAAATAAAACCGCACCAGAAAATGACCAGCGAACCGAAAAAACCGGTTTGGGAATCTTCTCCCAAAACCGGAGGAGTTCCCGCGACTGAAGAGGGAAATAAAGACAAGGAAAGAAGTTATAAATCACTAGTCATTCTATGGCTTAGTAGTTGCCGTACTTCGCGTAGGAGCAGATGGTGAGTTCGAGTTGTCGTGGGCGCACCTTTTTTGAGCTAAGCAGGAAAAGGCAGATACATGGGTCGTCCAGTCGTAGAAGTGGGTGGGGGCGCTGCAGGTGCCGGCTTGCAAAAACAGTAATAACACCATATAGAGATTACCTACTTAGAGAGTTAGTGTTGTAAAGATTGTAGTGACATCGTCCAAATTAACATGATTATCTACGTGACATGTTTCTAATTAAGTCAAGTGTATGCAACCTATTACTCTCTCCACCCAAAATAAATGTCTCGATTTTGTAGTTGTGCTAAAGTTGAGACACTTATTTTCGGACAGAGGGAGTATTATTTTTGAATGCGGTACGAATGAAAATGCTCACATACACGCATCCTTATGAAGGCAAGCACCCACACCCTATCCCTGATGGGCTTGTTCCACAACAAGGAACATAACCATCTGAGCTACACTCAGTTTATGTATGCAACTTATTTTTTATGTAATTTTACACAATGGCACACCACGTGTTCCAACATCAAAGTTTGAACGAGCCATGTGTTTTCGCTCAATCAAAGAAAGTCCGCTTTTACTAGGGTTTCAAACCCTGCCGCATGTCGGTGCCATCCCCGGGCCATCTCGCATAGTCGTCCCGCTTCTTGATCTTGATTCCTAGTGCTCTTCCGTCTCTCCTATACCTTTTTGCGCACCTCAGCCCCCATCGTATACCGGCACCATCGCAACCTCCTTCCGTAAAAGGGTTTGTCTATGGCATATCTAGATTATATGGAATGTTGTATTGATTGGAGTTCAATACTAACCCATTTACTACCAACTAGTGAGGAGGCCAACTATGTTATCATAAGTGTTCTCTTAATTATAACATGTTGTGATAGATTTATATTAGTCGATGCTATTTCTTTTCTTTTCTCTTTTTGCAAGAAAATTTTCAATCTATTCATCTTCAATCATGACAGTACAATGAACATAAGAAATAATAAAAGTCGATACTATTTCAGATGCATGGTTACTAATAAAAGATAATGTCAAGAATCGAGTCTCATGCCTGTAACTAAAACGTTGTGTATTCCAAAACTTATGAAGTTCAGCTGCTTTTTCGTTTCTAGGCAGATAGTCTTAAGAAACAAAATTGAATTGATTCAGATCATCACTAGCATGATGTGGTGTGCCTGTTGATAGGCCTTAGATCGAAGTAGGCTAGTAGATTCGGTGAACCTGCCTTCTTTAGATGCGGATGAGCTCGATCCAGCACCGGCCATGGTGGTGTGGTGACGGAGGCGATGGTGTGCTTCCCGTGAGCGCCGCGCTAACCCTAGATCGGAAGGGAGTGTCGGTGGGGATTGTGACAGCGATTAACCTCATAAGTCGTGCCCCGGCCCCCACCTCTGTTTATATAGCGCGGGTCACAGGGGCCCACCAACCATGGTTTGGTTGGGCGCCCCCGATCAGGGCGCGAGTCAAGGGCCCGTTCGACCCGTTGGGTTCAAACGGGATAGAGATCAACCTAACATTCTCCCCCTTGATTTCAACTTTACTTTTAACTTTATACTTTCTAGTTTATTTGTTTCATCACATATTGGTACATAGAGCATGTTTCATCGTCACGGCTTAATTGCCGTTAGAATCATACAGCTACAACATACGTTATGTTCAGAAGCAAATTTTGTTCCTTTTGGGCCTATCCAGAAATCATAAGGCTTTCCCTTAAACCCATGCGGGCTAAGTGTTCCTTGAACACATTGGGTGGTAAGCCTTTTGTTAGCGGATCCGCAAGCATATCCTTTGTCCTTATATGCTCAAGACTTATAGTTTGATTCTGGATTTTATCTTTCACAATATAATACCTTATCTCTATTTTTTTGGCAGCATTACTCGACTTGTTGTTGTGAGCGTAAAATACTGCGGGTTGGTTGTCGCAGTACATTTTTAGTGGTTTGTGAATACAATCTACCACTTTCAAGTCGGGTACAAATTTCTTTAGCCATATCGCCTGCCCCGTGGCTTCGAAGCATGCTATGAATTCCGCATACATCGTGGATGATGCAACTATCGACTGTTTGGAGCTTTTCCACGAAATAGCTCCCCCAACGAGAGTGAAGACGTATCCTGACGTGGATTTTCTATCATCTCTGTCCCCCGCAAAATCTGCGTCTGAATACCCTTTTATCTCTAGGGAATCACTTCTCCTGTATATTAGCATGTAGTCCTTCGTGCCTTGCACATAACGCAATGCTTTCTTTACCATCTTCCAGTGCTCCATGCCTGGATTCTCTTGATATCTACCGAGTACTCCGGTGATAAAAGCAAAGTCAGGGCGAGTGCACACTTGTGCATACTGTAAGCTGCCAACTGCCGAAGCATATGGTACTGCTTTCATTTGATCGATCTCGTACTGGTTCTTGGGACATTGGAATTTCCCAAAACTATCGCCCTTGACTATAGGAGCAGGATGTGGCTTTACTCGCATGCATATTATACTTTTTAAGAACCTTTTCTAAATATGCTTTCTGCGATAGTCCTAAGACTCCATTGTTCCTATCTCGGTGAACTTCTATGCCCAAAACATATGATGCTTCACCAAGATATGTTATGTCAAAATTTAAGAATAAGTATTTCTTTGTTTCTTGTAGTAGACTAACATCACTACTAGCAAGCAGGATATCATCCACATACAAGATTAGGAAAATATATTTCCCATTTTTTAACTTTGCATAAATGCAATTGTCCTCAATATTTTCTTTAAATCCAAAACTTTTAATCGTTTGATTAAACTTTAGATACCACTGCCGAGAGACTTGTCTTAATTCATAAATGGATTTCTTCAGGCGGCATCCCATATTTTCCTTGCCTTCCATGATAAAACCCTTAGGCTGTTTCATGTAGACATTTTCTTTTAAATCACCATTCAGAAATGTCGTCTTAAAATCCATTTGATGTAACTCTAAATCAAAATGAGCAACTAATGTCATTATGATTCTGAAAGAATCCTTACATGAGACTAGAGAAAATGTCTCATTGTAATCTATCCCTTCTCTTTGTGTAAATCCTTTTGCCACGAGTCGTGATTTATACTTTTCTATATTCCCTTTAGAGTCATACTTAATTTTGTAGACCCATTTACAACCTACTGTTTTGGCTCCTTTAGGAATTTCCTCTAAGTCCCAAACATCTTTGGAACTCATCGATTTCATCTCGTCTTCCATTGCCTTCATCCACTTTGATGAATGAGAGCTTCTCATGGCTTCTTCATATGAGGTGGGATCTTTTTCCATATGAACCATTTATGTGTTATAAACTTTAAAGTCGGTAGAAATAGCTGACTTTCTTGGTCTTGTAGACCTTCTAAGGGCCTTAGTTTCTGGCACATTCTGTGCCTCAACTTCTGGCACTTCTTCTAAAATTTGTTGTTGTACCTCTCTTTCCCCCTCATCATTTCGTCCTCAAAGAAAACTGCATGTCTCGTTTCTACAAACTTTGTATATCTGTGTGGGCAGTAGAAACGAAAACCTTTTGATCTGTCTGGATAGCCAATGAAGTGACAACTTACTGTTTTGGGATCTAACTTTGCAATGTTTGGATTAAACATTTTGGCCTCAGCAGGGCACCCCCACACCCTGAAGTGATGTAGGGAGGGCACCCTTCCTGTCCATAGCTCGTACGGTGTTTTGGGCACCGACTTGCTTGGTACTCTATTGAGAATGTGAATGGCGGTTTTAAGCGCCTCCATCCATAATCCCAATAACAAGTTGGAATAACTCATCATGTTGCGCACCATATGCATAAGTGTACGGTTGCGCCTTTCAGCTACTCCATTTTGCTGAGGTTCACCTGGCATTGAATACTGGGCAACTATGCCAGTCTCCTGTAAGAACTTTGCAAAAGGTCCAGGGACTTGGCCATATGGAGTGTGCCGACCGTAGTACTCTCCCCCACGGTCGGACCTTATTATCTTTATTCTTTTATCATGCTGATTTTCAACTTCAGCTTTGAATATTTTAAATTTATCCAACGCTTCAGATCTTTCTTTGATTGGATAAATATAACCATAGCGAGATTAATCATCTGTGAATGTTATGAACAAGTCATATCCATCCACACTTTTCACCAGAAATGGTCCACAAATGTCCGTGTGGATGATTTCTAGTGTGCTTGTGCTATGGATTGCACCTTTTTTGATTTGTTTTATATACTTTCCTTTAATGCAATCTACACATTGTTCTAAGTCTGAGAATTCTAACTGTGGAAGAATTTTACTTTTGACTAATCTTTCTATTCTCCCCTTCGAAATATGGCCCAAGCGACAGTGCCATAATTTTGATGAGTCGAATGTTCTCTTTCTTTTCTTTTGTTCTTTATTCGACGCAGAAACATGTTCATTCACATTGCATACAGAATGCACTTTTTCACGAAATGATAACAAATAAAGCTCATCATGTAGTAAAGCATTACCCACATAAGCATTATTATACCATATGGCACACTTGCCATGTCCAAAATAACACTCATAATTTTCTTTGTACAAACATGAAACGCTACTTAAGTTTCTATTACATGAAGGAACATAAAGAACATCTCTAAGTAGAAGCTTGAATCCATCAGCTAACTCCAAGGAGATGTCGCCGACAGCTTCAACTTCCGCTTTTATTCCATTGGCTACTTCAATGCCTCCTTCTCTTCTTAGCGTAGTCCGGGTCGAATGGAATCCCTGTAAACAATTTGCAACATGAACAGTTGCCCCTGAGTCAATCCACCAAGTAGATTTTGAAAACTTTGTGTACAAGGATTCATTAACTAAGGAAACAATGTTGTTACCTTGCTTTGCCATTAAGGACTTCAGCCAAATAGGGCAGTCTTTCTTGTAATGCCCGGTCTGCTTACAGTGGAGACAAGTGTCTTTGTCCACTGGGAAAGACTGTTGCTGACGCTAATGCTGATAGGGAGCTTTTCCTTGTGGCTTTGAAGGAGAACTTTTGTTGTTTTGATTGTAGTTCTTTTTCTTGTGATCCTTCACATAGTTGAGTGTACCACCATGTGAGGCTTTTAGTCTGTCCTCTTCTTGGACACACATTGCAATTGTCTTTTCAATGTCCCATGTTCCAGGTGACATATTGTAGTTCACAACAAAAGTTTCAAACTCCTTTGGCAGTGAAGTCATGACCAGGTGGACCAGGAGCTTTGGTTTGATCTCCAGATACTCATCCATGGGCTTTAGCTTTGCTGCCATATTGCTCACCCTGAGGATGTGCTCTCTTATTCCACCACCTTTGTATTGTTCTGTCACCAGTTGTTTTAACACCTGGGTGGCATATATCTTTGAAGAGCCAGTGAAGTGGCTCTTTATTTTTGTGAGCACCTCCCCTGCGGAAGTGCACTCTGCAATGGAGTCCACAATGGTGCTCTCAATTGTATTCTTTATGAAGGCCATCCACTTTTTGTTTGCATTGACCCACTTTTGGTTGTCTATGATGTAGGACATCTCCAAAGGAGCATAATCCCCCCTCTTTTTAGCCCATGCAGCATCATCATCAGTGGTCTCTCTTACTAGCTCTGTAGGTCTGACCGGCTGTGGTTCATCCAGAACCCAGTCCAGATCAGCACAGACAAATGCTAGTTCAACTTTCTTCCTCCACTTAGTGTGATTGTCACCTCTGACTGTCGGAACTTTTTTTAGGCAACTCATCAAGTGAAAGCCTCCTGAAATCACAATTTAAGTGACATCAATATAACAATCACATGCATTAATCTAACGTTGGTCAAATTAAACATATAATTTTCTATGCAATTAAATCTATATTACCGTTGGGCAAAAATTAGGAAAAAAATGCACCTTTAAATTTCAATAACAAAACATGATCATGTTATTAATAACGTTGGTCATAAACATAACATAATCATATTCATTCTAATAATCACTTTAACATGCTCTTAAAACATAATACTATATAAACTTTTATTTTCTGTGTAAAAGAGCATTAATTATTTACGCAGCGGGAAAACATGAATAAAAATTCATGAACCTGTTATTATTTACAGAAACTTTTCTTTGACCGAATAAAAAATCATGAACTTTCTTATTCTCTTTATAAAAATTCATGAACATTTCTTTTCGGAAAATTTTCTATTTTCATATTCGAAAACTTTTCTATTTCTAAACAAAATTTTCGTTGGAAAAATTTGCATAGAAACTATATATAAGATCTGCCCAAAAGCTGGACAAAGTTCATCAAAACTCTGTTGTGAAAAAAAAATAGCAGAGAAACCCTACAGCCTACTACTGCGCGACGTGCGCCTGTGGCCCGAGCGACGCGGCCAACGGCCTGCGCGCTGCGGCAGCCGGCCTCAGCCCAGCGTGTGGGATGCGCCCGCTGCGGCGGCCTTGGCTCCTTTTAAGCCCAGTGGCCCAGTGGCTGGCTAGGGTTTGCGGCCTGGCCGTCGGATTTCATCCGACGGTCCGGCGCCTAGATCGGCCGAACAAAACGCCCAATCCAGCTCCCCTCGATCGAACCCTAGCCATTCTTTCCTCCCACGTGTCGCTCATCCTTTTGCTCGCAGCGGCGACGACCCCTGTCCAGGTCGTCGGGCCACCATGCCCGGTCGCCGGAGACGGCCACCGCGCCGCGGTACCAGGCCGGCAGCCGGCCACCGGAGACGGGGCTGATAGCCACCGCTCTCGCGAGCTTTTCTCCCTCCCCCTTTTTTCTCTTTGCTGATCATGTGGCAGAGAGAGAGAGAGAAGCCCGTCCTCCGATCTGTCTCCTCGCCCGAGGCCCGAGGCCACCGGCGAGCTAGGTCTGGCCGCCGCCGACGGCGACCTGAAGCCACCGCGCCGCGCGCGCGACCCTCTGTTTCATCTCCCCCTTTCTTTTCCTCTCTTCTTCTCTGCCACTGCTTACAACAACAGAGAGAGAGAGACAGAGAGATCCGACGGGCTTCCTATGCGGGGTGACCATCCCCCTCGCCGGCTGCGCGTCCACCTTGCGGTGAGCGCGCCGCCGTCGAGCGGTTTGTTCGTGATGCCCTTTGCCCCGTTGGCAGGTTGTGTTCTTCTTCCCCGCACCTCGGCTTGCCGATGCGTGTGGGGATCGAGAGGAACGACGCGGCCAAAGTGGCGGCGCACTTTGCCGGCGAGACCCGAGGCCCTCTGCCGGTGAACTTTTCTTTGCCCTCTGATTAGGGTTCTTGTGGAGGGGATCTCTTTTTCTTTTCCTTTTTTTTCTCTTCTTCTTTGTATCGAAATCAACTAGCCCGATCTGGCTCTGAAACCATTGATAGGCCTTAGATCGGAGTAGGCTAGTAGATCCGGTGAACCTACCTTCTTTAGGTGCAGATGAGCTCGATCCAGCGCCGGCCATGGTGGTGTGATGACGGCGGCGATGTGGACAGAGATGACGGTGGTGGTGTGCTTCCCGTGAGCGCCCTAGATCGGAAGGGAGTGTCGGTAGGGATTGTGGCAGCGATTAACCTCGTAAATCGTGTCTCGTCCCCCATCTCTGTTTATATAGCGCGGGTCACAGGGGCCCACCAACCATGGTTTGGTTGGGCGCCCCCAATCAGGGCACGAGTCAAGGGCCCATTCGATCCGTTAGGTTCGAACGGGATAGAGATCAACCTAACACTTGTATGGCCGAAAACAAGTGGAAGTAGTGGCATGGTGGCCGTTGAGACGTCGCAACAAAACAAAAGCCTTGAAAGGACGAGTAACTCTTGCCCTGCACAATTTTTTCTTCTTGTTTTACATCTTATACAAAGAAACAAACAGCCATGAGCATCTCTATGTACAGGTTCAGAGCTGTAATTAACAATTGCTGTATCATCCATGCATCAATCCACTCACCACAGTAAACTGTAAACAAATAACTAACTGCTACAAACAAATTAACCAATCTCGCAAGCAAAACGCCTTTCTTAATTGCTGATCTCAAATCTGCTGTATCATCTGCATTCACGGTAAAACGCCATTTCGATGGTAATAATTGGGCTGTGTCCATCTCCGGATGGATGCAGAGACCACGCAGAATGTCTCCATTTAACTACTAAGAATTTGACGGTACTGTGAACGATCGATGGCATGCGCATCAGTTGGCTGGGCAGCCCATCTCGTCGCGGACCCTGAGGAAGACGATGGCGGCGCCGTAGTGCGCGAGCGCGCCGGCGATGACAAGCAGGTGAAATATCTGATGGCTCTGCCCGCACAGGTCGAACATCCCGGGCCTCCACCGCTCGGGCACGCGGGTGAGGTAGAAGGCGGTGCCGACGAGGTACGAGGCGGCCATGGCGCCCTCGTACGCCAGCGTGACGTTCCGGCGCGGCTCGTGCCAGTTGACCGCGGCGGCGTGCACGGCCGGCACGACGCCCGACAGGCCCATCCCGACGAAGAGCAGCGCGCGGTGGGCGCGGTACTTGGCGTCGCTGAGGCGGGGCGACATGAGCGCGTAGACGGTGGCGGCGCCGGCGAGCGAGATGGCGGAGAGGTAGGCGACCTGCCAGCGCGGCTCGCACTGGAAGATGTAGTAGATGGGCGGGAAGAAGGAGACGACGATCATGACGGCGATGCCGGTGTAGTCGAGGCGGATGAGGAAGAGGTTGAGGCGGTGCGAGTGGCACGACAGCAGGTGGCACGCGCAGCTGCTCATCAGGCAGAACATGGCGCCCGCCAGGAACACGAAGAAGGGCCACCGCGTCGTCGGCCCCACCCCCGCCGCCGCCGCCATCGCCAGCCCCGGGCTCGCCTGCATGAACGACGCCGCGCCCTGAAACGAAATGAAAATCCACCGTCAACACATGTCAGTCAAATCTCAGTTACCACCATCACCAATTCACCATGCATGATTAGAGGATGAAACGGAGGCATCAAATGATTGCCGGAGGAAACAAAGGTGACGCTACAGTTTCAACCACCGCTGTGATCATGGCCATGCATGCCATGCATATGTGACCATGCAGGTGGTTAATGGAGGTTTTTCACCATGGATTGCATGCACATGCGTGTGCAACTATGCGTGCCCGGCCAGTTGAGTGTACCAGCCGGCAGTGCAAGCAGAGGCAGAACCAGCCGTGAGACTTGTGAGCGGGTGGCATGTGAAAAACGGACGGTGCATCACCTCAAAACAGAAAGGTGAAGTGTCACACGGGATAAACTCCCGGATCACGCAGGCGGCGCCGGGGATACGTAGGACGATTAACCTGATCACATCACTCAACAGAAAGCACGTCTGATTGCTTCTGTGGCTGCTTAATTATCCGATTACGTGTGTGCATCGCTTGATGCAGAGGCTGAAGAATGACGATAAAATGAAGTTTGTCGTGGTTGAAAGGAACATGTGTATATTTTTTGTCATAGCACTGTAAAAGTTGCGGGTTAGGTAGGTAGCATGGTTGGCCAAGTAAAGGCAACCTGAACCTCATGCCCCACTCAGCATCGAAATTAAGTCTGAATCATCTACCCGTAGATACCAGACAGCCAAGGCAACAGTGGCTACTAGTACTACTCCTAGCTACTGAGAAGGTGATCAATTGAATTGAATCTCCAAGACATGTGGATGTGCCTGCCTGCCAGACAGCAGGAATTCACGTCTGACAGATCATTTCATCCTCGCCTCATATTAGTTGAGGACACTTATGGGTGTAGGACATACACAGTGCCAACTTTTCACTGCAAAATCTCATAAAAAAATAACCTACATGCCAGTTTTTACTACTGCACGGGCTCTATTATAACTATTTCGTTGCTATTGATTATTATCACAGGAAAGTGAAAAGGTATTTCAGGAAAGAAAAATGGCATGAAGGTGCTGGTAGTACTACTCACGGAGAGGACGTCGCCTATGTTGCTGGAGACATTCTCTGCGACCTTGGAGATGGGCCTGCAGTGAATAGAATTACACAAATTAGCTACTCAATTTCAGTGAAGAAGATAGTATAGTATGAACTCTGAAGGATATTTCTGAACTCTGAAGGTGAATAATAAATGGAATTACCAGGAGAGGTGGCCGATGAGGTGGGCGACCTGGGGGAAGTACTGGGCGAGGTGCCAGAGGGTGAGGCCCAAGAACAGGAAGAACCCCAGCAGGTGCGTCCAGATGTTGATGGTCTCGTTGTGCCAGGAGAAGACGCTGAGGAAGGCGTGCAGCAGCGGCCACTCGGAGCGGTAGTGGTTGAGGATGAACTCGTTCTCCTTCATGTACTCCGGCAGCTCCTCGTAGCTCACGAGCCGGTACTCCTGCTGCTGCTGCTGCCGCCGCCTCTTCTTCCCTCCCCCTCCCCCCTCCCTCCTCTGCTGCTTGCCCCTCCTCTTCGCCGACTTCGCCATGGCCGCCGGCGCCTCCTCCTCCTGCAGCTGCCCGGCGCCCATGCTGCTCTCCTGGTCCATGGCCGCCGGCCCCTTTCTTCTCTCTCTCACTAGAGCTCTCACGGGGAGAGAGGGGGGTGGAGGGAGCAGAGAGGCTGCGTGTGTGTGATAAAGGGGCGAGGCTGTTGCCGGGGTTAAAAAGGACGCTCGCTCGCTCACACGCGCCGCAGGCAGCTCCGCTTGTCCTGAACAAGCCGGGCAAGAAATCTACTACAGGATACGGCCGGGGGTGGAGTCCAGGATACGGCGTATGTATGCGACTTCAGTTGTTTTCATGCTCATTTTATACGATATTGGTTGATTGAAATGGGGACGCATATGTTGCTCCGGGTATGTGGTGCAGGCGCACATTTCTCGGGTTGGTACACCTTCATTGCTACAAAGCTCCGGGAAGAAAATAGACAATTGGAAAGACTCTGCCTTGATGCGCAGTGAAGTTGATGAGGACAAATGCAGGTGGAGCAGGACGGGGGGAGGGGCAACCACATCGCTACCGTTGGGTGGGAAAAAGGGAGGACGAAAACGAATGAAAAATGCCGGCATTCAATACTGGCTACCTAGTGTTTTATCAAGAGAAAAAGAAACCTGCGTGTAATGGTGGCCGTGGGAAACTAGCCACCTGCATGTGGGCCACCAGTGGCAGCAGACTCAGGAATGAAGTGGATGGTGTGCACGCTCAAAATAGATTTTTATGTCCAACTGTCATGCAATATTTCGCACAAGTATGACATAAATGGGTCAATCAAGCCTCGCTACAAGCGACGGCGGTGGAGGAGGCCGGGGGTAACTTTTCGATGACGTGCACTCGTTGAGCAGTTGAGCAGCGTTGACGAGGGGAGCAATGGTGAAGCGGGCACGAGGGGGGGGGGGGGGGGGGGGGGGAGGTAACTTTTCGACGGCGTGTACTCGTTGAGCCCTTCAGCGGTGCCGACGAGAGGAACAATGGCGAAGCGAGCACGCGGGAGAGGGGGTAGTCACGACGCGATGGTGATTGGGAGTCTGGTTGAGTGGTGGTCGAGCGATTTAGTTGATGCTCTCATGCATGCATGGGTAGGCTACTGGGTTGCTATTACCGTGGGTTTGTGGGCCAAAGAAAGAAATGATACTGATCCTTAAAATTACGGTCTACTCTCTAGCTTTGCCGGTATATGACCATGCACATCTCATTATTTCTTGTATTCTTTTTGATACGTGAGCCATCCGTAAAAGTTAAGCTCAAACTTTTGAAATTGTGATTGTCAATGTTGTGTTTTTTTAACACCACCACCGGGCGGACTAGGGTTTCGCTCACCTCCATCGACTGCCCGGTGGCGTAGAGGGGGGGGGGGGCGTTGAACCTTGTCCCATGTGTGGTTAGTAGTTTAGGGTTAGGTTCGTCTCTCCTTTTATGGTGTTTGGACGAATGTGTCGGTGTTTAGAAATTACCCTCGATCCCAGCTCCATCCCGGGGAGGCTCGGTGCTGAGAGGTTGACAAGCGGGTTATCTTCTTGTGGTCCTTTGGCCGACAGGTGTTGCCGGTTAGGTGGCGACGGTGGCAACATCTAGGGTTTTTGTTCTTCGACTTGGGCCCTGCTTCAATGATGACTGTTATGACGACACCGGCAAGTGATGGTGGGGACGTACGGGAGCTAAGCCGGTGTTGATCGCTTCGGTCGGCATGTGGTTTGCAATCGGATCCTTCTTCGTTTGGTGATGGTTTCTCCTATGAGGCACCGGTTCATAGCGTCGATGAATTCCCTTCCGCAGGCAACGAAGCCAGGCGACTCCGGAAGTGCAGTGTCGGTTAGCCATCCATCTGCTCATTCTCAGTGTAGAAGGCAACCGAGTCCCCAATGAAGCAGATGCAATTTCTTATTTTACTGTTTTCCTGAGGTGCTTGTGATGCTGCATTTTTGTTAATGGACCGAGTGACTTTTTCATGGGAGGGGGTGATACTATGCTGTTTCGGATCATCACAACCTTTTTTTTTCGTTGAGAAGCATAATACAAACGCCTATATGAACGGATATGTGCACATCATACCCCTGAGCACCTCAAGTCCTTGTGTGATTAGGGCCAGTTCACCGGCACCGCTAATCAAACCCGGTGGGGGTGTGCGTGCCTGGATGTTGAGCTTCTTGTCCGCCCCGTTAATCTGCACGGAAACGGCCTTAATGACCACCGTCGGCCGCGTGATGGGAGAAGAAAAGGCAGGATTTGAACCGGTCTCTTTCATATGGGAAAATTCGGTTAGCTAGCCCTGTGCCGTGTCAACTTATTAATGTGTACGTACTATACTGTACTCATACACATTTGGCACGGGACCCCTCCTACTCTAGGCGCTCGCGATCTCTTCTGTTCCGCGCGTTGGAGGGGCCATAAACGAGTCGTAATTCGCCAGGAAAATGAATATACACAGAGAGATAGCAACGGGTGGAGGCAGTAGGGTAGGGTGGCTGGGCGGGTTGGTCCGGTCCGGGTCCTGGCGTTCGAGGTTTTGACCCGTTTAAGCTGAGTAGTTGGCGATTTCTGGCCACCCATCATCCCTACCACCTGCCAGAATTAATTGGCCAGCCGACGCACCGCTCTCTCTCTCGCTCTATACTCCCGGCCTCTCGCCACAGCGATAAGCTTTCTCTCTCTCTGCGTGTGTGCGTAGTATGTGTGTGTGGCGTGCAGTGCAGGCAACCATACATTGAATTGAATTGAAGGAAAAGAAAACTTGCGGGGCTCGGGTGAGTAATATGGGTTTGGGTTGGACCTCACCTGATTAGTAAGTGATTAGCAGTAGCTGGGGGCTGGGGCGGCTCCCAACCAACTCCAGCTAACTGAAAACTCCCCCCACCACAGTCCCCTCATTCACTTATTTCGTTCAATTGAATGTAAGATGTTGAATATATGGTTTGTGCATGTATATTGTATAGTCCCGCTCACCTCTTAGTCATTGTATAGTTGAGGTTGTAGCCCATCTTGTACTTCGTATATACGTACGCTATGCACCGATTAATACATCGAGTTGCATTGTCAAAATATTCGTTTCCAACGTGGTATCATACCTACGATCTTAACCCTAACTCCTGCCGCCGCCGCCGCCACGATCCCATCGCCGCCGCCGCCGCCACTTCGTGTCGCCGCCGCCGCTGCCTCGCGCTTCCGTCCGCCACCCGCGTCGCGCCGCCATCCCTCCCGCCGCGCCACTTCACCACGCGCCGCCGCCCTCCCCTCTCGGCCATGGCCTCCCCCGGTTCCACCGGTACCACCCGCAGCCGCCGCACCAACCCCTTCGACGGCCCCGATCCCGTCGTCATCCGTGATCTCAATATCCTCGCTCGGGTTTCTGTCGTCCTCGATCAACTCACCTCCACCTACTATGCCTGGAAGACGTACTTCTCCCTTGTGTTCCGTGAGTACAATCTCCGGGATCACATCGATGGCTCCGTGGACTCCCGCTTCATGGAGGACGATGAGGAGTGGACGTCCATCGACGCCACTCTTATCCGCTGGTTCTACACCACCATCTCGAAGGACCTCTTCCACACGGTGGTCTTCGCCGATGATGACGCTCACGCCGTTTGGACTAAGCTCAACGGCCTCTTCACCGACAACGCGCTCCAACGCAAGGTTTTCTTGCAAGGCGAGTTTTTTGGGTGCCAGCAGCTTGACTCGTCGGTCGACGACTATTGCATGCGCCCCAAGAAGCTTGTCGATGAGCTCCGTGACCTCGGTGAGAAGGTCTCCGACGAGCTCCTCCTCAGCACTCTCATCGCCGGCCTGAACGAAGACTTCGGGAATGCCGCCTCCAACATCCCTCTCATCACCAACCCGACCTTCCCCAAGATCGTCGCGTACCTGAAGCTGGAGGAGAAGAGGATGCGGATGTCGCGCGCCCGGGCCACCCATACGGCTCTCACCGCCGGAACCCGCGGTGGTGCGCCGCCCACCGCTCCGGCTCCCCCGCCGCGGCCCGCCCAGGGGCCCCTCCACGTGCAGCCGCCGCCCGGGTTCCCATATCCCGCGCCGCCGCAGGCCCCTCCGCCGCCCCCCGCCGAGCAGCAGCAGCGCCGGGGCGGGCGTCGCGGCCGAGGTGGCCGCAAGAAGCAGCAGCAGCCGCCAGCTGCCCATGGTGGGGCGCCGCTCCAGCCGCAGCACCCGCTCCCGCCGGCGCCCTGGCAGGCCGGCCAGAACCCCTAGACGGGGGTTGTTCATGCATACTCCATGCCCATACCGCGCGCCCTCGTCCCCGGTGTTTTTGGCGCCCGCCCGGCCCCTCATTAGGCTCTGTACGCGGCCCCTCAGGCATATCCACCGGCGCCGCTCTACGGCCCCTCGGCGGCCTATGGGCTGCCTCCGGCCGGTGGGCTCGTGGCGCCGCCGCCACAGCCTCTGCCGTCGGCCCCGGCCCTCCCGCCGGCACCATGGGACCCCGCGCTGCTAGCGGCCCTCCACACCGTCCCCACACCACAGCAGTACACCGGCGGTGGCGACTGGTACATGGACACCGGAGCCACGGCTCACATGGCCGCCAACCCCGGTAACCTTCTTACCGCTCACCCTGTTCACACTGCTGCTCGCATTACCGTGGGCGACGGTTCTTCCATGCCCATCACTCATGTCGGCCATGCTGCTTTTCCTTCTAACTCTGTTTCATTACATCTTTCTAACGTACTCGTTTCACCTGACATCATTAAAAATCTTGTTTCTGTTCGTTCTCTTACACGTGAAAATCCTGTCACCGTTGAATTTGACATATTTGGCTTTTCTGTTAAGGATGCCTGTACCCAGATGGTGCTCCACCGATGTGACAGCTCCGACGATCTCTACCCGGTCCACTCCTCCACATCCTCCATTGCTGCACCCATGACGCTTTCCGCTGGAGTGGACCTTTGGCATGCTCGTCTTGGTCATCCCAACCCTGCCACCCTTCATCATATTCTTCGCAGTTTTGCATTCACGTGTAATAAGATCGACGATCACACTTGTCATGCTTGTCGTCTCGGCAAACATACTCGTTTACCCTTTAGCACTTCCTTGTTGGAAATATGCCCTAGAGGCAATAATAAATTAGTTATTATTATATTTCCTTGTTCATGATAATCGTTTATTATCCATGCTAGAATTGTATTGATAGGAAACTCAGATACATGTGTGGATACATAGACAACACCATGTCCCTATTAAGCCTCTAGTTGACTAGCTCGTTGATCAATAGATGGTTACGATTTCCTGGCCATGGACATTGGATGTCGTTGATAACGGGATCACATCATTAGGAGAATGATGTGATGGACAAGACCCAATCCTAAGCCTAGCACAAGATCATGTAGTTCGTATGCTAAAGCTTTTCCAATGTCAAGTATCATTTCCTTAGACCATGAGATTGTGCAACTCCCGGATACCGTAGGAGTGCTTTGGGTGTGCCAAACGTCACAACGTAACTGGGTGGCTATAAAAGTACACTACAGGTATCTCCGAAAGTGTCTGTTGGGTTGGCACGAATCGAGACTGGGATTTGTCACTCCGTGTAAACGGAGAGGTATCTCTGGGCCCACTCGGTAGGACATCATAAAATGTGCACAATGTGATCAAGGAGTTGATCACGGGATGATGTGTTACGAAACGAGTAAAGAGACTTGCCGGTAATGAGATTGAACAAGGTATCGTGATACCGACGATCGAATCTCGGGCAAGTATCGTACCGCTAGACAAAGGGAATTGTATACGGGATTGATTAAGTCCTTGACATCGTGGTTCATCCGATGAGATCATCGTGGAACATGTGGGAGCCAACATGGGTATCCAGATCCCGCTGTTGGTTATTGACCGGAGAGTCATCTCGGTCATGTCTGCATGTCTCCCGAACCCGTAGGGTCTACACACTTAAAGTTCGGTGATGCTAGGGTTATAGAGATATTAGTATGCGGTAACCCGAAAGTTGTTCGGAGTCCCGGATGAGATCTCGGACGTCACGAGGAGTTCCGGAATGGTCCGGAGGTAAAGAATTATATATAGGAAGTGCTATTTCGGCCATCGGGACAAGTTTCGGGGTCACCGGTATTGTACCGGGACCACCGGAAGGGTCCCGGGGGTCCACCGGGTGGGGCCTATTGGGTTTCGTAGTAATTTCAAAAAAATTCCAACGCACACGCAAGATCATGTGATGCATAGCAACGAGAGGGGAGAGTGCTGTCTACATACCCACGCAGACCGACTGCGGAAGTGTTGACACAACGTAGAGGAAGTAGTCATACGTCTTCACGATCCAACCGATCAAGCACCGAAACTACGGCACCTCCGAGTTCGAGCACACGTTCAGCTCGATGACGATCCCCGGACTCCGATCCAGCAAAGTGTCGGGGAAGAGTTCCGTTAGCATGACGGCGTGGTGACAATCTTGATGTACTACAGCAGCAGGGCTTCGCCTAAACTCCACTACAGTTTTATCGAGGAATATGGTGGCTGGGGGCACCGCACACGGCTAAGGAATAGATCACGTGGATCAACTTGTGTGTTTATGGGGTGCCTCTGCCTCAGTATATAAAGGATCCAAGGGGAAGGGAGGCGCCGGCCAGGAGGAGGGCGCAGGAGGAGTCCTACTCCTTCCGGGAGTAGGACTCCCCCCCCCCAATCCTAGTTGGACTAGGATTCCCCGAGGGGGAAAGAGAGAGAGGGGGGCCGGCCACCTCTCCTAGTCCTAATAGGACTAGGGGAGGGGGAGGCGCGCGGCCACCTTGGGCTGCCCCTTTCTCCTTTCCACTAAAGCCCATTAAGGCCCATATGGCTCCCGGGGGGTTCCGGTAACCTCCCGGTACTCCGGTAAAATCCCGATTTCACCCGGAACACTTCCGATGTCCAAATATAGGCTTCCAATATATCAATCTTTATGTCTCGACCATTTCGAGACTCCTCGTCATGTCTGTGATCACATCCGGGACTCCGAACAACCTTCGATACATCAAAATGCATAAACTTATAATATAACTGTCATCGTAACCTTAAGCGTGCGGACCCTACGGGTTCGAGAACAATGTAGACATGAACGAGACACGTCTCCGGTCAATAACCAATAGCGGGACCTGGATGCCCATATTGGCTCCTACATATTCTACGAAGATCTTTATCGGTCAGACCGCATAACAACATACGTTGTTCCCTTTGTCATCGGTATGTTACTTGCCCGAGATTCGATCGTCGGTATCCAATACCTAGTTCAATCTCGTTACCGGCAAGTCTCTTTACTCGTTCCGTAATACATCATATCACAACTGACATATTAGTTGTAATGCTTGCAAGGCTTATGTGATGTGCATTACCGAGAGGGCCCAGAGATACCTCTCCGACAATCGGAGTGACAAATCCTAATCTTGAAATACGTCAACCCAACATCTACCTTTGGAGACACCTGTAATGCTCCTTTATAATCACCTAGTTACGTTGTGACGTTTGGTAGCACCCAAAGTGTTCCTCCGACAAACGGGAGTTGCATAATCTCATAGTCATAGGAACATGTATAAGTCATGAAGAAAGCAATAGCAACATACTAAATGATCGGGTGCTAAGCTAATGGAATGGGTCATGTCAATCAGATCATTCAACTAATGATGTGACCTCGTTAATCAAATAACAACTCTTTGTCTATGGTTAGGAAACATAACCATCTTTGATTAACGAGCTAGTCAAGTAGAGGCATACTAGTGACACTCTGTTTGTCTATGTATTCACACATGTATTATGTTTCCGGTTAATACAATTATAGCATGAATAATAAACATTTATCATGAAATAAAGAAATAAATAATAACTTTATTATTGCCTCTAGGGCATATTTCCTTCAGTCTCCCACTTGCACTAGAGTCAATAATCTAGATCACATCACCATGTGATTAACTTCGATAGTTCACATCATCATGTGATTAACACCCATAGTTCACATCACCATGTGACCAATACCCAAAGGGTTTACTAGATTCAGTAATCTAGTTCACATTGCTATGTGATTAACACCCAAAGAGTACTAAGGTGTGATCATGTTTTGCTTGTGAGAGAATCTTAGTCAATGGGTCTGCCACATTCAGATCCGTATGTATTTTGCAAATTTCTATGTCAACAATGCTCTGCTTGGAGCTACTCTAGCTAATTGCTCCCACTTTCAATATGTATCTAGACCGAGACTTAGAGTCTTCTAGATCAGTGTCAAAAACTTGCATCGACGTAACCCTTTACGACGAACCCTTTTTGTCACGTCCATAAACGACAAACATATCCTTATTTCACTAAGGATAATTCTGACCGCTGTCCAGTGATCTACTCCTAGATCACTATTGTACTCCCTTGCCAAATCAGTGCAGGGTATACAATAGATCTGGTACACATCATGACATACTTTATAGAACCTATGGCCAAGGCATAGGGAATGACTTTCATTCTCTTTCTATCTTCTGCCGTGGTCGGGCTTTGAGTCTTACTCAACTTCACACCTTGTAATACAGGCAAGAACTCTTTCTTTGACTGCTCCATTTTGAATTACTTCAAAATCTTGTCAAGGTATGTACTCATTAGAAAAACTTATCAAGCGTCTTGATCTATCTCTATAGATCTTGAAGCTCAATATGTAAGCAGATTCACCGAAGTCTTTCGTTGAAAAACTCCTTTCAAACACTCCTTTATGCTTTACAGAATAATTCTACATTATTTTCGATCAACAATATGTCATTCACATATACTTATCAGAAATGTCGTAGTGCTCCCACTCACTTTCTTGCAAATATAGGCTTCACCGCAAGTCTGTATAAAACTATATGCTTTGATCAACTCATCAAAGCGTATATTCCAACTCCGAGATGCTTGCACCAGTTCACAGATGGATCGCTGGAGCTTGCACATTTTGTTAGTACCTTTCGGATTGACAAAACCTTCTAGTTGCATCGTATACAACTCTTCTTTATTAAATCCATTAAGGAATTCAGTTTTGTTTATCCATTTGCCAGATTTCATAAAATGCGGCAATTGCTAACATGATTCGGACAGACTTAAGCATAGATACGAGTGAGAATCTCTCATCGTAGTCAACACCTTGAACTTGTCGAAAAACCTTTTGCGACAATTCTAGCTTTGTAGATAATAACACTACTATCACCGTCCGTCTTCCTCTTGAAGATCCATTTATTTTTATGGCTTGCCGATCATCGGTCAAATCCATCAAAGTCCATACTTTGTTCTCATACATGGATCATATCTCAGATTTCATGGCCTCAAACCATTTTGCGAAATCTGGGCTCGTCATCGCTTCCTCATAGTTCGCAAGTTCGTCATGGTCTAGTAACATGACTTCCAGAACAGGATTACCGTACCACTCTGGTGCGGATCTCACTCTGGTTTACCTACGAGATTCAGTAGTAACTTGATCTGAAGTTTCATGATCATCATCATTAGCTTCCTCGCTAATTGGTGTAGTAGTCACAAGAACAGATTTCTGTGATGAACTACTTTCCAATAAGGGAGAAGGTACAATTACCTTATCAAGTTTTCTACTTTCCTCCCACTCACTTCTTTCGAGAGAAAATCCTTCTCTAGAAAGTTTCCGAATTTAGCAACAAAAGTCTTGCCTTCGGATCTGTGATAGAAGGTGTATCCAATAGTTTCCTTTGGATATCCTATGAAGACACATTTCTCCGATTTGGGTTTGAGCTTATTAGGTTGAAACTTTTTCACATAAGCATTGCAACCTCAAACTTTAAGAAACGACAGCTTGGGTTTCTTGCCAAACCATAGTTCATACGGTGTCATCTCAACGGATTTAGATGGTGCCCTATTTAACGTGAATGCAGCTATCTCTAATGCATAACCCCAAAACGATAGTGGTAGATCGGTAAGAGACATCATAGATCGCACCATATCTAATAAAGTACGGTTATGACGTTTGGACACACCATTACATTGTGGTGTTCCAGGTGGCGTGAGTAGTGAAACTATTTCACATTGTTTTAACTGAAGGCCAAACTCGTAACTCAAATATTTTACCTCTGCGATCATATCGTAGAAACTATTTTCTTGTTACGATGATTCTCCACTTCACTTTGAAATTCTTTGAACTTTTCAAATGTTTCAGACTTGTGTTTCATCAAGTAGATATACTCATATCTGCTCAAATCATCTGTGAAGATCAGAAAATAATGATACCTATCGCGAGCCTCAATATTCATCGGACCACATACATCAGTATGTATGATTTCCAACAAATTTGTTGCTCGCTCCATTGTTCCGAAGAACAGAGTTTTAGTCATCTTGCCCATGAGGCATGGTTCGCAAGCATCAACTGATTCATAATCAAGTGATTCCAAAAGCCCATCAGCATGGAGTTTCTTCATGCGCTTTACACCAATATGACCTAAACAGCAGTGCCATAAATAAGTTGCACTATCTTTATTAACTGTGCATCTTTTGGTTTCAATATTATGATTATGTGTATTACTACGATCGAGATCCAACGAACTATTTTCATTGGGTGTGTAACCATATAAGGTTTTATTCATGTAAACAGAACAACAATTTATTCTCTTACTTAAATGAATAACCGTATTATAATAAACATGATCAAATCATATTCATGCTCAACGCAAACACCAAATAACACTTATTTAGGTTCAACACTAATCCCGAAATTATAGGGAGTGTGCGATGATGATCATATCAATCTTGGAACCACTTCCAACACACATCGTCACTTCACCCTTAACTAGTCTCTGTTTATTCTGCAACTCCCGTTTCGAGTTACTAATCTTAGCAACTGAACTAGTATCAAATACTGAGGGTTTGCTATAAACACTAGTAAAGTACACATCAATAACATGTATATCAAATATACTTATGTTCACTTTGCCATCCTTCTTATCCGCCAATCACTTGGGGTAGTTCCGCTTCCAGTGACCAGTCCCTTTGCAGTAGAAGCACTTAGTCTCAGGCTTAGGACCAGACTTGGGCTTCTTCACTTGAGCAGCAACTTGCTTGCTGTTCTTCTTGAAGTTCCCCTTCTTCCCTCTGCCCTTTTCTTGAAACTAGTGGTCTTGTCAACCATCAACACTTGATGTTTTTCTTGATTTCTACCTTCGTTGATTTCAGCATCACGAAGAGCTTGGGAGTTGTTTCCGTTATCCCTTGCATATATAGTTCATCACGAAGTTCTACTAACTTGGTGATGGTGACTAGAGAATTCTGTCAATCACTATCTTATCTGGAAGATTAACTCCCACTTGATTCAAGCGATTGTAGTACCCAGACAATCTGAGCACATGCTCACTAGTTGAGCGATTCTCCTCCATCTTTTAGCTATAGAACTTGTTGGAGACTTCATATCTCTCAACTCGGGTATTTGCTTGAAATATTAACTTCAACTCCTGGAACATCTCATATGGTCCATGACGTTCAAAACGTCTTTGAAGTCCCGATTCTAAGCCATTAAGCATGGTGCACTTAAACTATCAAGTAGTCATCATATTGAGCTAGCCAAACGTTCATAACGTCTGCATCTGCTCCTGCAATAGGTCTGTCACCTAGCGGTGCATCAAGGACATAATTCTTCTGTGCAGCAATGAGGATAAACCTCAGATCACGGATCCAATCCGCATCATTGCTACTAACATCTTTCAACACAATTTTCTCTAGGAACATATCAAAATAAACATAGGAAAGCAACAACGCGAGCTATTGATCTACAACATAGATATGCTAAATACTACCAGGACTAAGTTCATGATAAATTAAAGTTCAATTAATCATATTACTTAAGAACTCCCACTTAGATAGACATCCCTCTAATCCTCTAAGTGATCACGTGATCCAAATCAACTAAACCATAACCGATCATCACGTGAGATGGAGTAGTTTTCATGGTGAACATCATTATGTTGATCATATCTACTATATGATTCACGCTCGACCTTTCGGTCTCCGTGTTCCGAGGCCATATCTGCATATGCTAGGCTCGTCAAGTATAACCTGAGTATTCTGCGTGTGCAAAACTGGCTTGCACCCGTTGTAGATGGACGTAGAGCTTATCACACCCGATCATCACGTGGTGTCTGGGCACGACGAACTTTGGCAACGGTGCATACTCAGGGAGAACACTTCTTGATAATTTAGTGAGAGATCATCTTATAATGCTACCGTCAATCAAAGCAAGATAAGATGCATAAAAGATAAACATCACATGCAATCAATATAAGTGATATGATATGGCCATCATCATCTTGTGCTTGTGATCTCCATCTCCGAAGCACCGTCATGATCACCATCGTCACCGGCGCGACACCTTGATCTCCATCGTAGCATCGTTGTCGTCTCGCCAATCTTATGCTTCCACGACTATCGCTACCGCTTAGTGATAAAGTAAAGCATTACATCGCGATTGCATTGCATACAATAAAGCGACAACCATATGGCTCCTGCCAGTTGCCGATAACTCGGTTACAAAACATGATCATCTCATACAATAAAATTTAGCATCATGTCTTGACCATATCACATCACAACATGCCCTGCAAAAACAAGTTAGACGTCCTCTACTTTGTTGTTGCAAGTTTTACGTGGCTGCTACGGGCTTAAGCAAGAACCAATCTCACCTACGCATCAAAACCACAACGATAGTTTGTCAAATAGACTCCGTTTTAACCTTCGCAAGGACCGGGCGTAGCCATACTTGGTTCAATTAAAGTTGGAGAGACAGTCGCCCGCAAGCCACCTGTGTGCAAAGCACGTCGGGGGAACCGGTCTCGCGTAAGTGTACGCGTAATGTTGGTCCGGGTCGTCTCGTCCAACAATGCCGCCGAACCAAAGTATGACATGCTGGTAGGCAGTATGACTTATATCGCCCACAACTCACTTGTGTTCTACTCGTGCATATAACATCAACATAAATAACCTGGCTCTGATACCACTGTTGGGTTTCGTAGTAATTTCAAAAAAAAAAATCCTACGCACACGCAAGATCATGTGATGCATAGCAACAAGAGGGGAGAGTGTTGTCTACGTACCCACGCAGACCGACTGCGGAAGCGTTGACACAACATAGAGGAAGTAGTCGTACGTCTTCACGATCCAACCGATTAAGCACCGAAACTACGGCACCTCCGAGTTCGAGCACACGTTCAGCTCGATGACGATCCCCGGACTCCGATCCAGCAAAGTGTCGGGGAAGAGTTTCGTCAGCACGACGGCGTGGTGACAATCTTGATGTACTACAGCAGCAGGGCTTCGCCTAAACTCCACTACAGTATTATCAAGGAATATGGTGGCTGGGGGCACCGCACACGGCTAAGGAATAGATCACGTGGATCAACTTGTGTGTTTCTGGGGTGCCTCTGCCTCAGTATATAAAGGAGCCAATGGGGAGGGGGGCGCCGGCCAGGAGGAGGGCGCGGGAGGAGTCCTACTCCTTCCGGCAGTAGGACTTCCCCCCCCCCCCCAATCCTAGTTGGACTAGGATTCCCCGAGGGGGAAAGAGAGAGAGGAGGCCGGCCACCTCTCCTAGTCCTAATAGGACTAGGGGAGGGGGGAGGCGCGCGGCCACCTTGGGCTGCCCCTTTCTCCTTTCCACTAAAGCCCATTAAGGCCCATATGGCTCCCGGGGGGTTCCGGTAACCTCCCGGTACTCCGGTAAAATCCCGATATCACCCGGAACACTTCCGATGTCCAAATATAGGCTTCCAATATATCAATCTTTATGTCTCGACCATTTCAAGACTCCTCGTCATGTCCGTGATCACATCCGGGACTCCGAACAACCTTCGGTACATCAAAATGCATAAACTCATAATATAACTATCATCGTAACCTTAAGCGTGCGGACCCTACGGGTTCGAGAACAATGTAGACATGACCGAGACACGTCTCCGGTCAATAACCAATAGCGGGACCTGGATGCCCATATTGGCTCCTACATATTCTACGAAGATCTTTATCGGTCAGACCGCATAACAACATACGTTGTTCCCTTTGTCATCGGTATGTTACTTGCCCGAGATTCGATCGTCGGTATCCAATACCTAGTTCAATCTCGTTACCGGCAAGTCTCTTTACTCGTTCCGTAATACATCATCTCACAACTAACATCATTAGTTGTAATGCTTGCAAGGCTTATGTGATGTGCATTACCGAGAGGGCCCAGAGATACCTCTCCGACAATCGGAGTGACAAATCCTAATCTCGAAATACGTCAACCCAACATCTACCTTTGGAGACACCTGTAATGCTCCTTTATAATCACCCAGTTACGTTGTGACGTTTGGTAGCACCCAAAGTGTTCCTCCGGCAAACGGGAGTTGCATAATCTCATAGTCATAGGAACATGTATAAGTCATGAAGAAAGCAATAGCAACATACTAAATGATCGGGTGCTAAGCTAATGGAATGGGTCATGTCAATCAGATCATTCAACTAATGATGTGACCTCGTTAATCAAATAACAACTCTTTGTCTATGGTTAGGAAACATAACCATCTTTGATTAACGAGCTAGTCAAGTAGAGGCATACTAGTGACACTCTGTTTGTCTATGTATTCACACATGTATTATGTTTCCGGTTAATACATTTATAGCATGAATAATAAACATTTATCATGAAATAAGGAAATAAATAATAACTTTATTATTGCCTCTAGGGCATATTTCCTTCAGGGCCACCTACCTCGGTGGGGGGGCACATGGGATGTAGGGGTGTGCTCCTTGGCCTGTATGGGCCAAGGGCACCAGCCCCGAGAGGCCCATGCGCCAAGAGATAAGGAAAGGAAGAGTCCTAAAGGGGGAAGGCACCTCCGAGGTGCCTTGGGGAGGATGGACTCCTCCCTGGCCGCACCCTTCCTTGGAGGAAGGGCCAAGGCTGCCCCCCCCCCCCCTCTCCCTTGGCCCTATATATAGTGGGGGGAAGGGAGGGCAACCACATCTAAGCCATGGCGCCTCCCTCTCCCTCCCATGACACATCTCCCTCCTCCCGCAGCGCTTGGCGAAGCCCTGTTGGAATCCCGCTACTTCCACCACCACGCCGTCGTGCTACTGGATCTCCATCAACCTCTCCTCCCCCCTTGCTGGATCAAGAAGGAGGAGACGTCGCTGCTCCGTACGTGTGTTGAACGCGGAGGCGTCGTCCGTTCGGCGCTAGGATCATCGGTGATTTGGATCACGACGAGTACGACCCCATCAACCCCGTTCTCTTGAACGCTTCCGCGCGCGATCTACAAGGGTATGTAGATCCACTCCTCCCTCGTTGCTAGATGACTCCATAGATAGATCTTGGTGACACGTAGGAAAATTTTGAATTTATGCTACGTTCCCCATCAGTGGCATCATGAGCTAGGTCTATGCGTAGTTTCTATGCACGAGTAGAACACAAAGTAGTTGTGAGCGTTGATTTTGTTCAATATGCTTACCGTTACTAGTCCAATCTTGATTCGGTGGCATTGTGGGATGAAGCGGCCCGGACCGACCTTACACGTACTCTTACGTGAGACTGGTTCCATCGATTAACATGTACTAGTTGCATAAGGTGGCTAGCGGGTGTCTGTCTCTCCCACTTTAGTCGAATCGGATTCGATGAAAAGGGTCCTTATGAAGGGTAAATAGCAATTGGCATATCACGTTGTGGTTTTTGCGTAGGTAAGAAACGTTCTTGCTAGAAACCCATAGCAGCCACGTAAAACATGCAAACAACAATTAGAGGACGTCTAACTTGTTTTTGCAGGGTATGCTATGTGATGTGATATGGCCAAAGGATGTGATGAATGATATATGTGATGTATGAGATGATCATGTTCTTGTAATAGGAATCACGACTTGCATGTCGATGAGTATGACAACCGGCAGGAGCCATAGGAGTTGTCTTAATTTATTTATGACCTGCGTGTCAACATAAATGTCATGTAATTACTTTACTTTATTGCTAACCGTTAGCTGTAGAAGTAGAAGTAATAGTTGGCGAGACAACTTCATGAAGACACGATGATGGAGATCATGATGATGGAGATCATGGTGTCATGCCGGTGACGATGATGATCATGGAGCCCCGAAGATGGATATCAAAAGGAGCAATATGATATTGGCCATATCATGTCACTGTTTGATTGCATGTGATGTTTATCATGTTTATACATCTTATTTGCTTAGAACGACGGTAGTAAATAAGATGATCCCTCATTAAAATTTCAAGAAAGTGTTCCCCCTAACTGTGCACCGTTGTGAAAGTTCGTCGTTTCGAAGCACCACGTGATGATCGGGTGTATAGATTCTTACGTTCGAATACAACGGGTGTTGACAAGCCTAGCATGTACAGACATGGCCTTGGAACACATGCGAAACACTTAGGTTAACTTGACGAGCCTAGCATGTACAGACATGGCCTCGGAACACAAGAGACCGAAAGGTCGAGCATGAGTCGTATGGTAGATACGATCAACATGAAGATGTTCACCGATGTTGACTAGTCCGTCTCACATGATGATCGGACACGGCCTAGTTGACTCGGATCATGTAATCACTTAGATGACTGGAGGGATGTCTATCTGAGTGGGAGTTCATAAAATTAACTTAATTATCCTGGACATAGTCAAAAGGTCTTCGCAAATTATGTCGTAGCTCGCGCTTTAGTTCTACTGTTTAGTTATGTTCCTAGAGAAAATTTAGTTGAAAGTTGATAGTAGCAATTATGCGGACTAGGTCCGTAGACTGAGGATTGTCCTCATTGCTTCATAGAAGGCTTATGTCCTTAATGCACCGATCAGTGTGCTGAACCTCGAACGTCGCCTGTGGATGTTGTGAACATCTGACATACACATTTTGATAACTACGTGATAGTTCAGTTAAACGGTTTAGAGATGAGGCACCGAAGACGTTTTAAAACGTCGCGAAACATATGAGATGTTTCGAGGGCTGAAATTGGGATTTCAGGCTCGTGCCCACGTCAAGAGGTATAAGACCTCCGACGATTTTCTTAGCCTGCAAACTAAGGGAAAAAAGCTCAATTGTTGAGCTTGTGCTCAGATTGTCTGAGTACAACAATCATTTGAATCAAGTGGGAGTTGATCTTCGAAATGAGATAGTGATGTTTCTCTGAAGTCATTACCACCAAGCTGCTAGAGCTTCGTGATGAACTATAATGTATCGGGGACATATATGATGATCCTTGAGATATTCGCGATGTTTGACACCACAAAAGTAGAAATCAAGAAGGAGCATCAATTGTTGATGGTTTGTGAAACCACTAGTTTCAAGGAGGGCAAGGGCAAAAAGGGATGCTTCATGAAACGGCAAATCAGCTGCTGCTCTAGTGAAGAAACCCAAGGTTGAACCCAAACCCGAGACTAAGTGCTTCTGTAATAAGGGGAACAGCCACTGGAGCAGAATTACCCTAGATACTTGGTAGATGAGAAGGCTGTCGATAGAAGTATATTGGATATACATTATGTTAATGTGTACTTTACTAGTACTCCTAGTAGCACCAGGGTATTAGATACCGGTTCGGTTGCTAAGTGTTAGTAACTCGAAATAAAAGCTACGGAATAAACGGAGACTAGCTAAAAGGTGAGATGACGATATGTGTTGGAAGTATTTCCAAGGTTGATCAAATATCGTACGCTCCCTCTACCATCGAGATTGGTGTTTGCGTTGAGCATAGACATGATTGGATTATGTCTATCGCAATACGGTTATTCATTTAAGGAGAATAATGGTTACTCTGTTTATTTGAATAATACCTTCAATGGTCTTACACCTAAAATGAATTGGTTTATTGAATCTCGATCGTAGTGATACACATGTTCATGCCAAAAGATAGTAATGATAGTACCACCTACTTGTGGCACTGCCACGTAAGTCATATCAGTATAAAACGCATGAAGAAGCTCCATGTTGATGGATCTTTGGGCTCACTCGTTTTTGAAAAGTTTGAGACATGCGAACCATGTCTATTGGTGTATATGCATGAAGAAACTCCATGCAAATGGACCATTTGGACTCACTTGATTTTGAATCACTTGAGACATGCAAATTATACCACATGGGCAAGATGACTGAAAGCCTCGTTTTCAGTAAAATGGAACTAGGAAGCAACTTGTTGGAAGTAATACATTTTGATGTGTGCAGTCCAATGAGTGCTGAGGCATGTAGTGGATATCGTTATGTTCTTACTTCACAGATGATTTGAGTAGATGTTGAGTATATTTACTTGATGAATCACGAGTCTGAATTATTGAAAGGTTCAAGTAATTTCAGGGTGAAGTTGAAAGATCGTCGTGACAAGAGGATAAAATATCTATGATATGATCATAGAGATGAATATCTGAATTACGAGTTTGGCACAGAATTAAGACATTGTGGAAATTGTTTCACAACTAATACAGCCTGGAACACCATAGTGTGATGGTGTGTCCGAACATCATAACTGCACCCTATTGGATATGATGCATACCATGATGTCTCTTATCGAATTACCACGATAGTTTATGGGTTAGGCATTAGAGACAACCACATTCACTTTAAAAGGGGCACCACGTAATGCCGATGAGATGACACCGTATGAACTATGGTTTAAGAAACCTAAGCTGTCATTTCTTAAAAGTTTGGGGCTGCGACGCTTATGTGAAAAAGTTTCAGGCTGATAAGCTCGAACCCAAAGCGGATAAATGCATCTTCATAGGACACCCAAAACAGTTGGGTATACCTCCTGTCTCAGATTCGAAAGCAATAAGGGATTGTTTCTAGAATCGGGTCCTTTCTCGAGGAAAAGTTTCTCTCGAAAGAATTGAGTGGGAGGATGGTGGAGACTTGATGAGGTTATTGAACCGTCTCTTCAACTAGTGTGTGGCAGGGCACAGGGAGTTGTTCCTGTGGCACCTACACCAATTGAAGTGGAAGCTTATGATAGTGATCATGAAACTTCAGATCAAGTCACTACCAAACCTCGTGGGATGACAAGGATGCGTACTACTTCAGAGTGGTACGTAATCCTGTCTTGGAAGTCATGTTGCTAGACAACAATGAACCTACGAGCCATGGAGAAGCGATGGTGGGCCCGGATTCCGATAAATGGCTCGAGGCCATAAAATCCGAGATAGGATCCATGTATGAAAACAAAGTGTAGACTTTGGAAGAACTACTTGATGGTCGTAAGGCTGTTAGGTACATATGGATTTTAAAAGGAAGACGGACAATGATGGTAAGTGTCACCATTAAGAAAGCTCGACTTGTCGTTAAGATGTTTTCCCGACAAGTTCAAGGAGTTGACTACGATGAGACTTTCTCACTCGTAGCGATGCTAAGAGTCTGTTGGAATTATATTAGCGATTACTGCATTATTTATGAAATCTTGCAGATAGGATGTCAAAACATTGTTTCCTCGACGATTTTCTTGAGGAAAGGTTGTATGTGATACAACCGGAAGGTTTTGTCAATCCTGAAAGATGCTAACAAGTATGCAAAGCTCCAGCAATCCTTCTAAGGACTGGAGTAAGCATCTCGGAGTTGGAATGTACGCTTTGATGAGATGATCAAAGATTTTGGGTTTATACAAAGTTTATGAGAAACTTGTATTTCCAAAGAAGTGAGTGGGAGCACTATAGAATTTCTGATGAGTATATGTTGTTGACATATTGTTGATCAGAAATGACGTAGAATTTCTGGAAAGCATATAGAGTTATTTGGAAGGTATTTTTCAATGGAAAGCCTGGATTAAGCTACTTGAACATTGAGCATCAAGATCTATAAGGATAGATCAAAATTCTTAATGGTACTTTCAAATGAGCACATACCTTGACATGATCTTGAAGGGGTTCAAGATGGATCAGTCAAAGATGGAGTACTTGCCTGAGTTGTAAGGTATGAAGCTCGACCACGGCAGAAGAAAGAGAAAGGACGAATGTCGTCCCCTATGCTTTTGTCATAGGCTCTATACGGTATGCCATGCTAAGTACCGCACCTGATGTGTGCCTTGCCACATATCTGGCAAGAGGGTATAAAGGTAATCTAGGAGTAGATCACCAGATAGTGGTCTAAATTATCCTTAGAGGAATAAGGATATGTTTCTCGGTTATGGAGGTGATAAAGAGTTCGACGTAAAGAGTTACGTCGATGCAAGCTTAACACCTATCCGGATAGCTCTGAGTAGAGATACCGGATACGTATAATGGAGCAACAATTTAGAATAGCTCCAAGTAGAACAGTTATTTGAAATGGCTCCAAATATAGCGTAGTAGCTGCATCTACAAGATGACATAGAGATTTGCGAAGTACATACGGATCTGAAAGATTCAGACCCGTTGACTATAACATCTCTCACAAGCATAACATGATCAAACCCAGAACTCATCGAGTGTTAATCACATGGTAATGTGAACTAGATTATTGACTCTAGTAAACTCTTTGGGTGTTAGTCACATGGGGATGTGACCTTGAGTGTTAATCACATATCGATGTGAACTGGATTATTGACTCTAGTGCAAGTGGGAGACTGTTGGAAATATGCCCTAGAGGCAATAATAAATTAGTTATTATTATATTTCCTTGTTCATGATAATCGTTTATTATCCATGCTAGAATTGTATTGATAGGAAACTCAGATACATGTGTGGATACATAGACAACACCATGTCCCTAGTAAGCCTCTAGTTGACTAGCTCGTTGATCAATAGATGGTTACGGTTTCCTGACCATGGACATTGGATGTCGTTGATAACGGGATCACATCATTAGGAGAATGATGTGATGGACAAGACCCAATCCTAAGCCTAGCACAAGATCATGTAGTTCGTATGCTAAAGCTTTTCTAATGTCAAGTATCATTTCCTTAGACCATGAGATTGTGCAACTCCCGGATACCGTAGGAGTGCTTTGGGTGTGCCAAACGTCACAACGTAACTGGGTGGCTATAAAGGTACACTACAGGTATCTCCGAAAGTGTCTGTTGGGTTGGCACGAATCGAGACTGGGATTTGTCACTCCGTGTAAACGGAGAGGTATCTCTGGGCCCACTCGGTAGGACATCATCATAATGTGCACAATGTGATCAAGGAGTTGATCACGGGATGATGTGTTACGAAACGAGTAAAGAGACTTGCCGGTAACGAGATTGAACAAGGTATCGGGATACCGACGATCGAATCTCGGGCAAGTATCGTACCGCTAGACAAAGGGAATTGTATACGGGATTGATTAAGTCCTTGACATCGTGGTTCATCCGATGAGATCATCGTGGAACATGTGGGAGCCAACATGGGTATCCAGATCCCGCTGTTGGTTATTGACCGGAGAGTCATCTCGGTCATGTCTGCATGTCTCCCGAACCCGTAGGGTCTACACACTTAAGGTTCGGTGACGCTAGGGTTATAGAGATATTAGTATGTGGTAACCCGAAAGTTGTTCGGAGTCCCGGATGAGATCCCGGACGTCACGAGGAGTTCCGGAATGGTCCGGAGGTAAAGAGTTATATATAGGAAGTGCTATTTCGTCCATCGGGACAAGTTTCGGGGTTACCGGTATTGTACCGGGACCATCGAAAGGGTCTCGGGGGTCCACCGGGTGGGGCCACCTACCCCGGGGGGCACATGGGCTGTAGGGGTGTGCTCCTTGGCCTGTATGGGCCAAGGGCACCAGCCCGAAGAGGCCCATGCGCCAAGAGATAAGGAAAGGAAGAGTCCTAAAGGGGGAAGGCACCTCCGAGGTGCCTTGGGGAGGATGGACTCCTCCCTGGCCGTACCCTTCCTTGGAGGAAGGGCCAAGGCTGCGCCCCCCTCCCCCTCTCCCTTGGCCCTATATATAGTGGGGGAAGGGAGGGCAACCACATCTAAGCCTGGCGCCTCCCTCTCCCTCCCATGACACATCTCCCTCCTCCCGCAGCGTTTGGCGAAGCCCTGTTGGAATCCCGCTACTTCCACCACCACGCCGTCGTGCTGCTGGATCTCCATCAACCTCTCCTCCTCCCTTGCTGGATCAAGAAGGAGGAGACGTCGCTGCTCCGTACGTGTGTTGAACGCGGAGGTGCCGTCCGTTCGGCGCTAGGATCATCGGTGATTTGGATCACGACGAGTACGACTCCATCAACCCCGTTCTCTTGAACGCTTCCGCGTGCGATCTATAAGGGTATGTAGATCCACTCCTCCCTTGTTGCTAGATGACTCCATAGATAGATCTTGGTGACACGTAGGAAAATTTTGAATTTATGCTACGTTCCCCATCATTCCTCGCATATTGCTTCATAACCATTTGAGTTAATTCATAGTGATGTTTGGACCTCTCTTGTTGCAAGTAACACGGGCTATCTTTATTATCTTGTTATCCTTGATGATTTTTCGCACTATGTCTGGACCTTCCCGTTGCGGCGAAAGTCGGATTCTGTTGCCACTCTCACCGCATTCTACTCCTATGTCTCCACGCAGTTTGGTCGCCCCATTCATGCGTTGCAAACAGACAACGGGAAAGAGTTCGATAATCTTGCAATCCGCAACCTTCTCGCCACACACGGCACGATTTTTCGTCTCACTTGCCCGTACACTTCGCAACAAAATGGCCGCGCTGAGCGCGTGCTTCGCACTCTTAATGACTGTGTTCGCACCCTCCTCTTTCACGCCAACGTGCCACCACGTTTCTGGCCTGACGCGCTCGCCACCGCATCACTACTCCTCAACATCCGTCCCTGTCGCACTCGCGGAAATTTTGCTCCTCATCATCTTTTATTCGGCACGCCACCTTCCTACATCGAGCTTCGCATTTTCGGTTGCTTGTGCTACCCTAGCATCGCTTCCACTACTTCTCATAAGCTCGCACCACGGTCCATGGCCTGTATTTTTCTTGGCTATCCCCCCAACACCAAAGGCTACCGCTGCTATGATCCTATCTCACATCGGGTCATCACTTCCCGACACGTTTACTATGATGAGATGGTTTTTCCGTTTCAGCAGGTACCTTCGGATGTTGCGGCCTTGCCCGCTCCTGGTGACGGCTGCTCGGGCGCCTCTCTCGGGCCGCCCCCTGGCTTTGAGGGTGCCCCCAATGCCCCGGGTCGAGTTCCTCCCCGGCCGGCTTCCTTAGGGGCTGCACCCCTCTCGGCGCCTGCGACGCCCCTTGCGCCACCATCGGCTTGGGCCTCCTCGGCGCCCCCCGTGCTCTCGCCGGCGGCCTTCCCCGCGCCCTCGCCGGCGGCCTCGCCCGCGGCGGCCTCACCCGCGGCCTCAGTGGCGGCGGGCTCTTCTTCGTCCTCGCCCGTCGCCCCGGACTCGCTGCCCCGCCCGATGACTCGCTCTCGGGCCGATACCTTCCGCCCGAGTACGCGGTACACCCGCGATGAGTATATTCTCGCCGCTTCCGTCTCCGAGCCGTCCCCTCTCCCATCGTCAGCTCGAGCCACCCTTCGGGACCCTCATTGGCTCGCTGTGATGCAGGAAGAGTTCGATGCACTCCAACGGAACCGCACCTGGCAGCTTGTCCCTTGGCCACCTCGTGCCAACATCATCACGGGCAAGTGGGTCTTTCGGCATAAGACTCGTCCCGACGGGACTCTCGAGCGCTACAAAGCTCGTTGGGTGGTTCGAGGCTTTCGGCAACGTGCGGGCGTGGACTTCACCGACACTTTTGCTCCGGTTGTTAAACCGGGCACGATCCGCACCGTGCTTCAGCTGGCCGTCTCCCGAGCTTGGCCCGTGCATCAGTTGGACGTCTCCAACGCCTTCTTGCACGGCCACCTCGCCAAGTAGGTGTTCCGTGAGCAGCCCACCGGCTTCGTCGACGCCACACATCCGGATCATGTGTGCTTGCTCTCCCGTTCTCTTTACGGGTTGAAGCAGGCACCTCGGGCCTGGTACCAGCGCATCGCTGCCTTCCTGCAGACGCTCGGATTTACATCGACCCGCTCCGACGCGTCCTTCTTCGTGTACCATCACGGGGTTGACACGGCCTACTTATTGCTCTACGTCGACGACATCATCCTGACGGCTTCCACTGTCGCGCTTCTCCAGCGGCTTACTGCTCGTCTTCGCGATGAGTTTGCCCTGAAGGACTTGGGGCCCCTCCACTACTTCCTCGGCATTGAGGTGGTTCGACGGCCAGATGGGTTCTTTCTGCACCAGCAGCGTTACGCCCATGAGCTTCTCGATCGTGCCGGCATGCTTAACTGCAAGCCTGCTCCCACGCCTGTTGACACCAAGGCCAAGGTTTCAGCTCTGGAGGGCTCTCTCGCATCCGACGCGGCCTTCTATCGCTCCATTGTGGGTGCCTTGCAGTACCTCACTCTGACGCGCCCCGACTTGCAGTATGCCGTTCAGCAGGTCTGTCTTCACATGCATGCTTCGCGTGACTCTCACTGGACCTTGGTGAAGCGTATCCTCCGTTACATACGCGGCACTACGTCCATGGGACTTACACTGACGGCCTCCGCCTCTACCGACCTCGTCGCCTACTCTAATGCGGACTGGGCTAGCTGCCCGGGCACACGGCGCTCCACTTCGGGGTACTGTGTCTACCTTGGGCCGTCTCTGATCTCTTGGTCTTCCAAGCGACAGCCCACAGTCTCTCGCTCGAGTGCCGAGGCAGAGTATCGGGCAGTGGCTAACGCCGTTGCCGAATGCTCTTGGCTTCGTCAGCTGCTCCAGGAGTTGCTTTGTGATGTTCACAAGGCCACACTCGTCTACTGCGACAACGTCTCTGCCGTGTACCTTTCCGCCAACCCGGTCCATCATCGACGAACGAAGCACATTGAGCTCGACATACACTTTGTTCGTGAGCAGGTGGCCCTTGGGCGCATCCGGGTCCTCCATGTCCCGACGGCGCAACAGTTTGCCGATGTTATGACAAAAGGACTGCCTACTTCTGTTTTCGAGGAGTTCAGGTCCAGTCTTTGCGTCTCCGGCGACGCTTCGACTGCGGGGGGTGTTGAATATATGGTTTGCGCATGTATATTGTATAGTCCGGCCCACCTCCTAGTCATTGTATAGTTGAGGTTGTGGTCCACCTTGTATTCCATATATACGTGCGCTATGCACCGATCAATATATCGAGTTGCATTGCCAAAATATTTGTTTCCAACATAAAGAGAGAGGAAGACGACTCGCTCCACCGGCGACCGTCTCGTGTCGCTGTGACCGAACGGAATTGATGATCGGCGCGGCGTGTCCGATTGATGTGATAAATAAAATCCATGATGGTCTCGTTCCGGAGCCGACCCAGGTGATCGGCCGGTCAAAGCAGGCTCGCTGGCTTCTCCCTTCTGTTTATGTTTAGGCCGGACGTGCGTGCGTGCGTGCTCACCGTGTGTGTACACATGCACTTTGTGTTCAAATGAGAGTGAAACGCACCGCCTCTAGGAGAAGCTCCAACCAACGAACGACCGCCTCTAGGAGAGCACTTGTTTCGGCCGTCTCCAACGCTGATTCCCAAAACGGACGGACCGATGGGACAGTTACGGGCACTAATGCAGGAGCCCGCCATTCAACCGTAGTTGTATACATTTCAAAACCAATTTCGATAGGCCTGAGAAAATTCGTGTAAACCGAATGATTTTCATATAAACCAAATAAAAATATTTACATTTTGAACATATTTCAACTAAATTATAACAGACCAGGCTATACAATTCTAACCCAGTCTACCGCCAGTCACGGCGGATCCCATTTTCCACGACACGTCTTTTCTATGTCCAGCAGCAAGCTCACCGGACCACCGTGCGCCTCGGAGCTAAATGCTTCGGTGGGAGGGAAAGAATAGCCTTCGCCTCCACGAAGACCGGATCATCGGTTGGTTTTTGGCAAGGGAAGACAGTCGTCGTTGCCGCCATCGCTCGCGGCGGATTTGGCGGGCTATGGCATTGGTCAGCCTGGAACGGGTGAGGACGGCCTGGCGGTGCCGCTGGTTCCGGCTCCAGAGAGCTTGCCAACAAGCCTGTTTGCATCCGACTGGCTCGTCAAGCCACCCAGCTGGCTACAATGCCGGAGTGTTCCTTCTTCTGCTTGCCGGATAGACCTTCCACGGGGCTTTGGAGCTCGAGGACATGGTGTGGGTGCTACAAAGAGGAGATGAGAGCGAAGGTATAGTGCGGCTACTGTCCGACGCCTACCCACGTTTAAATAGCAGCGGATGCTAGGCGACAAGAGGCGGGGTATAGTGTTTAATGCTGACTGGCAGGCGGATGAACGTGTCAGCACCAGAGTAGATTCATTGGCACGCGTGTTGGTTTAATAAAGGCGGGTGGGCGGACGGACGGCGTTTCAATGCAGAGCAAAGACGCGTGCAGCAGCCAACGCTCTCGATTGGTGCACCGCTAAAATGCCAGCCCTAGTGAGAGGTCGCGGCCACTATTGGCCAGCATGAATGTGACGCAGAACGCTTCAGGCAAAAAAGGGTGCGGGCTAGGAAGAGGGTTTTGGGTGGGTTGTCAGGCGCGTGCCTGACAACGGTGCAGACACCCGTAAAGCCCCCCCCCCCTCCCCACCCCCCGGTTTGAGGGGGGGAAAGACGTCCACGGACGAATACAGGGCCGTGTTGGATGAAAAAAAAAAAGTCAGGACCATGTTGTTGGGACAGACGCATATAGTTTAAGGGTCCCTTAAGGTATGTAGGGCACTTCTTTTCAGTACCAAGGGCAACTCCAAAGCAGATCATCAAATCGTGTCTAAATGTCTTGATTTTGTCATTCAATGTTGGTCACTAAATTTCTTCAGACTTGTCTAGATGTTCGATATCCCACGAACTGGCACCAATGGGGAGGTTTAGGGGAGTCCAGACGCCTGTCACGTCAGACTCTGACATGCCCAGCCCGCCCAAAACTAAGTGGGAGCCCGTGCATTTGGAAATTCCTGTCACTATTCCGCGCGGAAGACCGGCCCGCCATTCGGTCGTCTGCAGCCGAAGGACCCAAGGGTGGTGGCCGCCCGCAAGGTCGTGTCCGTGGAACGCAATGCTCGCCGCTACAAGGCAAATAAGAAGGCGGGCGATGCAAAGACGGCTGGTCAGGGCGGGCCTCCTTCGACAAAGCGCGCCTGCACGCTGGTGTTGACCGGGCAATCGTAGCAGCAGTCCACATCCTACTTAATCTCCGTCCATCGTGTCCCGTTCACCGCCGATCTCAACACCACTACATTTTCACGGAATCATAGTTGTCGGCGTTGGTTCGGTCGCAGATGCTGGTTGTGGAGCTATTGTCCGTCGGTGCCAGGTCATTGTTTGCCGGAATACCTCATCCAAGCGGGGCGGCGGTAGACGACGAGGCGATGCTGAACATTATCCATGACAAAAGGCGGCTACGAAGACTGACAAGGGCAGACCTCCCGGTCAAAGGAACAGTTGCAGTCGAACACCCAACAGACATGTAGTTGGACAAGCACTGGTTGTCGGGTGCCAGCCCAAAGAAGAATAGAGAACTAAATTTCTCCCTAAAGGAGGATGAATTGTTGTGTGAGGTGTGGTTGGCAACTAGTATCGGTCTATTTCATGGCATGGAGCAAAAAGGGCGGGACATTTTAGCAAAGTGTGCATGATTGGTTTCATGAGTAAAAGTGTTATGCTCCCTACTGCATGGAAGTTCCATGATCGCAATCCAAAGTCGCTCAACTATCGATGGTATAACATTCAAGAGGTTGTCAACAAGTATTGTGGCTTTTACAAACAAGTGCAAAACCGGTGCCAAGTGACACGTTACTCAACGAGCTCACAAGTTTTGTGACTTGTTGCTTTATGTGTTGTCATTTTATTGATTTGCTTAATGTTAAAACTCGTTAACCATTCATTGTCTTCATGTGCTAGCCTGCACGCATGTAATACCAAAAGACAGAGAAGAAGCACTTTATAGATACGCATTGTTGGATGAAGTTCAATGTGCATCACATGTCACTCTCCTTGATTCCCAATTCCATCAAGATCACCATGGTCAATGAAGATAAAGGTGTTGATTCAACCGTTCCGACACAACAAGGGCTTGATTGAGCGAAGGAGGCCGAGCCAAGGCAAATTATTGGTGCATTTGGTTGAATGACCTCCACTCCTATCGCTGTCCATGGACACGATGTCCGTTTGGATGATCAGCGTTAGAGTTGCCCAACTGACTAAGCCGGAAAGAAGCCTCGAATTTGAAACATTCTGCGATGAAAACAGGTTGTTTTCTTCATGATGGAAAACACAATCTCCAATTCTCGACCCCTTTTGCCCCATGCCTCGACGGTTGCTTGAACGGAGCCTGTGATGGATTTTGTCGACAGGGAGCGACGACAATGTGTGTGGTTGCTTCCAAGCCATAATAATCATTTCTTCCTGGGCCAGGAATGCAACGGATACGTACGCCATCTCTCCGTTTTCCAGGGCAAGACAGGGCTCACCTCACCTCACTCGTGTCCGTCGTCTGCGTAATTAGGTGACACCGAAGCCACGACACGTGTGGGACGCAGTGCAGGCCTCATTACTCGGACACACGCAGCCGCGCCCTTTCACACACACCCGCACACATAAATTCTCGGAGAGGATGGCACGACGTTGACCAGCGCATATCCCTTTGCTTGGCGTGTGCAACGTTGAGTTTCAGGAGACGCGGGCAGGCGTGCCGCAATCCCTGGGATACAGATGCAGATGCAGATGGCCAACCACAAACCGATCACCAATCACTCCAACTGCAAATCCCCCCGGCGGTTAGGCCAACTCCATCGCGCGACCCTATCATGTCCGCTCCAGTTTATTTAAGGTAAAATAGACGAATAGCGCAGCCCAACGCACGGCCTCAAACATACAAATGTTCGGATTCCGTCCGTTTTCGATCCATCCCCGGTCCAAACTTGCGCTCGGTTTGGGATGAAACGGACGCGCGCGGACGGCTTGGACGCACGCCCTTGTCCCCCCGTGGCCCGCCTGTCGGGGACACTAGCAGTCCCTCCGCTCCCAACGCTTTCACCCTCTCTCTCTCGCCCCGCCCCGCCGCCGGCGCCGCCGCTATTCTCCGGCCGCCTCCTCACCGCGCAGCCTCCGGCCGTCCCTACCAAACCACTTCTCGACATGGCCGCCACCATGCCCGTGCTGTGGCCGTAGTTTTGGCTGTCGATCGGAGGTTTGGCCGTCGACGTCTTTGCCGGCCACAGAGGGGACAGGACCGCCAGCGACGCAGCACGGCGTCCTCGGCAACTCCCAACGAGAGCTCCACAGCGGCCAGTAGCCGGCTAGCAACCACCCCTGCTGCGTCGAGGTGATCATCGCGGCCTCTTCGCCACCACGCCCGCAAGGTGTGCGGCATTTTGCCAACAAAGGTATGGACAGTGGAGACGAGTTTTTCTTCCATCACTTTTTTTGTTCATCGGACGATTCGTCGTAGGATGATGAAGATATTGTGGTGGCTGCACTGGTCGTTCACGACCACATTCAACGGCAGCTTCCTCGGTACAGGGGGTCACTCCCTGGCCGTGCTCCCAACCTGAACCGCAACAGGGAGAGAGGGCACGCCCTGCTCTATAACGATTACTTTGCCAACACCCCGCTCTTCAAGCCGGATAAATTCCGTCGCCGTTTTCGAATGGCAAGGCATGTGTTCAATCGTATCCGAGAGAGAGTGGTTGCTCATGACCCATACTTCGAGTGCAAGACGGATGCCCTTGGCAAGCTTGGATTCTCCTCTTACCAGAAATGCACCGTGGCCATCCGCATGCTTGCATATGGAATTTCAGGCGATCTGGTGGATGAGTATGTGCGTATGAGTGAGACAACATGTCTGATGTCAATGTACAAGTTTTGCCAGGCTGTGATCGAGGTGTTTGGCCCAGAGTACTTGAGGCAGCCAATTGCCGCTGATACAGAGAGATTGTTAGCGACCAACGCAACTAGAGGCTTTCCAGGCATGCTTGGCAGCATAGATTGTATGCACTGGGAGTGGAAGAACTGTCCATTTGCTTGGCAGGGCCAGTACAAAGGGCATGTCAAGGCGTGCACTGTCATATTAGAAGCGGTGGCATCACAGGATCTTTGGATATGGCATTCTTTCTTCGGCATGGCAGGTTCTCACAATGATATCGACGTGCTGCAGCGTTCTCCAGTCTTCGCGAGGCTTGCAGAAGGCCACTCCCCACCTGTCAACTTTGAGATCAACGGCCACCATTACAACAAGGGATACTATATAGCAGATGCTATATATCCTCAGTGGTCAACTTTTGTGAAGACAATCTCGAAACCCCAAGGTGAGAAGAGAAAGAGATTTGCCCAAATGCAAGAGAGTGTTAGAAAGGATGTGGAATGTGCTTTTGGTGTGCTTCAATCCCGGTGAGGTATCGTTCGAAACCCTGCACTGTCATGGGATGAAAGGAAGCTTTGGGAGGTGATGACTGCTTGTGTGATCAAGGATTTGACTATCAAGGTGAAAATATTGAGCCCCTGCACCAAGACCCGGCCACATTTGAACAGTTTGCTCAATTCCACCGTCAGATGCGTGATTGGCACACTCATTTGAATCTTCAAAATGACTTGGTTGAGCATGTGTGGGATCACATTGGCAGCCAATAGATGTATTGGTCCATTTTATGTTTAGTCAAGACGATTTTGATTTGGTTGTAAAAATATTTTATTAAAGACAATTTTAATTGGGTTGTAAAACTATTTTAATTTTTAGACAAATATTTGGGTTGTAAACTAGTTTTGATGAAAATTTAGGTATTTTTGGCCCTGACGGACAGGATAGGGCAAAAGGATACGTCCGCGTGCTGGGCGTATGGCCACCGCATCCCAGGACACGACCCCAAATCGCTACCCAAACGGACAGAATCCGGACAAAACGGACATCCGTTTGGGGTCGCGCGGTGGAGTTGGCCTTACGAGTTGGCATCGACCGTATAAACGTACTACCTCTCTTTTCACCTACGTAGATGAACAAGCAACATGACCAAGACCAAGTCCAAGAATTTCAAAAAAAAAGAAAAAAAAAAGAGAGAGAGAGAGACCAAGACCAAATTTCCCCGGCCAGAGCAGGCTCTGTTTTTTATTTGACAAAAAACTCGCTGATGAAAAGAGGCAAGAGGGTCGGCATGGTGTGTGTATGTGACTGGTGCAGCTACTGCACCAAACCAGAGTATGTTGCACATGCTTTGGGTGCAAGCTACACATACAGATACAGTGCAGTGCACTGGTGTTCAGTGTCATCTACATATCCATCCTTCGCTTTGAGCGCAAGCCATGCAGGACAATGGGGATTTATTGTCATGCTGGCACTTGTAAGATTAGGAAGCCAGAGCTGTCGCCTTGCATTACGTTACATAAAGATACAGCAGCCACAACACAATTATTCACTAGGAGTAGTCATAACCAGCTTACCAGCATCGATCGGCAGTGCTATAAGTGGCAACGAGACAAGGTGTTTGGGCAAAGGACGAGCTGATTAAACACTGCTTTCTTGCAGATCAGAAGCAAACCCAACACAGCAGTACTCCCTCCGTTCCTAAATGCAGCAAGTTTTGGTAGTTACTACATTTAGGAACGGAGGGAGTACAACACAGGTTTTAGATGCAGAATGAAATATCTTAACCACAAAGGAGTATACAGGTAAAAAGAACAAGAAAAACAGAGCAGGGAGTGATTGTGTGTCCCACTTTTCAGTGACAGTAAATCACACATAGTATCCCACCTTTGGTCTGTGAGCACAAGCGGGTTGAATCTGCAAGCTTGGTTCGCTTTTGAGCAGTGGGATTCGGGAAGACTTCAGAGCTGTAAAAATTCTTCCTTAAAATGTCCTGTTAACAACAGTTAAAGCGCTCAAACAGATTTCTTCCTCGTCTGGAGTCGTTGTTCATCACAGAATTCCTTATAATGTTCTGTTAACAACATTTCAAGCGCTCAACAGATTTCTTCCTCCTGTTCTGGATTTGTTGTTCATTCCAGAATTCTCACATGACAGGGCCGGGCTCGACGGAAACATGATCGGAATGTTGTTATTCACAGCTCAGGTGACAAAGCGCACACAACACCACACGTCTTGCAGGCAAAATCGGTATTTCCATGGAGCATGGAAACGACAGTATATATTTGCTATATTCGTATATTGTTCGGTCCTCTCATCGTATAAAGAAAAAAGGCAAAAATTATATGTCTATCTGTCACTTTGTCGGTATGCCGAGCGTCTTCAGAGTAGGCGTCAGGTCGTCGGCACTGCAGCCCTCGACCCCGATGATGTTTGAGCAATCGAGCGCGATGACGTCTTGTAGCGGGTACCGCCTGACCGTGTGGATCCTGTTTGCGGGTGTGTTGAACTCGCCCTTCAGGACAATCGTCTTGTGAAGGCCTCCAAACAGCTCTTCGTAATCTGAGTCGCCGCTTTCACCAACAAGAATCACGACGTTTCGCAACTCTATGCCCCAACGAACAGACAAGTACCTACAAGAACAGGAATTTTTGTTACTTACTAGGTAGGTGCATATGGGAATTAAACACGAAAAAGGTAATTCGACTAGCCTCTGATTTCCTTTAGACAGCAGCAAATATTTGGCCTAAACAGCATATAATGTGCATTCCTTGTTCTTCACAATATATACAGGCTAACGGTAAACCCGACTGAAATATTCATCGGAGTCTATTGCACTGGAGTTACACTTGCACATCATTTAGGAGTTTGTGACTCTGCTCTAGCAGGAATTCTCAAACAAAGGAAAGGAGTGGTGTTTTCCCTCGACAGATATGTCTAATCTTCCATGGAAAATATCAAAATACAGATGATTATCGGCACACAAGGAATCGATAAGGCCAGATCCACATTTTAAGCCACGATTTTTTTAAACCTTTTTCCACCCAACAATACTGCAAATAGTGTACACAAGAAGTTCACGATATGGTAAACGCATGAAGTAAGGAAATCGAACCTTAGAGCCTGGGACCGTGATGCATGAATTGGAATTACAGATAGCCTGGTAGCACTGTGGTTATAAAGAGCATGGCAACGCAGTGACTGGATTCTCATCAACTTTTGCAGCTCCTTCAAAGGAGGTAACTGCAAAACAATATGTCAATGATAATTAGAAAGCTTGCATAAAGGACTGCCAATAAAACAATGGATTTGAACAGACCATGGAATGCATATACAAGCAAAATGCCAACCAACTGCCAGAAGATTTTTGAAATGAAAGACTTACATAATTTGGATTGACCACTCTAAATGCAAAGCAGCATGTTGAGGAGTGCTCTGCATCTTCAAAAATAACCTGTTTTTCAGTTCTTCCCCTTCTTTCTACTATCGAGGAAGCCCACTTCACTAGGTACTTCCTTAAACCTTCTCCTCCCCAACGATACTCGATATGAGACTGGTAAGTACGGTCTAATGCAAATGTCACGCGGGAAGTGCTTGGTGAATCACCAGCCCGCGAAGGGTAAAATAAATCACTCCCACTATTGCATATGAAAGCATCAAAATCTGTAGGAGCCATGCCTGCAGATATTAATAGGGAATGTATCTCTGACATTGTCAGGGAAGTCGACAACACAAAACCTGTTGAACCTGACAACGTTTCTTTACGTGTAGCCTCAATAGAATTTTTTATGATACAGACCAGATCTTTCTTGCTGGCAGAGTCTACAGCAATAACGATGATACACTTCCTTTCCTTGATAGGTGCCTTAATCTGGTCTTCATTGCCCGGAAAAGCAGGGTATCTTGGGCTAAGAGTTAATATCCTCGACAAGTAATTCTTGCAATGTTCAGGCCAAGAAAACCGGTGTATATTTTTCAGCCCATTTTCTCTACATCTTGACCAGAGTTGCTTGTCAGAAAGAAGCTTATAGAGTGCATCTGCAATTGCATGCTGATCGTGGGGATCAACAAGCAGGCCGTTGTCCAACACCTGCATCAAAGATCACCAGAAATGAGCATGTGAATCTTCATTACAGCCACGAATTGATATGATTTTCCATGTAAAATCAAGTTAATGTGATGCAAGAACCTGGTGAATTTCAACAGGAGCTCCATTTTTTGTTGCAATTACAGGTAAACCATGCATGGCAGCCTGCTCTTAAAAAGAACATATTGGAGATAATTAGAATGCATAAATGGTAGCAACTACTCCCTCCATCCAGAAATACTTGTCATCAAAATGGATAGAAAGAGATGTATCTAGAACTAAAATAAGTCTAGATACATTCCCTTTTATCCATTTTGATGACAAGTATTTCCAGACGGAAGGAGTACAAAACTGAATTTAAATTTCACTGATTATTACCTCTATCAAGGTAACACCGAATTGTTCAAAGTAAGCTACATTTACAAAAGCACCCTGCATATGTTCAATGGACGATCAACATCAACACAAAAGTACATGATATAAGTACTAAAGCATAACTGGTAATAAATCTACCTAACATAAAAAGTTATTGCTGTAAGTAACTTCAGAGGATCAGATATTAAGACCTTCAGCCATTTGAATAATTTAATTTACTTAACCATGAGGATTTTTCTTACCAGAAACAGATCAAAATAGATGGAGAATTAAACATGAACACTTCAGAAGCTGGATATTTAAAACAAGGGAAAGAATGGCACCAACTGTTTGCTAAGCTCAGAAACACCATACCTTCGTTCTCGCTGCTAAACGATAAATATCAAGAACTTCTGAGTGTTTGTGATGCTTTGGGTATGCCACTTGACCATACAAATCATATTCATCAATCAATGTAAGTACTGATGTCAAAACAGCTGCACTCATATTACTCATTTTGGAAATAGCTTCACGGTTACCCATAATCAGTGTCTGGAACACAACATCAAAGGTTAGTACAAAATAGTGCTAAAAGCATTTCACATAATTAACAGCTATTGAACTCAATTAATTACACTTATGATATTGAAATACCATATATACAGAACATCATAATCAAGTTTTTTTTAGCTTACTAGGTTAGCAAGCTCCCTCAATGGTCTGCATTCACCAAAAGCTTTCACAAGTGTTGTAATATTCTTTTCAGGGTATGGACGAGCAACAGCCAGAATCAAAGGTTTCCTAGGATTTGTGAAGAACCGCATTATCTGTCATCGTATACAAATTATCAGTGCATAAACAAAACACAGGATAAACAGGCATAAACGAATAACTGAATTAGCAAGTGTTAATTAAAAAGTGTATGTAACTAGTAAGTGAATATTGCATCGACAAATCTCAGGAGAACATAGGCACCTCAGACCAAATAGGCGGATCTTCAGAGGCTGGGGAATGGCTATCTTCCTCGCCTTCCATATCAAATTCATGAATCATATGGCCAAATTCAACACCTGGAGGAATTATCTGCAGAGCAAGGAATAGAGAATTAAGAATATGAAAATGCTAGAGCAAATATGGACAGCAACGACGGCTGATGCTAAGTTGCTAACTGCCCAACTATAAAATGTAATTCGCCACAATTTCTCGAACAATAATTCCACCACAACTAACAGTAATTATTATGGTAACAGAAATAAGAATCAGAGTTAGGATGTGTACAGTATACTCACAACCATACGAGGCATGTAACGTCCATAGCAATTAGCACCACGCTTGACTCTCGCACGAAGCTTCCTTGCAAGCATGACCTCAAAACCATCATACAAATTCCATTGCTCTTCTATCTCTTGTCTAGTACTTGCAATTACTATTTCAGATGCATCAAGAGATAATTCTTCTGCTTCAATTCGGCGCATTATTTTGTATGTCATATTTATTTCTTCCCTTGTCTGTCTCCCTTGCTTGAGAAGCCCTTCCAACTTGTCTTTCCCAAGAAAATGCCCAGTAAATACCATGTGAACGTTAAGTGCTCCAGATATCAGAGCAGCAGCAACTCCTGCACTGGCATAATGACCATGAATCACAGCAGGCCACATTGGATGTCCACAGCCGATTTCTTCACCTATGATCTTTGACATGTGCACTATATGACTGAGTGCACCATCAACAAATTCTTGCACATAAGGCCATAGATGTTCTTTAGCTAGATACTTGTCTTTCGGTCCAAATGGTATTCGGGTGATATATGCACCACTGTTCTCTCCTCTTTCCTGTTTAAGATTCTTGAAGCTTGTTGGTACCAGTGTCTCTGACGGTTCACCATATCCACGATCATAATTAGGTGCTAATATTTGCCTCGTCAACAGATCAACCCGGTATACTCCAGGGCATGAACTCAATGCTTTAGCAAGTTCCACAACATATTTGACCTATTAACCAACACAATGTAGCAAGTGGAATTATATCATTATATGATCAGTTCTGTTGCTGGCATATTTAGATGATCAAATAGAATTAATAGTACCCCCAATTAACTAAAGGATAAATTTACAGTTATTCATGCTGGAGAATACTTGTACTTAATTACACAAGTATATTCAGCAACAATACCTGCCCACTAGTATCTGAATCCCGGCCAAGCTCCAAGTTCTCACCACGAACCAGGCCATGAAGGCTGCAGTATAATACATCACAAAGGAATTAAACGGATGCTTCATTTTAACACAAAATTCCAGCACCTGCAAATTGCATCATATATATAACAAAGTAGGGAATAAAAGCAAGACTGCAAGAGGTGATCCCACCGGTTCTGAGTCTAAAAGGTTTGATTACCAGTAAGTAGGCTAAATACGTGAATGGTGGTGTTTTTAGATCATAATTCATCATCTATTTTCTAAAGAATGGTGTTGCAGAAGCCTTGGTGCACAATCATATACAGCATACAGGTAGCAGAATAAAGATCTTCCCCACTAACTGTGAGGTTATTTGCACCTCATGTGAATAATAGTTCAGTGCATAATGAACTAATTAATCTCTTGGAGATGAACTGGTGATTAACATGTAGTTTCCTTACAATTGCACAATTTGCCTACAAAATACAATATGACGTTAAAGAGCTATTCCGTACCTGATCAATACTATGTATAGCTTGTCAACGGCACTGATCCTAGGTGTGTTCCCAGCTGAGCTGTCACCATAGGCAACAGATGCATCACCAGCATCCTCGCCTTTTTCTCCTTCAAAGAGATCTTCAGACATTTCTGCAGTAGCATCAGTCCGTGGCTTCTCTGTCTCTAAGCGACGTTTTAACCGTTTGGCATCCTCAACCTGAGTACCAGAACAATTAGGTGGCAAGAAGGGATGCGGAATATGGAATTATAAAGCACAAATGTGTGTAAGAATGTAATTATTGAACAAGAGTGAAATTCTGACACTAAAATTGAACTGCGAAAAGTCAAAAAAAAAAAATATGATCGGCGTGGACCGATTAGGAGGAAAACGACATAGAATGCTCAATGCAAGAAAGAACGTACTTTTATGGTGTGACTAAGTTTCTTTTGAATGAAGAGAAAGCCCATTCTAAACAGCTTGGTGTATGGACAGTGTACTAACTATGTACGAAAGAGTGACTGACAACAGGAGGATCCCTCAGTCACCTTTTTCCTGCAGATTTTATAGACAGGTTTGCATACATCCAGTTTTTCCATAAATCAGTTGTATCCAGCAGTTGCCTTGCCTCGGCATAGATATCCTTATTTATTAGTCCACCTCATTTTATTTGAGTGGTTCCTCTAATAACAATACTATCATTTGAGTGTGTTCATCACTGACAAGCTTAAGAGGAGGCAACTGGAAATCGCTAACAGAGCTTGAGAGGAAAATCAGGAAAGACTGGATGATTGATTTGCAGGCATCAATGCAGAGCTCCACGAATCTGCTTCCTTATCAGGAAGAGGGGAGGTGTATTCTGAACTCTGAAGGGTTCTAGAATGCCGACGTTTCAATCAAGATATGTGAGTTTGGTACTACTACCAGTCTATGAATGCCTTTAAGTATGTATGGTTTTGATTTTTTTTTCTCACACGCATAAGACAAAACATTTCATCAGCTATATCAGAGAGTGAATGGTTAATGGACTAGAATTGAATGTGGATGTATTCGAATATGGGGCTTGAAAAGAAATTTCAAGATGCAGGATTCCTGTGCAAAGCAAAGAAATCCTTTGAGGACCTATGGCGAAATTATCTTTGACAAGCATGCAAGGCTACTGATATTTCAGTGTCTGGAAGGCTGAAACAACCTAAATGGATCTGACAATACTCCCAAACCCAGAAGTTCAGTGTACTTCTCTACATATCGTTACCTATTGAAAATGATCCCTTCGTGGATGCACTGCAGAACACCTCCTAGGCCACATTCTATTAACAACTTAAGACACATGATTGTTGAATTTTTTGCCAAAGGAAAAGTAAATTCTTCCAACATCAGCAGTTCAGCACCATTTATGTTTTCCGTCAAACACACATGTTGTTCGATCTATCCAACTGAATCTATAATACAGTAATGCTAGTCTTCAACCATCTCTCTTGCTGCATTGGGCATATATTTGATCTGTTACAGCCGGAGACAAAAATGGACTGCATTTGAACGATTGCTCAGTACAAATATCTGCAGTGCAACATGCTCAACTCCAGTGTCTGTGCAACCAGTAGATACCGATTATTTGTAGTGCTCCCAGCATATATGATGTCCACACTAGCTTCTTTCAGATGGCACCACTTTATCGAGCAGCATTTGGTAAACTGACAAAGTAACCATGGAAAGAGATGAAGAGCCAGAGACCAAGTGTGACAGCGGCAGGGGAACATAAAACTTAACCCCACAGCGCACACAATTCGACAAGCGCGTTATGACATAATCAGATGAGGCAAGAATCTACCTAAGATTGTAGGACTGCTACCACATTCAAGTGGTGCTTCTGAATAGTTGAGATCATCGAGAAGGGCAACAGATCGATGCGTGTTCGCATTCTGTCCAAGTCGAACAGAGCCTGGTGTCAATCAAGATCATCAATCAATCCAGCTTTTAGTGTTTCCTTCTTATACGAGGGGGAAAAACCATGCTAATCTCTAACCCACGGCTCCACTTCACTGTATCCCCGTTGGAACGCACGCATAATTAGTGAATTATTGCCAACGCCCCGGCAGGCGTCAGAAAAGTGCAGAGCTAGCAGGCAAGGCACCAAGGAAGAAACGAACCACCAAGAGCGAAAAAGGCGCACCTCCTTCTTCTTCCTGGCGAGGTTCCAGATCCTCCAGGTCATGTTCTCCAGCCGCGTGTTCCTCTCCTGCGGGCTCCGCATCGCGTTCGCCTGCATCAACCCACCGCACAATCGATCAGGAAACGGCCGCGAATCCATCCACCCACCCACCGAAACGAGGCCCGCTGGAATAGGGCCGCGGGGCGGCGCATCGATCACGTACGCGGGACCACGTCTTGTAGAGGTCGGTCTCGTCGTAGCCGGTGATGACCTCCTCGACGAAGTAGCGCGCCGGGGAGAAGTGGCCGCGCTCGCGGAGGAGGAGCGAGGGCCGGTCCCCGCCCGCGCCCCCGCCGCCGCCGCCGCCGCTCCCCGAGCCCGCGCCCTTCCCCGCGTCGAGGATGGCGTCCAGGTAGCTGTTGATCCAGTTGTCGTTCCCGTACATCGCGCCCGCCCGCCCGCGCGCCCTCGCCGGCTGCAGGGCGGCGTCGAGGGTCCGCGTCGGAGTCGCAGTCGCCGGAGGCGCTCGCTCGCCCGGCGGCCGGCGGGGGAGGAATCGGGAGGCGGCGAATGGGTTGGGGGCGGGGGGAGGGAGTGGTGGCGAGGAAGAGGAGGTGGGAGGTGGCGACGCCGAACCCAATTTACTCCTACTCCACCCCCACCTGCACACAGGAAAGGTAGGGAGGTGGGCTGGGGATCGGGGGCGATCCGCACCGTCCGTTCCCCATCCGACGGCCGGGATCTGGCCGCCCGAACCCGTGGGCTGCCTGGCCCCTACCCGAGGATTTAAACGGTGTTACTCTCACTTCTTAAAATTTTTTTCATTTTATTCTTTGAGGAAAAAAACCGTGTTCCTTTCGCGTTCTTAACCGACCAGGAAAACATCACCGTCGGGGTATTATTGCAGAGGTGTCCTTGTGATTCCGTCACAAGTGGAATCAATTGGTTTCTGGCCGTAGGCTTCTGTCGACGGCGAAGGAAAGGCACCGCTACGATGTCGACGGGCTGATACATTTCGGATGCCTTGCAAATAGTGCTACGTAGCATTCTCCTTGCTGGCTGCATCGTTTGATTTTATTTTTCGTTAGCCGAACATTTTTTGCAAAAAATAAAATTAAAAAAGATTTTTCTGAAACCCCTAAAATTAAGTGGAACATTATTTCATGTTTCTCGAGTTCTTTTTTTCTCATAATGGACGATAATGGCCGCCAATGGAGGAGGTTTGTAACCACAGATGCTCCCTGCCTTGCAGGAGAAGGCAGAGAGAAAGAGAGTGGCCATTTTGATAACAGTTGCTGCTGTTATAAATACAACTGTTATTTTTTTGCCATGATTAATTTACCTCCGACTTGTCTGACACTCTTGTCACTAAGATGGTGGCAAGTTGGATTATGTATGTACGCCCTCACCTGATATAAAGACATTTCACCAACTAATTAATCACGTTACATGTTCTTGGAATCTACTCCTGTCTAGCTGGTGCGTGTGTGTGCAGATTTGGGAACATTTCCAGTCCCAGCCAAGATCCCTGCCGGGCCAGGTCCCCGCCGTACCCTTAACCACGGGTTAGAAAACACAAAGAGGGAATGCTACGGTCTAATTGGTACACCAGATACCATCTTCAAAGTTATGGGGCTAGGCTTTTCTAGGATGCCGGCCATGTCATACCACCGTGGCCTGCGGCAGTATAAAAGTGCAAAGTGGAATACTTTGATTGGGACTTTGGGAGGTGCTGTTTGGTTCGATCTTTAGTGGCCACTGATTAATGCATGGTCTGGAGTTGCTAAAAAAAATGAAGTTATGCTCTTCGTAGGAGTTCTGGTCTTCGGGTTAGTGCTAAGAAAAATCATGTCCGGTAAACATCATGCACCTGATTTTTTTTTTGTCGCGTCCGTCACTTTTCTGTGAAGCGCGAAGCCGAAGGCAGGGACGACGTGAGGAGCGCTGGCCACGGCGAGGCCAAGCGGTGTACAAGCAGGAGTCGGCGGTAGATGGTAGTCATAAACTTAACTGGGGGTAGGGGGCATGGAGGGATGACCGATGACGACAGCCAGCACAGCGATGGGGGTCAAGGGAAGGGTGGGGCAGCGCGGCACCGCCCTCCTACCGCGGGGGTGGAAGCTGACATTTAGGGTTGGTTCTTAGGGCAGCTGCACGACGAAGAAAATGAACAGGGAACGGTTGGAGGAGGAAGAAGAAGATCTAGCCGTTCATTCCTGATCCAATGACCGGGAGTAAAAGTGACTGATGCCAAAAAAATCCAGTATCGGATGGATAGACAGTCCTAAGAAAAATATATATAGACTAAAACGGGTGCCAGATTTATTCTTCAAAGGGAGCTGGCACAAGAATTTCAATTAGGCATTTATTTTTCTCCATGATGTTGAGGAGATGCTAAAGTTTCACATTCCTTCTTTTGAAAAGGGACATTTTGTGGCATGGCACTTCGAGAAGAGTGGTATTTTTCTGTAAAAAGTGCCTACACCCTTGATTTAAACCTAAAGGATGGGAAGGAGGATATTGCTCAGTCTAGTGGTGAGGTGAATGGAGATCGAAGATTGTGGAATGCCATTTGGAATAGAAATGTATCCTAGAAGATCGAAGTGTTTGTATGGTGTGTGTGTTATCTAATGGTTTGGGCGTACAGGTAAATAGGGTGGTCCACTACCAAGCCTCTGTACGTCGCACCTACCCTCTCAGACGCGGACGGCTGCAAGGCGAGGAGGAGAGCTCATGTCGGAAGTAGGTGGCGAATGGGTTGTGCGCGAGCGGGAGAGGGAGTGGTGGTGACTTTGAAACCAATTTACTCCTAGCCTCCTACACACAGGAAAGGTAGGGAGGTGAGCAGGCGATCCGGGCCGTCCGTTTCTGATCTGACGTCGGGGATCTGGCAGCCCTATCCTATGGGCTGCCCCTTCCCCGTCGCCAAACCAACTTACTCCTACTCCACCCCCTCATGCACACAGGAAAGGTAGGGAGGTGGGCTAGGGATCATGGGCGGTCCCGACCGCCCGTTGTCGATCTGACAGCGAGGACATGGTCGCCCGAACTCGTGTGGGCTGCCTGCCCCTTTCCCTCGTGCATGTTGGAGGATTAGAACGGTGTTGTGCTCGAGTATTAATTTTTGTTTTTTTTCTTTGAAGAAAAAACCGTGTTCCTTTCGTGTTCTTAACCAACCAGAAAAATGTCGATGTCACGGTATTATTGTAGAGATATCCTTGTGCTTCCGTCACAAGAAGAACTAATTGTTATCTAGCCGTAGGTTTCTGTCGACGCGAAGGAAAGGCGCCGCTATGATGTCGATGTTGACACATTTTGGATTTCTTATAAAATAGTGGCATTCTCCCTGTTGATTGTGCCAGCCCGTTTGCTTGTTAGGCGGGCATTACTTGTGAAAAATAAAAATAAAGAATGGGATTTTCAAATTCGAAGCTTGCATCAAATTTCTTTGCGGAAAAAAAACAAAGATGAAAAGCATTCGCATCAGTTAGCCCATTGAAAACTTCATCGACTCCATTTTAACACCGCGACAACGCCGGCCACCGAAGGGAGGCTTGTAGCCAGAGATGTTCCCTGCCTTGCAGGAAAAGTCATTCGGGGGAGAGAGAAAGAGGGAGGCCCCGTTTGATCTCTTCTATACGGTGTTACCAATGTTCTTGGTAATGTAGTGCATATTATACTATTACTGTTTGACCATGATTAAATTTACCACCAGCTCGCGTGGTGCTCTCTTGTCACGGAGATGGCAAGTTGCATTATTTGTGTACGATCTCACCTGATATCACGACATTTCACCGGCTAATAAATCACATGGCATGTTCTTGGAATCCACTCCCGTCCTGCAGGTGTGTGCGCGGGCAGATTTGGAAACATTTCCAGTCCAGGCAAGACCTGCCGTACCCCTCACCATGCGTCCAGGTCACGGGTAAGAAAGGACGAATGGAAATTCTGCAATTAGCCCGTAGTAGACCAGGCCAGAGACTATTCTTCAGGCGATGGAGTAGGCTTTTTCTAGGTTGGCCATGTCATCCCACCGTGGCATGAATTATGAGAGATGGCACTGTATAAAAGTGCAAAGTGGAAGACCTTGATTGGGAGGTGCAGCTTACTTCAATCTTTCATGGCTCCAAAGGCCATGGCTAAAATAAAATAGGTAGGACGCGTAAATTGACACCATATGTAGCGCGGATGCATAATAACAGATTGCGACTATCATCATACAAATTCATGTATTTCAGTAGACTAGAGAGCTTCAACATACATGGGCAATGTCATGTTCATGCCGCACTCCTCCATTCGGGGTGAGCAGGGTACGGTCCTCGGTAAAGGTCGAAGGTAAGGGTGCAAGCGACAACTCGCTTCGTTCCGCGAAACTCGTTAATTAGTTAAATTTAACTTACCGTTTGCCTAAAATTAGTATTGTGTTTGTACTAGGGTATTATCCGCTAGCCTGTCCCACCTGCATCCCACTTGAAAGCAAAAGGAACGTGAAAGCACTATGCAAGAAAGAAATAACGATGAGGATCAGCTATGGATTCAAAGATTCCACAATGAGGGATGGACGCGGACAGCAACGGTGTGAGTGGATGATGCTGATGTTGATACTATTTGCGCTCTCTTCACAAGGAAATTTAATTGTTTCTTGCCTTAGGTTTCTGTTGACGGAAAAGAATCGTACTACTCTATTTTCGATGTTCATACATTGAGGATTTCCCACAAAAATAGTAGCATCTCCCATGTTGACAACATAAGTTGGTTCCCTGGTTACACGCAATTATTCATGAAAACTGTAAGAAAAGGAATTTTCAAGCCCAAAGTATGCATCAGTTTCGTCGCGACTCGGAGGAGAGGAGGAGGGGAGTGTTCGAGGGGTTAGCCCATTTTAAGCTTTTCTCGACTCCCTTTTCTCACTACGACAACGGCGACCAGCGAAGGAAGGTTTTGTCACATTCGACGTTCCCTACCTTGAAGGAAAAGGCGGAGAGAGAAAAGAGAGATCATTTGATATGTTGTTGACGATGTGTTATGTTATAAATATAACCATGTTTCATTTATTTGCCTACAACTCGTGTGGCACCCTGTGTCACGAAGGCAAGCTCGAATATATGCGTACGATCTCACCTGACATAAAGCCATTTCACCAACGAATTAATTATTACACTATTACATGTTCTTGGAAGCCGTTCCCATGCAGGTGGTGTGTGTGCAGATTTGGAAACATTTCCAATTCCAGGCCAGACCCTGCCGTGCTCCTAACCATGTGTCCAGGTCACGGGTAGACCCGATCGATACTTTTCTTCTACACAAAGCGATGCGATGGGGTCAACTAGCTAGGCTTTTTCCAGGAGCTCCGTGTCACTAGAGATGGAGGGAGTATATAAAACTGCAAAGTGGAAGACCTCGATTGATTGGGAGGTTCGGCTAGGCTCGATCTTTCGTGGCTCCAAGGGCCATTTATTTATTTATTAACTAATAGTCTTTGTGCCATCCTCAGGAGCACGGCGTGTGTGCATGTAGTGTGAGTGCACGACGATGGAGCACGGCCGTCGCCGCACAAACGTATGTACGCATGTACGTATACGAGTATATCCACACAAGTAGTTTGCCAAATTTATGAATGAATGAAGAATTTGTAATGTAATGTGAGTATCAATCTTGATGTTCCTTTCGTTCATTCAAACCGACGACAAAAGTGATTTCAGAACAGAAGGGAAGACATCGGTGCGGAGCTGTATATATTGTGTCATTCGTTATCAGATATATGGGCCCCGGTGAGTTGGAAGAAATAAATAACGGCGGAGATCGGCCTGTGGTTCAAAAGTTTTTCATTTTATCTAATTCACTTTTAGATGTTTTCTAAAGATGTCACATCTAAGCTTTCATAAATAACATAGTAACAAAAAAATAAAAAAAATCTGAGACAAAAAATAAATAAATCACATGGACGCAAGGTTAGATTTGACATAATTATGTCACATCTAGATGTATCCTAAACAGACCTAAAGTTTTTTTCAAGAAAAAAAAGGAGAGAGACGGTGGCGCCAACGGACGGAGCGGCCTGGGCGGGCAACCAATGCAAGCCAACCACCACCAGCACCAGGTTCCCTCCCCTAGCTTCCCTTCCGTGCCGTGCCGGTCGTCCTTCTCGCTCGCTAGACCGATATCATATCCCCATCCCCATCGGCTTCCACTTGCCGTTTGTTTGTCTACGGCGCCCACACGCCCACACCACAGGATGACGTCTATACTATAGTACTATAGGCTTACTGCCTACACCTCGTCTCGTCCCGTCGTGCGCGCCAAGCGCCGGCGGCCGCGGTTCTCCTCGGCTTCTTTTTCTCTCATTTTTTTCCCGCGAGCCAATCATTGGCTTGCTGGGATGGAACGGAACGGATCATATCCTATCCTAGCTGGAGTAGTACCTGCAGGGCTTTGACCCTTTGATTATGCACCACCAGCTGGTCAGGTAGCATAATCATGCATGTACATCTTGTGATTATGCCGGTCGATCGAGCTCCGGCCCAGACGTGCATGCATGTGGCCGCTGCGTTCGTGGGGGGATCATATCCGTGTCCGGCGACGAACTGGGATCCTAGCGGCGTGGATCATCAGACGAAAATGCGGCCCACCACGTACGCGCTCCTGCCACGCGTGACGTGACGTGGAGGCCTAGGCAACGCCACCTACGAATTCCACTGCACTCGTACTACTACCAAACTGTTTCGGATGGCAGCCGGAAAACGACGGCACGGCAGGCAGGGCAGGGCACCACCTGTTACGACTAATTATCTGAGGGAGATGTCGACCAAACGCCACGGCATCGTCTTCGGCGGCGTCGCCGTCAGCTCCTTATCATCGCCCGCCAGAGCACGTACGTTCGGGTCCGGCGGCGCGCAGCGTCGATCGCCGTCGTGCATGCGGCCGCGTGACGACGACTGTGACGAGCCAAAGTCCAAGCTCTGTTTGGAACATCGAGGGTGGTCGTCGATCGGTTTTTGTCGTGCCGTGCATGGTACAGAGCTTTTACATTCTTCGTGGGGAGGATTGGTGCGTGCGTGGGTGCTTGTAATTAAGGAGCCCAACGGCAAAGGCTGCAGGATGCAGGGCGGCTTCTGCGTACACGTAGAATTTGTCTCGTACCATCTCCATGCAGTGTGGGTTACTACAACAGAAACACAAGCACGCCTGCCTGAGCCGATCACGATAGATAGTGCAGGGTACACTGGTAGAAAAAGGGCCTGTTGTCCCGATTTGTAAGGGACTTTTGTCCCACTTCCTGAACCAGGACTAAAGAGTCGGTACTAATGCCCTGTCCCTTTAGTCCCGGTTCAATCCAGAACCGAGACTGATGGGCCTCCACGTGGCCTGTGTGCGGAGCCCAGCAGGAGACCCTTTGACCAATAGGCACCCATGCGTCAGCATTTCTGTGGCTGGGGTTTTTGTTTTTTTGAAGGAGGGGGGGGGGGGTTGGGGGTTTTGAAGGGTTAATTTAGGTGTTTCATATATTGTGTTAGCTAGCTATAATTAATAGAGAGAAGTGTCCTCTCTTATGTCCGTGCTTGGTCGACGCTACGTACTATACATACATATAGAGAGGACTAGACACGCTAGCTAGCTAGTAAGCAAACGAAGGAAACAGAAGATCGTCATGAACATATATGCATACAGAGAGAAGTGATATCGACCACCTCTCCTTCTCCGAGAGATTGGTCGAACAACAAGTTCTCGTATATCTATCCGACACTACCGGCTACATATATACAATAATTATCTTTTACAAATATAATCATACGGACTCATGGTTCACATAGTATTCTCCGTCTTCAGCGATCACGTGGTCAAGAAAGAATGCCGCCAATTCCTCTTGAATTGCTCGCATGCGAGCTGGTGCTAGAAGTTCATCCCGCTTCCGAAACATCTAATTTGAAGAAGGGGGTCAATACATATATATATGAATGAATGAAATTCAACACAAATGATGGTAATAAAATAAAATTGTGAATGTTGTTATTTACGTACTTCATATTGTTCGTCAGTGTAGCCCCGCTCACAGGTCGTGTGGCAGATGGACTCGCAAACGTAGTATCCACAGAAATTATTTCCTTGTTCCTGCCACAACCACTTTATAAGAAATAGAGGTCAATCAAACTGATAAGCAAGAATGCCAAATGGTATTGATGAAACTAGCGCTTGAATCAATAAGAGATGCGCGGAACATGCTACTATAGTGCTTACTTTCGGGTGTCTAAATTGCAGCTTCTTCGGGAGTCCTGGAACTTTTTTGGAGAATTTTTTCCAAACCCTGCCAGACAAAGAAAACAATTACTTGATATATCAGGAAATGAACAAAGTTGCTGATATGGTGGATAATGATCGATTTAACTTACTTCTCGAGCATTTGAGTCATGTCCGCACAGTCCTGGGGATCTTTTCGTCTTGAGTCTAAGACGGTTACTAGTCCCTGCTCAAGCTTAATCTCTAGGAGAATATAGTGGTAACTGCACATGAAGGAAATATGCCCTAGAGGCAATAATAAAGTTATTATTTATTTCCTTATATCATGATAAATGTTTATTATTCATGCTAGAATTGTATTAACTGGAAACATAATACATGTGTGAATACATAGACAAACAGAGTGTCACTAGTATGCCTCTACTTGACTAGCTCGTTAATCAAAGATGGTTATGTTTCCTAACCATGAACAAGGAGTTGTTATTTGATTAACGAGATCACATCATTAAGTGAATGATCTGATTGATATGACCCATTCCATTAGCTTAGCACTTGATCGTTTAGAATGTTGCTATTGCTTTCTTCATGACTTATACATGTTCCTGTAACTATGAGATTATGCAACTCCCGTTTATCGGAGGAACACTTTGGGTGCTACCAAACGTCACAACGTAACTGGGTGATTATAAAGGAGTACTACAGGTGTCTCCAAAGGTACATGTTGGGTTGGCGTATTTCGAGATTAGGTTTTGTCACTCCGATTGTCGGAGAGGTATCTCTGGGCCCTCTTGGTAATGCACATCACTTAAGCCTTGCAAGCATTGCGACTAATGAGTTAGTTGCGGGATGATGTATTACAAAACGAGTAAAGAGACTTGCCAGTAACGAGATTGAACTAGGTATGAAATACCGACGATCGAATCTCGGGCAAGTAACATACCGATGACAAAGGGAACAACGTATGTTGTTATGCGGTCTGACCGATAAAGATCTTCGTAGAATATGTAGGAGCCAATATGGGCATCCAGGTCCCGCTATTGGTTATTGACCGGAGACATGTCTCGGTCATGTCTACATTGTTCTCGAACCCGTAGGGTCCGCACGCTTAAGGTTACGATGACAGTTATATTATGAGTTTATGCATTTTGATGTACCGAAGTTTGTTCGGAGTCCCGGATGTGATCACGGACGAGACGAGGAGTCTCGAAATGGTCGAGACATAAAGATTGATATATTGGAAGCCTATGTTTGGATACCGGAAGTGTTCCGGGTAAAATCGGGATTTTACCGGAGTACCGGGAGGTTACCGAAAACCCCCGGGGAGCTAGATGGGCCTTAATGGGCCTTAGTGGAAAAGAGAAGAGGCAGCCCATAGTGGGCCGCGCGCCCCTCCCCTCCCTTGGTCCGAATTGGACAAGGAGAGGGGGCCGGCCCCTCTCTCTCTTTTCCCCCCCTCCGCGAGTCCTATTCCAACTAGGATTGGGGGGGGGGGATCCTACTCCTAGAGGGAGTAGGACTCTCCTAGCGCGCCCTATGTGGCCGGCCAGCCTCCCCCCTTTAGTCCTTTATATACGGAGGCAGGGGCACCCCAGAACAACACAAGTTGATCCACGTGATCATATTCTTAGCCGTGTGCGGCGCCCCCTGCCACCATAATCCTCGATAATATTGTAGTGGTGCTTAGGCGAAGCCCTGCGACGGTAGTACATCAAGATCGTCACCACGCCGTCGTGCTGACGGAACTCTTCCCCGACACTTTGCTGGATTGGAGTCCGGGGATCGTCATCGAGCTGAACGTGTGCTAGAACTCGAAGGTGCCGTAGTTTCGGTGCTTGATCGGTCGGGCCGTGAAGACGTACGACTACATCAACCAAACGCTTCCGTTGTTGATCTACCGGGTACGTAGATCACACTCTCCCCTCGTTGCTATGCATCACCATGATCTTGCGTGTGCGTAGGAATTTTTTTGAAATTACTACGTTCCCCAACAGTGACATCCGAGCCTCGGTTTTATATGTTGATGTTATATGCACGAGTAGAACACAAGTTAGTTGTGGGCGATATAAGTCATACTGCTTACCAGCATGTCATACTTTGGTTCGGCGGTATTGTTGGATGAAGTGGCCCGGACCGACATTACGCGTACGCTTACGCGAGACCGGTTCTCCGGACGTGCTTTGCACAGAGGTGGCTTGCGGGTGGCAGTTTCTCCAACTTTAGTTGAATCGAGTGTGGCTACGCCCGGTCCTTGCGAAGGTTAAAACAGCACCAACTTGACAAACTATCGTTGTAGTTTTGATGCGTAGGTAAGATTAGTTCTTGCTTAAGCCCGTAGCAGCCACGTAAAACTTGCAACAACAAAGTAGAGGACGTCTAACTTGTTTTTGCAGGGCATGTTGTGATGTGATATGGTCAAGACATGATGCTGATTTTTATTGTATGAGATGATCATGTTTTGTAACCGAGTTATCGGCAACTGGCAGGAGCCATATGGTTGTCGTTTTATTGTATGCAATGGAATCGCGATGTAATGCTTTACTTTATCACTAAGCGGTAGCGATAGTCGTGGAAGCACAAGCTTGGCGAGACGACAACGATGCTACGATGGAGATCAAGGTGTCGCGCCGGTGACGATGGTGATCAAGACGGTGCTTCGGAGATGGAGATCACAAGCACAAGATGATGATGGCCATATCATATCACTTATATTGATTGCATGTGATGTTTATCTTTTATGCATCTTATCTTGCTTTGATTGACGGTAGCATTATAAGATGATCTCTCACTAATTATCAAGAAGTGTTCTCCCTGAGTATGCACCGTTGCGAAAGTTCTTCGTGCTGAGACACCACGTGATGATCGGGTGTGATAGGCTCTACGTTCAAATACAACGGGTGCAAAACAGTTGCACACGCGGAATACTCAGGTTATACTTGACGAGCCAAACATATACAGATATGACCTCGGAACACGGAGACCGAAAGGTCGAGCGTGAATCATATAGTAGATATGATCAACATAGTGATGTTCACCAATGAAACTACTCCATCTCACGTGATGATCGTACATGGTTTAGTTGATTTGGATCACGTAATCACTTAGAGGATTCGAGGGATGTCTATCTAAGTGGGAGTTCTTTAAGTAAATTAACTGAACTTAAATTTATCATGAAACTTAGTACCTGATAAGTATCTTGCTTGTTTATGCTTGATTGTAGATAGATGGCTCGTGCTGTTGTTCCGTTGAATTTTAATGCGTTCCTTGAGAAAGCAAAGTTGAAAGATGATGGTAGCAATTACACGGACTGGGTCCGTAACTTGAGGATTATCCTCATTGCTGCACAGAAGAATTACGTCCTGAAAGCACCGCTGGGTGCCAGGCCTGCTGCTGGAGCAATGCCGGATGTTATGAACGTCTGGCAGAGCAAAGCTGATGACTACTCAATAGTTCAGTGTGCCATGCTTTACGGCTTAGAATCGGGACTTCAACGACGTTTTGAACGTCATGGAGCATATGAGATGTTCCAGGAGTTGAAGTTAATATTTCAAGCAAATGCCCGGATTGAGAGATATGAAGTCTCCAATAAGTTCTATAGCTGCAAGATGGAGGAGAACAGTTCTGTCAGTGAGCATATACTCAAAATGTCTGGGTATAATAATCACTTGATTCAATTGGGAGTTAATCTTCCAGATGATTGCATCATTGACAGAATTCTCCAATCACTGCCACCAAGCTACAAGAGCTTCGTGATGAACTATAATATGCAAGGGATGAATAAGACTATTCCCGAGCTCTTCGCGATGCTGGAAGCTGCGGAGGTAGAAATAAAAAAGGAGCATCAAGTGTTGATGGTCAACAAGACCACTAGTTTCAAGAAAAAGGGCAAAGGGAAGAAGAAGGGGAACTTCAAAAAGAACGGCAAGCAAGTTGCTACTCAAGAGAAGAAACCCAAACCTGGACCTAAGCCTGAAACTGAGTGCTTCTACTGCAAGCAGACTGGTCACTGGAAGCGGAACTGCCCCAAGTATTTGGCGGATAAGAAGGATGGCAAGGTGAACAAAGGTATATGTGATATACATGTTATTGATGTGTACCTTACTAATGCTCGCAGTAGCACATGGGTATTTGATACTGGTTCTGTTGCTAATATTTGCAACTCGAAACAGGGACTACGGATTAAGCGAAGATTGGCTAAGGACGAGGTAACGATGCGCGTGGGAAACGGTTCCAAAGTCGATGTGATTGCAGTCGGCACGCTGCCTCTACATCTACCTTCGGGATTAATATTAGACCTAAATAATTGTTATTTGGTGCCAGCGTTAAGCATGAACATTATATCTGGATCTTGTTTAATGTGAGACGGTTATTCATTTAAATCTGAGAATAATGGTTGTTCTATTTATATGAGTAATATATTTTATGGTCATGCACCCTTGAAGAGTGGTCTATTCTTGTTGAATCTCGTTAGTAGTAACACACATATTCATAATGTTGAAGCCAAAAGATGCAGAGTTGATAATGATAGTGCAACATATTTGTGGCACTGCCATTTAGGTCATATCAGTGTAAAGCGCATGAAGAAACTCCATACTGATGAACTTTTGGAACCACTTGATTATGAATCACTTGGTACTTGCGAACCGTGCCTCATGGGCAAGATGACCAAAACACCGTTCTCCGGTACTATGGAGAGAGCAACAGATTTGTTGGTAATCATACATACAGATGTATGTGGTCCGATGAATATTGAGGCTCGTGACGGATATCGTTATTTTCTCACCTTCACAGATGACTTAAGCAGATATGGGTATATCTACTTAATGAAACATAAGTCTGAAACGTTTGAAAAGTTCAAAGAATTTCAGAGTGAAGTTGAAAATCATCGTAACAAGAAAATAAAGTTTCTACGATCTGATCGTGGAGGAATATTTGAGTTACGAGTTTGGTGTACATTTGAAAAATTGTGGAATAGTTTCGCAACTCACGCCACCCAGAACACCACAGCGCAATGGTGTGTCCGAACGTCGTAAGCGTACTTTACTAGATATGGTGCGATCTATGATGTCTCTTACTGATTTACCGCTATCGTTTTGGGGATACGCTCTAAAGACGGCCGCATTCACTTAAATAGGGCACCATCAAAATCCGTTGAGACGACGCCTTATGAACTGTGGTTTGGCAAGAAACCAAAGTTGTCATTTCTGAAAGTTTGGGGCTGCGATGCTTATGTGAAAAAGCTTCAACCTGATAAGCTCGAACCCAAATCGGAGAAATGTGTCTTCATAGGATATCCAAAGGAGACTATTGGATACACCTTCTATCACAGATCCGAAGGCAAGACTTTTGTTGCTAAATTCGGAAAGTTTCTAGAGAAGGAGTTTCTCTCGAAAGAAGTGAGTGGGAGGAAAGTAGAACTTGACGAGGTAACTGTACCTGCTCCCTTATTGGAAAGTAGTACATCACAGAAAACTGTTTCTGTGACACCTACACCAGTTAGTGAGGAAGCTAATGATGATGATCATGAAACTTCAGAACAAGATACTACTGAACCTCGTAGATCAACCAGAGTAAGATCCGCACCAGAGTGGTACGGTAATCCCGTTCTGGAAGTCACGATACTAGATCATGATGAACCTACGAACTATGAAGAAGCGATGGTGAGCCCAGATTCCGCAAAGTGGCTTGAAGCGATGAAATCTGAGATGGGATCCATGTATGAGAACAAAGTATGGACTTTGGTTGACTTGCCCGATGATCGGCAAGCAATTGAGAATAAATGGATCTTCAAGAAGAAGACTGACACTGACGGTAATATTACTGTCTACAAAGCTCGACTTCTCGCAAAAGGTTTTCGACAAGTTCAAGGGATTGACTACGATGAGACCTTCTCACTCGTAGCGATGCTTAAGTCTGTCCGAATCATGTTAGCAATTGCCGCATTTTATGATTATGAAATTTGGCAGATGGATGTCAAAACTGCATTCCTGAATGGATTTCTGGAAGAAGAGTTGTATATGATGCAACCAGAAGGTTTTGTCGATCCAAAGGGAGCTAACAAAGTGTGCAAGCTCCAGCGATCCATTTATGGACTGGTGCAAGCCTCTCGGAGTTGGAATAAACGTTTTGATAGTGTGATCAAAGCATTTGGTTTTATACAGACTTTTGGAGAAGCCTGTATTTACAAGAAAGTGAGTGGGAGCTCTATAGCATTTCTGATATTATATGTAGATGACATATTACTAATTGGGAATGATATAGAATTTCTAGATAGCATAAAGGGATACTTGAATAAGAGTTTTTCAATGAAAGACCTCGGTGAAGCTGCTTACATATTAGGCATTAAGATCTATAGAGATAGATCAAGACGCTTAATTGGACTTCCACAAAGCACATACCTTGACAAAGTTTTGAAGAAGTTCAAAATGGATCAAGCAAAGAAAGGGTTCTTGCATGTATTGCAAGGTGTGAAGTTGAGTAAGACTCAATGCCCGACCACTGCAGAAGATAGAGAGAATATGAAAGATGTTCCCTATGCTTCAGCCATAGGCTCTATCATGTATGCAATGCTGTGTACCAGACCTGATATGTGCCTTGCTATAAGTCTAGCAGGGAGGTACCAAAGTAATCCAGGAGTGGATCACTGGACAGCGGTCAAGAACATCCTGAAGTACCTGAAAAGGACTAAGGATATGTTTCTCGTATATGGAGGTGACAAAGAGCTCATCGTAAACGGTTACGTTGATGCAAGCTTTGACACTGATCCGGACGATTCTAAATCGCAAACCGGATACATGTTTACATTAAACGGTGGAGCTGTTAGTTGGTGCAGTTCTAAACAAAGCGTTGTAGCGGGATCTACATGTGAAGCGGAGTACATAGCTGCTTCGGATCTGAATGTTGCAGACCTGTTGACTAAGCCTCTTCCACGAGCAAAACATGATCAGCACCAAGGCTCCATGGGTGTGAGAATCATAACTGTGTAATCTAGATTATTGACTCTAGTGCAAGTGGGAGACTGAAGGAAATATGCCCTAGAGGCAATAATAAAGTTATTATTTATTTCCTTATATCATGATAAATGTTTATTATTCATGCTAGAATTGTATTAACCGGAAACATAATACATGTGTGAATACATAGACAAACAGAGTGTCACTAGTATGCCTCTACTTGACTAGCTCGTTAATCAAAGATGGTTATATTTCCTAACCATGAACAAGGAGTTTTTATTTGATTAACGGGATCACATCATTAAGTGAATGATCTGATTGACATGACCCATTCCATTAGCTTAGCACTTGATCGTTTAGAATATTGCTATTGCTTTCTTCATGACTTATACATGTTCCTGTAACAATGAGATTATGAAACTCCCGTTTACCGGAGGAACACTTTGGGTGCTACCAAACGTCACAACGTAACTGGGTGATTATAAAGGAGTACTACAGGTGTCTCCAAAGGTACATGTTGGGTTGGAGTATTTCGAGATTAGGTTTTGTCACTCCGATTGTCGGAGAGGTATCTCTGGGCCCTCTCGGTAATGCACATCACTTAAGCCTTGCAAGCATTGCGACTAATGAGTTAGTTGCAGGATGATGTATTACAGAACGAGTAAAGAGACTTGCCAGTAACGAGATTGAACTAGGTATGGAATACCGACGATCGAATCTCGGGCAAGTAACATACCGATAACAAAGGGAACAACGTATGTTGTTATGCGGTCTGACCGATAAAGATCTTCGTAGAATATGTAGGAGCCAATGTGGGCATCCAGGTCCCGCTATTGGTTATTGACCGGAGACATGTCTCGGTCATGTCTACATTGTTCTCGAACCCGTAGGGTCTGCACGCTTAAGGTTACGATGATAGTTATATTATGAGTTTATGCATTTTGATGTACCGAAGTTTGTTCGGAGTCCCGGATGTGATTACGGACATGACGGGGAGTCTCGAAATGGTCGAGACATAAAGATTGATATATTGGAAGCCTATGTTTGGATATCGGAAGTGTTCTGGGTAAAATCGGAGTACCGGGAGGTTACCGAAAACCCCCGGGGAGCTAGATGGGCCTTAATGGGCCTTAGTGGAAAAGAGAAGAGGCAGCCCATAGTGGGCCACGCGCCCCTCCCCTCCCTTGGTCCGAATTGGATAAGGAGAGGGGGCCGGCCCCCCTCTCTCTTTTCCCCCCTCCGCGAGTCCTATTCCAACTAGGATTGGGGGGGGGGGCGAATCCTACTCCCAGAGGGAGTAGGACTCTCCTGGCGCGCCCTATGTGGGCGGCCAGCCTCCCCCCTTTAGTCCTTTATATACGGAGGCAGGGGAACCCCAGAACAACACAAGTTGATCCACGTGATCATATTCTTAGCCGTGTGCGGCGCCCCCTGCCACCATAGTCCTCGATAATATTGTAGCGGTGCTTAGACGAAGCCCTGCGACGGTAGTACATCAAGATCGTCACCACGCCGTCGTGCTGACGGAACTCTTCCCCGACACTTTGCTGGATCGGAGTCCGGGGATCGTCATCGAGCTGAACGTGTGCTAGAACTCGGAGGTGCCGTAGTTTCGGTGCTTGATCGGTCGGGCCGTGAAGACGTACGACTACATCAACCAAATGCTTCCGTTGTCGATCTACAGGGTACGTAGATCACACTCTCCCCTCGTTGCTATGCATCACCATGATCTTGCGTGTGCGTAGGAATTTTTTGAAATTACTACGTTCCCCAACAGCACACGCATGCATAACTCATCAATTACATTACTATAACCTTAACTAATATATAAGGGAAACCGAATATGCACAAGACAGTAACACTCACTTGAAGTTGTAATGAAAGAGTATTATATCTTTGTTTTCATTTATTACCAACGATCGTAGCAAGTTGGCCTCGGTAGCTGCGGCATGAAATTTAACCTGAGTTGCATCTATGAGATATGTGTTAATGAACCCAATATCACCGACTTGTCTTTTCTTCAATTCGGCAATCTTCAATCTGCATAATATAGTGAGGATGATTATAAATACATGCAATGAAAGAGCTGAGCTATATAGAGAGACTTAATGACAGAAGTAGTACTACTTACAGACAGTAGCAGGTGACCGTTGTTTTATCGAGGGCCAATTGATTGAAAAACTGAAAGAACTCCTCAAATGGAACAGGCAACAGTTCAATTCCAACGAAGTCATGCTCCTTTTTAACTTTCACATACAAAGTACTCCTCCCCCCAGAGTCTCTGCAGATTTTCAAGTACCAATCATGCAATCTTCGCATCATCGTTGATAGAGATCTTTCATCTTTGACGAGAGGCTTCCTGTACTCGTATCTTTGTATCTGCACCTCCATGAAATCATAATGTACATCGTCGGGCAGGTAATTGCCAAGATTGCTATAACCGGGCACCATCCTCGGATCATTAGCGATGTTGTCGCTAGGCACCTTGAGCAGGGGGGGGGGCACGATTGCTTCGCTTGTTCGCTGAGCTGGGCAATTTGTTTCCCAGCTCGTCGTTCTTTCAGCCTTTGATCACTGACAGTACTTCCCGACCGCTCCGCTTCGGCAAATTCCTTTCCAATAATGCGTGCATAGTTTCCTTTCGGCGGAGACTTGGGTGGTTTTGTCAGGGCAGCCAGAGTGTGCTTCGCTTTCACCGGATCTACCTTCTCCTCTGGAGGTGGATGTTTCTTTGCTTTCACCCCTTCAAATTAGTTCCTCACTTCTTCTCGTGCGATCTCGGCGTTCTCCTCCGGGGTCCTCTCGTATGGTAACTTCTCTGGAGTCTTCAGAGAAGGACCGAATCTGTATTTCCTCCCGCCTCTGGCTGTACTGCTAGATGCCGGCAGAGCAGACGGAGCGGTTGTCTTCTTTACTTGCTTACGAGGCGGAGGAGAAGGACTATGATGCGCCGGAGCAGCCGGAGCGGCGGCAGGTCTCTTCCGCCCTTGCTGACGAGGCGGAGAAGGAGGAGGCTGGCTGCTCGGGCGCGTCGGCGCAGGCGGAGAAGGAGGCGGAGTGCCGCCACGCGCCAGAGAAGGAGCCGGTCGAGTGCCCTGATCGTCACTCGCTGGAGGAGGAGGCGGTGGAGGAGGCGGAGTGCCCTGACTCGCCGGAGGAGGAGGCGGTGGAGGAGGCGGAGTGCCCTGACTTGCCGGAGGAGGAGGAGGAGGGGTCCAGTTCGGAAGGTTGATGAGCTACTTCCGCCATAGGCATAGAGTCTTTAGAGCAGACCCCAGCCTAGTCTCCCGTTCATCGGTAGGGTGGTCAAGCTGGAGGTCCTCAAATCCCTCCGTTATTTCATCCACCATCACCCTAGCATATCCTTCTGGAATCGGCCGGCAGTGAAAAGTTGCACCGGGTTCAGTAGGATAAACAGAGCCAACAGCCGCCTTGACCTTTAAATTCATCCATTGCGTCATAAGGTGGCAATTTTGAGACTCCGTGATAGCATCCACGGGATAGCCGGCAGGAGCCGTCAAGGCATGCTCCGGCTGAAGCAGCTCGGTGGAAGCCACGCCACTTCTCCGCTGAGATGGCGGGGTAGCTTCGGGGGAAGCTTCGGCAATACGTTTGCTGCGATTTGCTTCTCGTTCCTCTATCGCTTGTACCCTTGCTTGCAGTGCCTGCATTTGGGTCTGCTGCAATTTTTTCCTCCTCTCCTGGGATTTGTAACCGCCTGCGTCCGGAAACCCAACCTTCCACGGAATGGAGCCTGGCGTGCCTCGTGTCCGTCCAGGGTGCTCAAGATTCCCGAGGGCCATTGTGAGCTCATCGTTCTCTTTGTCTAGAAAGAATGTCCCTTGCTGCGCTGCTTCGATATACTGCTGAAGCTTCCTGACTAGTATGTCCATTTGATCGTTCGTCCAAATGCACTTCCCTGTTATAGGGTCCAAGGTTCCGCCAGCCCCGAAGAACCAAGTCCGGCAACGGTCTGGCCAGTTAATTGTCTCTGGTTCGATCCCTTTATCAACCAGATCATTCTCAGCCTTGGCCCACTTAGGCCGGGCTACGAGGTAGCCACCTGACCCCGTGCGATGGTGATGCTTCTTCTTCGCAGCATTTTGCTTGTTTGTTGCCGACATCTTCTTACTCTTTTCCGATATCTTGTGGGCCACAAATGCGGGCCAGTGATCTCTGATCTTCTCATATCTGCCCTTGAATTCTGGTGTCTCTTTATTTTTGACAAACTTATTTAGCTCTTTCTTCCACCTCCCGAATAGTTCTGCCATCCTCTTAAGAGCAAAAAACTTGATTAATTGCTCTTTAACTGGCTTCTCGGGATCATCCTCCAGCGGTAGGGTGAAATTTGACTTCATCTCAGTCCAAAGATCATTTTCTGCATATCATTGACATAAGACACCTCAGGGTCTTCTGTAGCCGGCTTTAACCATTGCTGGATGCTGATCGGGATCTTGTCCCTAACCAAAACCCCGCATTGAGCAACAAATGCGCTCTTAGTCCGGAGGGGTTCAATCGGTTGGCCGTCGGGCGCGATTGCTATGATCTCAAACTTTTCATCCGAGCTCAACTTTTTCTTCGGGCCTCGTCTCTTTACCGAAGTTGTGCTCGATCCGGAGGGCTAGAAAAAAGAACAAAGACTTAATTAATATGTGTGCATACCAAAACAATGAATGCATCAATTAGCTAGTCAGCACAGGCTTAACTAATATATATACCTGGCCGGACTCGGTTCCGTCACCGGAGACGTCATCACGGTCTCCTTCTTGCACCGGCATTGGGTCACCGGAGCCGTCCTCACGGTCTCCTTCTTGCATCGGCATTAGGTCACCGGAGCCATCATAATCATAGCCAGCTGCTTCCAGACCATCGGTGTCATTGAGAAACAACGAGACGACGGCATCACTTCCTCGTGCGATTATGTCCCCCAACAACTCTTCTTGTACTTCGTCTCGGGCGGTGTCCATAGTTTCTACAAATATTGACAACATGGCAATTATTATTCAAACATGACAGATGGATATATTAGTGGCAAACGTAGAACTAATATTAATTAGTGGCCTCGATGCTGCTTCTCTAGGGTTTGGGGTGGCCTCGACGCTGCTTCTCTAAGGTTTGGGGTGGCCTCGACAATGCTTCAAGGATAAAAAAAGAAGAGGAAGAAGAAAAAAGAAGAGGAGAAGAAAGAATAGAGGAGTAAGAACTCCTCTATTCTTTCTTCTCCTCTTTTTCTTCTTCTTCCTCTTTTTTTTATCGGGAACGAGGGTCACCGAGCGGTAGAGGAAACCCTAAATAGCAAGTATCGTGGGTGTGAGATACATGTGGGACGTGGATGTAGTGTCCGACACCGACGGCCACATGTATCTCACACCGACGATACTTGCTATTTAGGGTTTCCTCTACCACTCGGCGACCCTGACCCTCGACGACCCTCGTTCCCGACCAAATGCCAATTTTCAGCAGCCCAAAGGGCGGGAAGTGGCGGCCTTTGGTCCCGGTTGGTGGCACCAACCGGGACTAAAGGGGGCATTGGTCACGGTACCGGGACTAAAGGGGGGCATTGGTCACGGTTCGTGGCACCAACCGTGACCAATGCCCCCTTTAGTCCCGGTTGGTGCCACCAACCGGGACCAAAGTGAAGGAAATATGCCCTAGAGGCAATAATAAAGTTATTATTTATTTCCTTATAATCATGATAAATGTTTATTATTCATGCTAGAATTGTATTTACCGGAAACATAATACATGTGTGAATACATAGACAAACAGAGTGTCACTAGTATGCCTCTACTTGACTAGCTCGTTAATCAAAGATGGTTATGTTTCCTAACCATGAACAATGAGTTGTTATTTAATTAACGAGGTCACATCATTAGTAGAATGATCTGATTGACATGACCCATTCCATTAGCTTAGCACCTGATCGTTTAGTATGTTGCTATTGCTTTCTTCATGACTTATACATGTTCCTATGACTATGAGATTATGCAACTCCCGTTTACCGGAGGAACACTTTGGGTACTACCAAACATCACAACGTAAATGGGTGATTATAAAGGAGTACTACAGGTGTCTCCAATGGTCGATGTTGGGTTGGCGTATTTCGAGATTAGGATTTGTCACTCCGATTGTCGGAGAGGTATCTCTGGGCCCTCTCGGTAATACACATCACATAAGCCTTGCAAGCATTACAACTAATATGTTAGTTGTGAGATGATGTATTACGGAACGAGTAAAGAGACTTGCCGGTAACGAGATTGAACTAGGTATTGGATACCGACGATCGAATCTCGGGCAAGTAACATACCGATGACAAAGGGAACAACGTATGTTGTTATGCGGTCTGACCGATAAAGATCTTCGTAGAATATGTAGGAGCCAATATGGGCATCCAGGTCCCGCTATTGGTTATTGACCAGAGACATGTCTCGGTCATGTCTACATTGTTCTCGAACCCGTAGGGTCCGCACGCTTAAGGTTACGATGACAGTTATATTATGAGTTTATACATTTTGATGTACTGAAGGTTGTTCGGAGTCCCGGATGTGATCACGGACATGACGAGGAGTCTCGAAATGGTCGAGACGTAAAGATTGATATATTGGAAGCCTATGTTTGGACATCGGAAGTGTTCCGGGTGAAAGAGGGATTTTACCGGGTTACCGGGAGGTTACCGGAACCCCCCGGGAGCCATATGGGCCTTCATGGGCCTTAGTGGAAAGGAGAAAGGGGCAGCCCAAGGTGGCTGCGCCTCTTCCCCCTCCCCTAGTCCTATTAGGTCTAGGAGAAGGTGGCCGGCCCCCCTCTCTCCCTTCCCCTCCGAGGAATCCTAGTTGGACTAGGATTGGGGGGAGGAATCCTACTCCCAGAGGGAGTAGGACTCTCCTGCGCCTCCCTCTATGGCCGGCCAGCCTCCCCCCCTCTCCTCCTTTATATACTGAGGCAGGGGCACCTCTAAACACACAAGTTGACACAAGTTGATCCTCGTGATCGATTCCTTAGCCGTGTGCGGTGCCCCCTGCCACCATATTCCTCGATAATACTGTAGCGGAGTTTAGGCGAAGCCCTGCTGCTGTAGTTCATCAAGATCGTCACCACGCCGTCGTGCTGACGGAACTCTTCCCCGACACTTTGCTGGATCGGAGTCCGGGGATCGTCATCGAGCTGAACGTGTGCTCGAACTCGGAGGTGCCATAGTTTCGGTACTTGATCGGTTGGATCGTGAAGACGTACGACTACTTCCTCTACGTCGTGTCATCGCTTCCGCAGTCGGTCTGCGTTGGGTACGTAGACAACACTCTCCTCTCGTTGCTATGCATCACATGATCCTGTGTGCGTGTAGGAAATTTTTTGAAATTACTACGAAACCCAACAGTGGCATCCGAGCCTAGGTTAATGATGTTGATGTTATATGCACGAGTAGAACACAAGTAAGTTGTGGACGATACAAGTCATACTGCCTACCAGCATGTCATACTTTGGTTCGGCGGTATTGTTGGACGAGACGACCCGGACCAACCTTACGCGTACGCTTACGCGAGACCGGTTCCCTCGACGTGCTTTGCACAGAGATGGCTTGCGGGCGACTGCCTCTCCAACTTTAGTTGAACCAAGTATGGCTACGCCCGGTCCTTGCGAAGGTTAAAACGGAGTCTATTTGACAAACTATCGTTGTGGTTTTGATGCGTAGGTGAGATTGGTTCTTACTTAAGCCCGTAGCAGCCACGTAAAACATGCAACAACAAAGTAGAGGACGTCTAACTTGTTTTTGCAGGGCATGTTGTGATGTGATATGGTCAAGGCATGATGCTGAATTTTATTGTATGAGATGATCATGTTTTGTAACCGAGTTATCGGCAACTGGCAGGAGCCATATGGTTGTCGCTTTATTGTATGCAATGCAATCGCGATGTAATGCTTTACTTTATTACTAAACGGTAGTGATAGTCGTGGAAGCATAAGATTGGCGAGACGACAACGATGCTACGATGGAGATCAAGGTGTCGCGCCGGTGACGATGGTGATCATGACGGTGCTTCGGAGATGGAGATCACAAGCACAAGATGATGATGGCCATATCATATCACTTATATTGATTGCATGTGATGTTTATCTTTTTATGCATCTTATCTTGCTTTGATTGACGGTAGCATTATAAGATGATCTCTCACTAAATTATCAAGAAGTGTTCTCCCTGAGTATGCACCGTTGCGAAAGTTCTTCGTGCTGAGACACCACGTGATGATCGGGTGTGATAGGCTCTACGTTCAAATACAACGGGTGCAAAACAGTTGCGCACGCAGAATACTCAGGTTAAACTTGACGAGCCTAGCATATGCAGATATGGCCTCGGAACACGGAGACCGAAAGGTCGAGCGTGAATCATATAGTAGATATGATCAACATAACGATGTTCACCATTGAAAACTACTCCATCTCACGTGATGATCGGTTATGGTTTAGTTGATTTGGATCACGTGATCACTTAGAGGATTAGAGGGATGTCTATCTAAGTGGGAGTTCTTTAGAAATATGATTAAATTGAACTTAAATTTATCATGAACTTAGTCCTGGTAGTATTTTGCAAATCATATTGTAGATCAATAGCTCGCGTTGTTGCTTCCCTGTGTTTATTTTGATATGTTCCTAGAGAAAATTGTGTTGAAAAATGTTAGTAGCAATGTTGCGGATTTGATCCATGATCTGAGGTTAAATCCTCATTGCTGCACAGAAGAATTATGTCCTTAATGCACCGCTAGGTGACAGACCTATTGCAGGAGCAGATGCAGAAGTTATGAACGTCTGGCTAGCTCAATATGATGACTACTTGATAGTTTAGTGCACCATGCTTAACGGCTTAGAATCGGGACTTCAAAGACGTTTTGAACGTCATGGACCATATGAGATGTTCCAGGAATTGAAGTTAATATTTCAAGCAAATACCCGAGTTGAGAGATATGAAGTCTCCAACAAGTTCTATAGCTAAAAGATGGCGGAGAATCGCTCAACTAGTGAGCATGTGCTCAGATTGTCTGGGTACTTCAATCGCTTGAATCAAGTGGGAGTTAATCTTCCAGATAAGATAGTGATTGACAGAATTCTCTAGTCACCATCATCAAGTTAGTAGAACTTCGTGATGAACTATAGTATGCAAGGGATGATGAAAATGATTCCCGAGCTCTTCGTGATGTTGAAATCAACGAAGGTAGAAATCAAGAAAGAGCATCAAGTGTTGATGGTTGACAAGATCACTAATTTCAAGAAAAGGGCAAAGGGAAAGAAAGGGGAACTTCAAGTAGATTGACAAGCAAGTTGTCACTCCCACGAAGAAGCCCAAAGCTGAACCAAAGCCTGAAACTGAGTGCTTACACTGCAAAGGAAATGGTCACTGGAAGCGGAACTACCCTAAATATTTGGTGGATAAGAAGGATGGCAAAGTGAAAAAGGGTATATTTGATATACAGGTGTTTGATGTGTGCTTTACTAGTGTTTATAGCAACCCCTCGGTATTTGGTACTGGTTCAGTTGCTAAGAGTAGTAACTCGAAACGGGAGTTGCAGAATAAACAGAAACTAGTTAAGGGTGAAGTGATGATGTGTGTTGAAAGTAGTTTCAAGATTGATATGATCATCATCGCACACTCCCTATTCTTTCGGGATTAGTGTTGAACCTAAATAAATGTTATTTGGTGTTTGCGTTGAGCATGAATATGATTTGATCATGTTTATTGCAATACGGTTATTCATTTAAGTAAGAGAATAAACTGTTGTTCTATTTACATGAATAAAACCTTATATGGTTACACACCCAATGAAAATGGTTCATTGGATCTCGATCGTAGTGATACACATATTCATAATATTGATGCCAAAAGATGCAAAGTTAATAATGATAGTGCAACTTATTTGTGGCACTGCCGTTTGGGTCATATCGGTGTAAAGCGCATGAAGAAACTCCATAAAGATGGATTTTCGGAATCACTTGGTTATGAATCATTTGATGCTTGCGAACCGTGCCTTTTGGGCAAGATGACTAAAACTCCGTTCTTCGGAACAATGGAACGAGTTACTAACTTGTTGGAAATAATACATACCGATGTATGCGATCCAATGAGTGCTGTTGCTCGTGGCAAGCATCGTTGTTTTCTGACCTTCACAAGATGATTTGAGCAGATATGGGTATATCTACTTGATGAAACATAAGTCTGAAATAGTTGAAAGGTTCAAAGAATTTCAGAGTGAAGTGGAAAAATCATCGTAACAAGAAAATAAAGTTTCTGCGATCTGATCGCGGAGACAAATATTTGAGTTACGAGTTTGGTCTTCAATTAAAACAATGTGGAATAGTTTCACAGCTCACGCCACCTGGAACACCACATCGTTATGGTGTGTCCGAACGTCGTAACCGCACTTTATTTGATATGGTGCGATCTATGATATCTCTTTACCACTATCGTTTGGGGGTTATGCATTAGAGACAGCTGCATTCACGTTTTAAAATAGGGCACCATCTAAATCCGTTGAGACGACACTGTATGAACTATGGTTTAGCAGTAAACCTAAGCTGTCGTTTCTTAAATTTGGGGTTGCGATGCTTATATGAAAAAGTTTCATCCTGATAAGCTCAAACTCAAATCGGAGAAGTGCGTCTTCATAGGATATCCAAAGGAAACTATTGGATACACCTTCTATCACAGATCCGAAAGGCAAGACTTTTGTTGCTAAATTCGGAAACTTTCTAGAGAAGGAGTTTCTCTCGAAAGAAGTGAGTGGGAGGAAAGTAGAACTTGACGAGGTAACTGTACCTGCTCCCTTACTGGAGAGTAGTTCATCACAGAAAACTGTTTCAGTGACACCTACACCGGTTAGTGAGGAAGCCAATGATAATGATCATGAAACTTCAGATCAAGATACTACTGAACCACGTAGATCAACCAGAGTAAGATCCGCGCCAGAGTGGTACGGAAATCCTGTTCTGGAAGTCATGCTACTAGATCATGATGAACCTACGAACTATGAAGAAGCGATGATGAGCCCAGATTCCGTAAAGTGGCTTGCAGCCATGAAATCTGAGATGGGATCCATGTATGAGAACAAAGTATGGACTTTGGTTGACTTGCCCGATGATCGGCAAGCAATTGAGAATAAATGGATTTTTAAGAAGAAGACTGACGCTGATGGTAATGTTACTGTCTACAAAGCTCGACTTGTCGCAAAAGGTTTTCGACAAGTTCAAGGGATTGACTACGATGAGACCTTCTCACCCGTAGCGATGCTTAAGTCCGTCCGAATCATGTTAGCGATTGCCGCATTTTATGATTATGAAATTTGGCAGATGGATGTCAAAACTGCATTCCTGAATGGATTTCTGGAAGAAGAGTTGTATATGATGCAACCGGAAGGTTTTGTCGATCCAAAGGGAGCTAACAAAGTGTGCAAGCTCCAGCGATCCATTTATGGACTGGTGCAAGAATCTCGGAGTTGGAATATACGCTTTGATAAGTTGATCAAAGCATATAGTTTTATATGGACTTACGATGAAGCCTGTATTTACAATAAAGTGAGTGGGAGCACTACAACCTTTCTGATTAGTATATGTGAGTGACATATTGTTGATCAGAAATGATGTAGAATTTTTCTGCAAAGCATAAAGGAGTGTGTTAAAGGAGTTCTTTAAAAGGAAAAGACCTCAGTAAAAGCTACTTACATATTGAGCATCAAGATCTATTGAGATAGATCAAGACGCTTGATAAGATTTTCAATGAGTACATACCTTGGCAAGATTTTGAAATAGTTCAAAATAGAACAGTCAAAGAAAGAATTCTTGCCTGTGTTACAAGGTGTGAAGTTGAGTAAGACTCAAAGCCCGACCACGGCAGAAAATAGAATGAGAATGAAAGTCATTCCCTATGCCTTGGCCATAGGTTCTATAAAGTATGCCATGCTGTGTACCATACCTATTGTATACCTACACTAGTTTTGGCAAGGGAGTACAATAGTGATCTAGGAGTAGATCACTGGACAGCGGTCAGAATTATCCTTAGTGAAATAAGGATATGTTTCTCGATTATGGACGTGACAAAAAGGTTCGTCGTAAAAGTTACGTCGATGCAAGTTTCCACACTGATCTGGATGACTCTAAGTCTCGATCTAGATACATATTGAAAGTGGGAGCAATTAGCTAGAGTAGCTCCGTGCAGAGCATTGTTGACATAAATATTTGCAAAATACTTACGGATCTGAATGTGACAGACCCGTTGACTAAGATTCTCTCACAAGCAAAACATGATCGCACCTTAGTACTCCTTGGGTGTTAATCACATAGCGATGTGAACTAGATGACTGAATCTAGTAAAACCCTTTGGGTGTTGATCACATATCGATGTGAACTATGGGTGTTAATCACATGGTGATGTGAACTATTGCTGTTAAATCATATGGCGATGTGAACTAGATTATTGACTCTAGTGCAAGTGGGAGACTGAAGGAAATATGCCCTAGAGGCAATAATAAAGTTATTATTTATTTCCTTATAATCATGATAAATGTTTATTATTCATGCTAGAATTGTATTTACCGGAAACATAATACATGTGTGAATACATAGACAAACAGAGTGTCACTAGTATGCCTCTACTTGACTAGCTCGTTAATCAAAGATGGTTATGTTTCCTAACCATGAACAATGAGTTGTTATTTGATTAACGAGGTCACATCATTAGTAGAATGATCTGATTGACATGACCCATTCCATTAGCTTAGCACCTGATCGTTTAGTATGTTGCTATTGCTTTCTTCATGACTTATACATGTTCCTATGACTATGAGATTATGCAACTCCCGTTTACCGGAGGAACACTTTGGGTACTACCAAACATCACAACGTAAATGGGTGATTATAAAGGAGTACTACAGGTGTCTCCAATGGTCGATGTTGGGTTGGCGTATTTCGAGATTAGGATTTGTCACTCCGATTGTCGGAGAGGTATCTCTGGGCCCTCTCAGTAATACACATCACATAAGCCTTGCAAGCATTACAACTAATATGTTAGTTGTGAGATGATGTATTACGGAACGAGTAAAGAGACTTGCCGGTAACGAGATTGAACTAGGTATTGGATACCGACGATCGAATCTCGGGCAAGTAACATACCGATGACAAAGGGAACAACGTATGTTGTTATGCGGTCTGACCGATAAAGATCTTCGTAGAATATGTAGGAGCCAATATGGGCATCCAGGTCCCGCTATTGGTTATTGACCAGAGACATGTCTCGGTCATGTCTACATTGTTCTCGAACCCGTAGGGTCCGCACGCTTAAGGTTACGATGACAGTTATATTATGAGTTTATACATTTTGATGTACCGAAGGTTGTTCGGAGTCCCGGATGTGATCACGGACATGACGAGGAGTCTCGAAATGGTCGAGACGTAAAGATTGATATATTGGAAGCCTATGTTTGGACATCGGAAGTGTTCCGGGTGAAAGAGGGATTTTACCGGGTTACCGGGAGGTTACCGGAACCCCCCGGGAGCCATATGGGCCTTCATGGGCCTTAGTGGAAAGGAGAAAGGGGCAGCCCAAGGTGGATGCACCTCTTCCCCCTCCCCTAGTCCTATTAGGACTAGGAGAAGGTGGTCGGCCCCCCTCTCTCCCTTCCCCTCCGAGGAATCCTAGTTGGACTAGGATTGGGGGGAGGAATCCTACTCCCAGAGGGAGTAGGACTCTCCTGCGCCTCCCTCTATGGCCGGCCAGCCTCCCCCCCTCTCCTCCTTTATATACTGAGGCAGGGGCACCTCTAAACACACAAGTTGACACAAGTTGATCCTCGTGATCGATTCCTTAGTCGTGTGCAGTGCCCCCTGCCACCATATTCCTCGATAATACTGTAGCGGAGTTTAGGCGAAGCCCTGCTGCTGTAGTTCATCAAGATCGTCACCACGCCGTCGTGCTGACGGAACTCTTCCCCGACACTTTGCTGGATCGGAGTCCGGGGATCGTCATCGAGCTGAACGTGTGCTCGAACTCGGAGGTGCCGTAGTTTCGGTACTTGATCGGTTGGATCGTGAAGACGTACGACTACTTCCTCTACGTCGTGTCATCGCTTCCGCAGTCGGTCTGCGTTGGGTACGTAGACAACACTCTCCTCTCGTTGCTATGCATCACATGATCCTGTGTGCGCGTAGGAAATTTTTTGAAATTACTACGAAACCCAACACAAAGGCCTTGTGCTGCTGCGGCGTTGAAAGTTTAATCCCACCTCGCTAGTTGAGAGGGGTGCGCAGTGGTTTATAAGCCCCACTGCCGCACCCCTCTCGAGCTTCTCTCCATTGCAGGCTTACGGGCCTAATTGTCACTGCTATGCCTGTGGGCCTACTGGGCCTCCTGCGGGCCTGAATCCTGGCCCTTGGATGGGTTTCTAGTCGTATTCAGGCCGTGGGGGCCCAGTAGGTGGCATTTTTTTGTTTTTTTGTTGCTTTATTTATTTTATTTTCTTTTGTTTTTTGCTTTATTTTTTAACTCTTTATGCTTTTAGTTTTAGAAAAATTATAAACTTTTTGTTAATCCCATTAATTTTCGAATTTGAAAACACTTTTTTGTTTTTTTGTTTTCTTTGTTGCTTTATTTATTTTATTTTGTTTCTACTTACAACAAAATACTTATTGTTGCTTATTTTTTTCCAGTTTTTTTGTTTTGTTTTCTGCATTATTTATTTTCTTTTGTTTTTTGCTTTATTTTTTTATTCTTTTTGCTTTTAGTTTTAGAAAAAATATAAACTTTCTGTTAGTGCCATTAGTTTTCAAATTGAAAACACTTTTTTTTGTTTTTTTTGTTTTCTTTGTTGCTTTATTTATTTTATTTTGTTTCTACTTACAACAAAATACTTATTGTTGCTATTTTTTTTCAGTTTTTTGTCTTGTTTTTTGCATTATTTATTTTATTTTGTTTTTTGCTTTAATTTTTAATTCTGTTTGCTTTTAGGTTAGCAAAATTATAAACTTACTGTTAGTGCCATTAGTTTTAGAAAAATTATAAACTTTCTGTTAGTGTCATTAGTTTTCAAATTTGAATAGTTAAAATTTGAATTCTTTGAAAATTGTGTGAATCACAAGTTTGTGATTAACTTACTAAAAAATGAGAATAGATGCGCTTATAGAGAAAATTCAACCTAAATTCATACTAAATTTCTATGAATTTCAGAGAAATTCACTATGAATTTAGGTTAAACTTTTCTCTATTAGGGCATCTATTTTCACTTTGAGAGGAGCTCAACAAGGCAGAGAGGGAAGGGCTTATTGTTGGGGAACGTAGTAATTTGAAAAAATTTCCTACGCACACGCAAGATCATGGTGATGCATAGCAACGAGAGGGAAGAGTGTGATCTACGTACCCTTGTAGACCGATAGCGGAAGCGTTAGCACAACGCGGTTGATGTAGTCGTACGTCTTCACGGCCCGACTGATCAAGCACCGAAACTACGGCACCTCCGAGTTCTAGCACACGTTCAGCTTGATGACGATCCCCGGACTCCGATCCAGCAAAGTGTCGGGGAAGAGTTCCGTCAGCACGACCACGTGGTGACGATCTTGATGTACTATCGTCGCAGGGCTTCGCCTAAGCACCGCTACAATATTATCGAGGACTATGGTGGAAGGGGGCACCGCACACGGTTAAGAATATGATCACGTGGATCAACTTGTGTGTCTAGGGGTGCCCCCTGCCCCCGTATATAAAGGATCAAAGGAGGGGTGCGGCCGGCCAGGAGGAGGGCACGCCAGGAGGAGTCCTACTCCCACCGGGAGTAGGATTCCCCCCCTTTCCTAGTTGGAATAGGATTCGGGAGGGGGAAAGAGGAGAGAGAGAAGGAAGGGGGGGCGCCGCCCCCCTCTCCTTGTCCTATTCGGACTAGGGAGGGAAGGGGCGCGCGGCCCAGCCCTGGCCACCTCTCCTCTCTTCCACTAAAGCCCACTAAGGCCCATATACCTCCCGGGGGGTTCCGGTAACCTCCCGGTACTCCGGTAAAATCCCGATTTCACCCGGAACACTTCCGATATCCAAATATAGGCTTCCAATATATCAATCTTTATGTCTCGACCATTTCGATACTCCTCGTCATGTCCGTGATCACATCCGGGACTCCGAACAAACTTTGGTACATCAAAATGCATAAACTATAATATAACTGTCATCGAAACCTTAAGCGTGCGGACCCTGCGGGTTCGAGAACAATGTAGACCTGACCGAGACACGTCTCCGGTCAATAACCAATAGCGGAACCTGGATGCTCATATTGGCTCCTACATATTCTATGAAGATCTTTTATCGGTCAGACCGCATAACGACATACGTTGTTCCCTTTGTCATCGGTATGTTACTTGCCCGAGACTCGATCGTCGGTATCTCAATACCTAGTTCAATCTCGTTACCGGCAAGTCTCTTTACTCGTTCCGTAATACATCATCTCACAACTAACTCATTAGTTGCAATGCTTGCAAGGCTTATGTGATGTGCATTCCGAGAGGGCCCAGAGATACCTCTCCGACAATCGGAGTGACAAATCGTAATCTCGAAATACGCCAACCAAACATGTACCTTTGGAGACACCTGTAGAGCACCTTTATAATCACCCAGTTACGTTGTGATGTTTGGTAGCACACAAAGTGTTCCTCCGGCAAACGGGAGTTGCATAATCTCATAGTCATAGGAACATGCATAAGTCATGAAGAAAGCAATAGCAACATACTAAACGATCGGGTGCTAAGCTAATAGAATGGGTCATGTCAATCAGATCATTCACCTAATGATGTGATCCCGTTAATCAAATAACAACTCTTTGTCCATGGTTAGGAAACATAACCATCTTTGATTAACGAGCTAGTCAAGTAGAGGCATACTAGTGACACTCTGTTTGTCTATGTATTCACACATGTATTATGTTTCCGGTTAATACAATTCTAGCATGAATAATAAACATTTATCATGATATAAGGAAATAAATAATAACTTTATTATTGCCTCTAGGGCATATTTCCTTCACTTATAAACCGGTATGAGCCCCCTTCGATTGGCGAGGTGGGACTAAACTCTGCCCGCAACAAGGACCAACCCTTTAGTCCCGGTTTATGGCACAAACCGGGACTAATGGTCATGGGCCAGGGGCGAGGAGCAAAATTATAAACTTTCTGTTAGTGCCATTAGTTTTAGAAAAATTATAAACTTTTTGTTAGTGCCATTAGTTTTCAAATTTGAATAGTTAAAATTTGAATTCTTTGAAATTTGTTTGAATCACAAGTTTGTGATTAACTTTACTTTTTCCAGTTTTTTTTGTTTTTTGCATTATTTATTTTCTTTTGTTTTTTGCATTTTTTAATTCTTTTTGCTTTTAGGTCAGAAAAATTATAAACTTTCTGTTAGTGCCATCAGTTTTAGAAAAAATTATAAACTTTCTGTTAGTGCCATTAGTTTTCAAATTTGAATAGTTAAAATTTGAAAAATGGTATTACGAGGGCCGAACCATAAGACATGAAAGCATTTCAAATGAACTCTGAAAAGGTTGAAAGTTGGCATGGTATCATAATTTCACCCACATAGCATGTGCATGTATAAAACGGACAATGGTAGCATGTTCGTGTGTTACAAAGTTGGCATGGTATCATCATAATAGTTGCAGGAGAAAGTCTTCATTTTTTCTTCGCTTGTGTCATTTGCTTATTGCGCCGTAACCATGGATAATCTTCATTGTTTATCAGGATGCTTGGGTCAGCCTTGTCATTGAAGGGAGGAATTTCATGAAACTTTTCATAATCTTCAGACATGTCTGTCTTGCCGTCCACTCCCAGGATGTTCCTTTTTCCTGAAAGAACTATGTGGCGGTTTGGCTCATCGTATGATGTATTCGCTTCCTTATCTTTTCTTTTTCTCGGTTTGGTAGACATGTCCTTCACATAGATAACCTGTGCCACATTATTAGCTAGGACGAACGGTTCGTCAGTGTACCCAAGATTTTTCAGATCCATTATTGTCATTCCGTACTGTGGGTCTACCTGTACCCCGCCGCCTGACAGATTGACCCATTTGCACTTAAACAAAGGGACCTTAAAATCAGGTCCGTAATCAAGTTCTCATATGTCCATTATGTAACCATAATATGTGTCCTTTCCGCTCTCGGTTGCTGCATCAAAGCGGACACCGCTGTTTTGGTTGGTGCTCTTTTGATCTTGGATGATTGTGTAAAATGTATTCCCATTTATCTCGTATCCTTTGTAAGTCAATACAGTCAAAGATGGTCCCCTGGAAAACAAGTACAACTCATCACAAACAGTGTTGTCACCTCTGAGACGTGTTTCCAACCAACTGCTGAAATTCCTAATGTGTTCACATGTAATCCAGTTGTCGTACTGCTCCGGGTGTTTGGAGCGCAGACTGTTCTTGTGTTCATCGACATACGGGGTCACCAAGGTAGAGTTCTGTAGAACTGTGTAGTGTGCTTGAGACCAAGAATATCCGTCCCTGCATATTATTGAGTCTCTTCCAAGAGTGCCTTTTCCAGTCAGTCTCCCCTCATACCGCGATTTAGGGAGACCTATCTTCTTAAGGCCGGGAATGAAGTCAACACAAAACCCGATAACATCCTCTGTTTGATGGCCCATGGAGATGCTTCCTTCTGGCCTAGCGCGGTTACGGACATATTTCTTTAGGACTCCCATGAACCTCTTAAAGGGGAACATATTGTGTAGAAATACGGGCCCCAGGATGACAATCTCGTCGACTAGATGAACTAGGACGTGCGTCATGATATTGAAGAAGGATGGTGGGAACACCAGCTCGAAACTGACAAGACATTGCGCCACATCACTCCTTAGCCTTGGTACGATTTCTGGATCGATCACCTTCTGAGAGATTGCATTGAGGAATGCACATAGCTTCACAATGGCTAATCGGACGTTTTCCGGTAGAAGCCCCCTCAATGCAACCGGAAGCAGTTGCGTCATAATCACGTGGTAGTCATGAGACTTTAGGTTCTAAAACTTTTTCTCTGGCATATTTATTATTCCCTTTATATTCGACGAGAAGCCAGTCGTGACCTTCATACTGAGCAGGCATTCAAAGAAGATTTCTTTCTCTTCTTTCGTAAGAGCGTAGCTGGCAGGACCTTTATACTGCTTCGGAGGCATGCCGTCTTTTTCGTGCAAACATTGCAGGTTCTCCCGTGCCTCAGGTGTATCTTTTGTCTTCCCATACACGCCCAAGAAGCCTAGCAGGTTCACGCAAAGGTTCTTCGTCACGTGCATCACGTCGATTGAAGAGCGGACCTCTAAGTCTTTCCAGTAGGGTAGGTCCCAAAATATAGATTTCTTCTTCCACATGGGTGTGTGTCCCTCAGCGTCATTCAGAATAGCTAGTCCACTGGGACCCTTTCCAAAGATTACGTAGTGTAAATCATTGACCATAGCAAGTACGTGATCACCGCTACGCATGGCGGGCTTCTTCCGGTGATCTGCCTCGTCTTTGAAATGCTTGCCTTTCTTTCGACATTGATGGTTGGTCGGAAGAAATCGACGATGGCCCAGGTACACATTCTTCCTGCATTTGTCCAGGTATATACTTTCAGTGTCACCTAAATAGTGCGTGCATGCGTGGTATCCTTTGTTTGTCTGTCCTGAAAGGTTACTGAGAGCGGGTCAATCGTTGATGGTCACGAACAACAACGCCTTAAGGTTAAATTCCTCCTGTCTGTGCTCATCCCACGTACGTACACCGTTTCCATTCCACAGCTGTAAAAATTCTTCAACTAATGGCCTTAGGTACACATCAATGTCGTTGCCTGGTTGCTTAGGGCCTTGGATGAGAACTGGCATCATAATGAACTTCCGCTTCATGCACATCCAATGAGGAAGGTTATACATACATAGAGTCACGGGCCAGGTTCTGTGATTGCTGCTCTGCTCCCCGAAAGGATTAATGCCATCTGCGCTTAAAGCAAACCATACATTCCTTGGGTCCTTTGCAAACTCATCCCAGTACTTTCTCTCGATTTTTCTCCACTGCGACCCGTCAGCGGGTGCTCTGAACTTCCCATCTTTCTTTCGGTTCTCACTGTGCCATCGCATCAACTTGGCATGCTCTTCGTTTCTGAACAGACGTTTCAACCGTGGTATTATAGGAGCATACCACATCACCTTCGCAGGAACCCTCTTCCTGGGGGGCTCACCGTCAACATCACCAGGGTCATCTCGTCTGATCTTATACCGCAATGCACCGCATACCGGGCATGCGTTCAGATCCTTGTATGCACCGCGGTAGAGGATGCAGTCATTAGGGCATGCATGTATCTTCTTCACCTCCAATCCTAGAGGGCATACGACCTTCTTTGCTACGTATGTACTGTTGGGCAATTCGTTATCCTTTGAAAGCTTCTTCTTCAATATTTTCAGTAGCTTCTCAAATCCTTTGTCAGCCACAACATTCTCTGCCTTCCACTGTAGCAATTCTAGTACGGTACCGAGCTTTGTGTTGCCATCTTCGCAATTGGGGTATAACCCTTTTTTGTGATCCTCTAACATGCGATCGAACTTCAGCTTCTCCTTTTGACTTTCGCATTGCGTCCTTGCATCGACAATGACCCAGCGGAGATCATCATCATCGGGCACATCGTCTGGTTCCTCTTGATCTTCAGCAGCTTCACCCGTTGCAGCATCATTGGGCACATCGTCTGGTTCCTCTTGATCTTCACCAGCTCCCCCCGTTGCAGCATCACCGTATTCAGGGGGCACATAGTTGTCATCGTACTCTTCTTCTTCGCCGTCTTCCATCATAACCCCTATTTCTCCGTGCCTCGTCCAAACATTATAGTGTGGCATGAAACCCTTGTAAAGCAGGTGGGAGTGAAGAATTTTCCGGTTAGAGTAAGACCTCGTATTCCCACATTCAGTGCATGGACAACACATAAAACCATTCTGCTTGTTTGCCTCAGCCGCATCGAGAAACTCATGCACGCCCTTAATGTACTCGCAGGTGTGTCTGTCAGCGTACATCCATTGCCGGTTCATCTGCGTGCATTGTATATAATTAAGTGTCCAAATTAATAGAAGTTCATCATCACATTAAAACCAAAGTGCATACATAGTTCTCATCTAACAACATATAGCTCTCCAGAGCATCTAATTAATTAAACCATACATTGAAACTATGTAAAACATTTCAATGCGAAAACAAATGCGATCATAATCGCAACCAAGGTAACAATTGATCCAACGGCATAATGATACCAAGCCTCGGTATGAATGACATATTTTCTAATCTTTCTAATCTTCAAGCGCATTGCATCCATCTTGATCTTGTGATCATCGACGACATCCGCAACATGCAACTCCAATATCATCTTCTCCTCCTCATTTTTTTTCCTTCAACAAATTGTTTTCTTCTTCAACTAAATTTAACCTCTCGACAATAGGGTCGGTTGGCATTTTCGATTCACATACATCCTACATAAATAAAATCTATGTCACGTTGGTCGGCATAATTTTCATAAACAATAAATGAACCAATAGTTATAAAGATAATATATATACCACATCCGAATCATAGACAGGACGAGGGCCGACGGGGGCGGATACCAAAACCATCACACTATATAAGTTGCAATAATAAAAGTAAGAAAATAATACAAGTATCTATGTAAACATACAAGTAAGAATATTTTTTCTTTCAGAAAGAAGATAAGAACAAGAGGCTCACCACGGTGGTGCCGGGGATGAGCTCGGCGCGGGTGATCGACGGCGGTGAAGACGGGGACGGGGCGTGACAGACCGCTAAACCTAGACAAATATTGTGGAAAATGGAGGTTGGAGGTCGAGCTTGGAGAGGAGAAAGCTTAAGTAGTGTGGTTCGGGCATTTCATCGAACACCTTGTGTGCATAGGAGGTAAGTTAGAGCACCACCAAGCCCTCTCCCCCTCGGCCAGAGAAAAACCGAGCACTGGGGTGCTCTACTCGCGAGCGAGGGGTATATATAGGCACCTCATTGGTTTCGGTTGGTGACATGAACCGGGACTAAAGGGGAGCCTTTGGTCCCGGTTCAAGCCACCAACCGGGACCAATGGTGGTGGGCCAGGAGCGAGGCACATTGGTCCCGGTTCATCCCACCAACCGGGACCAAAAGGTCCAGATGAATCGGGACCAATGGCCCACGTGGCCCGGCCAGCCCCCTGGGCTCACGAACCGGGACCAATGCCCCCATTGGTCCCGGTTCTGGACTGAACCCGAACTAATAGGCTGACCCGGCCTGGACCAAAACCCTGTTTTCTACTAGTGTAGAAGAAGAATAACTTGGGGAAGGGTCCGATCAAAGTCCAGAGAGATCACTTAGTACAGAATTAGACTTTACTCATCTTTTTTTAGTACTCCCTATGTTCATTTTTATAAGACCTTAAAGACATCTTAGACAATATGTAAAACAACCTATTTTGAATTGTCTGAAACGACTTACAAAAGTGAACGGAAGGAATAACAAGATCTTACTTTTTTTTTGAGAAACAACTAGACTTTACTAAGCTTATTATTCAATGTCCACCTTTTTCTTTTCTTTTTTGAGAAACGACTGTCCACCCTTTTTAATCCAGCCACTCGATCACATGCCATAACGGTTGCTCCACACCCACGGCCCATTCGTTCAGTCGCCCACTCGGCGCGCGCCTGAACCTCCCGCCCACTCCTCTGCTCCCATCCCAGGTGCCTCGGTCGTCGGTCTAAGGGACGTCATGCTGACGTTTCCGCCGTCTTGTGCAAAAGCATGTCACCATATGCTTACCTCGATGGATAGCGCCGTCGTAGGTTGTCATAGTCCTTCCGGGGTACTCGTCTTTCGGGGAGGCTTGCCTGCTCCCTTCCCATGCTCCCATTCGTGCTCCCACTTCATCCTACGGCTGTCATTTTCTTTTTTTTTTCTAATCTAATGATCTTCCCCCTTGATTTTCAGGGGGTGGGACCGGGCCTTATTTTCTTCCAATCAAATCAAGCCACGTAAGCGGGAGCACAGATGGGAGCACGGGGAGGGAGCAGGCAAGTCTCGTCCCTCGTCTTTTGCAGAAAGTGCTAACCGTTGAATTGACACTTGAGATGGGCTCGATTACCTCGTTTCAACAGTTTACAGTCCAAGATCAGCTCAGGCACCACATTCAGCACAAATATATCAACTGGATTCAGAAGTCTGTTCACGTGTACCGCACATTATATTTTATGTATATTTTGAAAATACTAAATACATATATTTATGGAAAAAATAATTTAGTTAACTTTTTTAGAAGTGTACCACACATTTAAAAATGTTCGCTCAACATGAAATGCTCTTACCATTAAAAAATGTATGTGATATTAAAAAAATTCTTACGTGTTTTCAAAAAAATGTAAGTGGTACTTTTTGAAAATAATATACTCCCTCAGTAAAGAAATATAGGAGCGTTTAGATCACTAAATGCTCTAAACACTCTTATATTTCTTTACGTAAGGAGTACAATGTAAAAAATATATCCATGTAATAAATGTCTTGTACCGAACATTACTTAAGAAAAATGTTCACACGGTTCAAAAAAATGTTTGTGGCATTTAAAAGAGTATTTATCCAATGTAAAAAAATGTCCGCATAGTTTACAATAATGGTTATGTATCATACCAAAAAAACATCAATGCATATTTGAAAAAAGTTAGCGCATATTTGATTTTTTAAACAAGTATTTGAGAAAATGTGGATCACGTATTTTAAAATGTTAAAAGTATATAAAAAATATGTTTGATGTATACCAAAAATATACAATGTGTAAGGAAAAATGTAGACATGAAAACATATATTTGAAAAGATGCTAATCATGTATTTGCAAAATGTTAAACATGTGTAAAAAATGTTGCTCATGTATACAAAAATAAATAAAAATGTGTATGTAAATATTTGACATGTGTAAAAAGATATAAAAATGTGTATGAATATATTTGACATGTGTTGCAAAAAATACAAATAAAATTAAGAAAGAAAAAAACAAAGAACAAAGAAAAAAAGGCAAAGAAAAAAAAGGGAAAGTGCAAAAGGAAAATGGAACCCAAGAAAACCATATAAAACTCGAAGAAACCTGATGCAAGACAGTGAAAAAAATCCATAAAAAAGAGAGGAAAAAACTCCATTACTTTGAATCCTACCCCCGGTATTCATTTATGTTGCTCGCTCGTCCCTGGTTGGCAGGCTGGTCACACATGAGGCAGCTAACTTATTCTCCACGAGCCATCTCTCCCTTTGTTCAAAATCCGTTGCAGGCCTACTGATACGGACATTGCAACGTCTAGAATATTATCAAGTGCGGCTGCTACTAAACTCGAACCAACTAAGGTGAGCAAGGAGAGTCTATTCGAGGATGCTGATACAATTATAAGTTGTCCAGATATATTGCACACCGGCAGAGATGGCAAGGAACGTTTGCTATGCGGTCTAGGTATTCGTGCCGCAAAGATGGGTGCACGTCAAGATGGTAATTTGGACAACAAATTGATGTGTAGACGTGCTTGTACAAATCTTGTACATGCACATACACAAGGAGATATAAGAGAATCGCAGAAGCCATGTGAGCCACGTCCATATATTAAGCCAATATATCAATTTGGTTTGATAAATAAAAAGAAGTCAGATCCTTTCCAAGAAGTATATGCTCATCACATCAACAAACTTGAGATTATGGATGAACCCATACGTGGCAAGGTGCAGCCCAACTCTCGTACACCTCCCCGATGGATTAAAAAAGGGACGATGGAGCTGCACGTTGGGTCCTAATTGCATGGAGAATAGTCTTTTTTTCGTAGTCCCTTTACCTTACGTACGTATGTGTTTTATTTTAAAAATAGGAAGTATATCTTCTTGTTAGCTAGTAGTTTTTCTTCTAATTGCGTGACATATAAATCATGATGGCAAGTTGTACTAGTTACGTACTACTTAGGAGTCTAGGCGGTGTGGGCCTTAGGCGATGCGTTGGTTATATAAAAGTGGATGGCGTCCATGTAACAGAGAGATCAGTTTGGAGTTTTATTTCGAGTATGAGATATACAGAAAAACTCCGAGTTACGGGCGACCATATCTTGTGTATTATTTGTGATTTTCCCATCGTGAAAATTTACTAGCGACGGAGGGTTGATCATCACATCGACCCCTACGTGCTAATCCAAAGGGGTCATTATTTTCGTTTGTGTATTTTTGTACACAGGTGAAAATTGTTCTTGGAGGTTACCAGGAGGAACAGGGAGACGAGGTGTTGATCGAGTATCGCCGTGAAAGATCGGGCCATCTACACGCCTGAATTGGCATCTCCCTAGTTCGTGCCTCATCACCTACCTACCAAAAAGTGTTTGCAGCCTGGCACGCCGAATGCCAAGAATAAAAATAAAATTAAAAATCAATCTTTTAAGTTTTTGAAAAGTTTGAAAAAGTACACATGACACACAAATATATAAATTAATTTAAAAATTTATTAATACGCAAAAGTACAAAATTATTTAGTATGAAACTTAGGTAATTAAAAATTTCAAAATTATTTAATATCAAAAATTATTTAATTAGTGAATCTGAGATTAACGTAATTTATTTAGATGCTCTGCAGGTTCTTTTACGGGTTGGCGAAATCAACAAGACAGCCTACGGGTATGCAGCGGTTGTGTTAATCCTAGTACCCTCCGTATTACCACTATGTTGCTTGAGAAGCAGCTAAGTACTTTCAGTTGATGTTTATATTACGAATTTATGGGCGTCTTCCCAGACAGTTTTACTAGAAGGGAACACTTCTCTACGGCCACAAGATTCTCAACAGACGCCACACAGGCTAAACAGAGAACTACCGGCAGAGGTTTTTCCTATTGAATCCCTAGCGTAAGAACTTATCTCATAAATTCATAATAGAAAGACTAAGTGAAACACGAAACTACTTCATTTTGACAACATAATTTACATACGGATTTCCCTTTCGAGAGACCCCGAAGGGACTACAAAGAGAAAAGAAAACTACCTTTTGCCTACCTTCACCACGGATTAATACAATGCCTCAAAGGCTTTATTACAACTAGAGCTAGCTACTACTACGACTACAGAGGAGTGTGAGGGCTTCGGTGCTTGGATGCTGCCATGCTCTGGAGTCTGGTGTTGTGTGTGTGTGTGTATGTGTCACACCGCTCAGTCCTCCTCCTTTTATAGCGCGCAAGGGATGCTGGATGCTCCCTTCTTTATTCATCCACGACATAGCTGGAGCCTAGCGTATCCCGTAGCTTGGCACACCTCTATCCTCATGCACTGCTGAAGTGCGTCAATGTTTGCACCATCAGGCCTTGCGTGACTCCTGTGCCTGCGCATGTCGTCCAGCTCGAAGCACGCGCCGTTGGCATCTCCATCGACCGTCTCAGCAAGCGCTACCTCGCCCGGCTCCCACATAGCTGATGATAAGCCCCTCCTTTGCTCTCTTGGCCTCCTTGCTTGCTTGCGAGCCCCTCCTCTGAATTTGGTTGGTTGGTTGCTTTCTTTCTTCAGCAAGCCAACAAACAGGGAGTGCCGCGGCCCACCCTGGGATTTTGGGCTGGTCTTTTTTTTTTGAGAATTACCAGGAGATGGGCCTGGGAGAAAAGAAGCCCAGCAAACAGCCTACGCTGGTGTCGTCTGCTTGTCCGGCCAACCCAGTCCACGGTGACTGCTGAGACGCACTGATCCGCCGCCAGCCGAGCCAGCCCGCCCGGCCGCCCGGAGCCACCGCCGGACCGCCCTGACGCCCGCTGCCTGCCTGCCTGCCCTCCCACCGCCCGGCGGCTGCTGCCCGCGCAGGCGCGTACCACTGCGCAGCAGTACGCGGAGCCTCCCTCCCTGTTAACCGAACTGCCGGAGCCGCCCAATCCGCTCAGGTGTGGTGCCCGTCTCCTTCCTATAGAGGTACCCCATCCCCCATGGTTGCTCACTTGATCTCTGATTTAGACATATTTACATCGAATTTGACACGATTTTTTGGCACAGATCTGAATTTGTCCAGGCCCGGCAGCTCCTCTAGCCTTCGCCCTCCTTGGGATTCACCAGAGTCTGGAAACTGGAGGCGTGCAGCAGCCCCGATCTCGATTTATCCAGAGACTGAAGTCAGGTAGCCAGGGAATTATTATTTGTACAACACTACATCGACACATAACATGTTCAGTTTTATTTACGGTTCGACAAATAACCTTCTCGATGTTGCAAGACTACATTTTTTGATCTATTTATATATGATATTGGTAATTACTAGAAATGTTCACATGTCACATTCGTTTCAAATCCTAGCTCCGCCACCGAGTGCCGGCAGTAGTACTCTGAAGTAATAATCATTGAAGAAAGTTGTAAAATTATTTATGAACCAAAACTGCTGTAGAAATGCTCAGCATGCTTCTTTCAACTGTATTTATACACGGTTTATGATACTGCTCATCTTCTTTCAGGCCGAATAGATTATTTGGGGCCAATGGAAGAGGAAGGCTATAGCACCGAATCATCCAATGAAGGAGACGTGCAAGAAGACGGTGACAAGGAGAAAAGCCTTGCTGAGGGCGATGTCTTTAAGCCGGTTGATATGGATCCAGAATGGATACCTAAAGTGGGGATGGTATTCGACTCAGAGGAAGACGCCTTTCAGTTCTATGTCGCATATGGATGCCACTCTGGTTTTGGTATCACAAGGAGGTCTAACAACACCTTTGATGGTTTCCGCTATCGCTCTACCTTCATATGCTCTAAAGGAGGGCAATCTAGGCTGAGATCTGGTGTGACAAGGCCTGCAAGAAAGCGGGGCACAAAGACTGGCTGCAAGGCTAAGATCATTGTCAAGGACGCCCATTTTCAGAATCGCTGGGAAGTTATTGTTCTCGAGTTGGAGCATAACCATCCACTGGATCCCGGTTCGGTTAAATATAAGAAGCATCTAGAGAACATCCCTTTCTCTCTAAATCCACCTCGTTTGTCTGAGGCGCCACAGAGTAGCTCAGTTGTTGGACATTCTAGTAGTTTTGGAGATAGTGGCATACCTTCATCTGCCCAGATTGAAATCAAGACCAAGATAGACAGAAATAGGAAACTGAAGCTTGCTGAAGGAGATTTAGAGGCATTAGTGAGTTTTTTCAACGACATGCAAGACCGAAACCCGTGTTTCTTTCACAGTTTAGACATGAATGAGCAAGGACAGCTAAGGAATGTCTTCTGGGCTGATGCCAAATCACGTAGTTCTTACAATTACTTTGGTGATGTGGTTGCTATTAATGTCACAAACTTCAGCGATCAGTATGATATACAGTTTGTGTCATTTGTGGGCACTAACCACCACGCTCAACCACTGTTACTAGGGTGTGGTTTGCTTGCTGGTAGATCTCTTGGAGCTTACGTGTGGCTTTTTGATACATGGTTAAGATGCATGAATGCCACGTCACCACCTTCAATAATTACCAACTATTGTCATGATGTTGCAATAGCTGTTAAAAAGGTTTTCCCCAATTCACGGCACCGCTTTTGCCTTCGGCACATTTTAAATGAGCTTCCTGAGAAGTTGGCCGGAATGGAAAAGAAGGATGAAGTGATTTCTACTTTCAGCACATTGGCCTATGACTCAGTTACTACTCTTGATTTTGACAAAGAGTGGCAAGAAATGACGCATCAATTTCAGTTGGAGGGAAATGAATGGCTGTCCAAATTATACGAGGTCAGGGCACAGTGGGCTCCTGCTTATGTGAAGGATTTTTTTTGGGCGGGAATGTCCGTCACAGACAGAACTGACAGTGCAACTGACTATTTTGATGGGTGGTTGACGTCTGATACATCTGTGAAAATGTTTGTTGAGCAGTATGAGGCAGCTGTTAGAACTAAGTTAGAAAAGGAAACCTATGAGGATTTGCACTCGTCTCAGATGAGGCCACAGTTGATGACTGGATTGCCTGTGGAGGAGCAAGCAGCAAAGATGTACACAATGGAGATATTTCAAACTTTCTTGAATGAATTAGGGCGTTCATTTCACTGCAACTATAGTATACTTGATCGGAGTGATTCAGTAGTTACATACATAGTATCAGAGCATGTAAATCAAACAAAGGTGGACTACAAAGTTGCTTATGACAATGCTGAAGATGACATATGGTGCTTCTGCCGCTTGTTTCAATTTAAAGGTATATTGTGCAGACATGCTCTCACTGTACTGAGGCAGGAGCTTGTACCGATGATTCCATCAAAATACATCATTCATCGCTGGTGCAAGGATTGTAAACTAACTTGTTCTTCCATGTCCCGGGACGTCTCATTAAGCAGTCAGGAATTGGGAGGTTATGATGATCTCTACAAACTAGGCCACCAATACTTTGCAGAAGTTGTGGAACTGGGTTCTGTGAACTCAGAATCAAAAGATTATGCTTTGTCAGTCATGAGGGAGATCAGGGATAAAGTGATTTCTTATGAGAAGTCACTGAGAGATCAAAGGGTTGACAGCCAAGTTTCAACTGCCAACTTTGCATATAATCCAGTGAATGAGGATTTTACTGATGATGCATTACCCATTTCTCTTAGTACGAAGGGCTGGGATCTCATGCAAGGTCAGTCAAAACGTTCTCGCAAGAAGAAACTGACGACACCAACAGTTCTTGATACCCTGAAGAAGAAAACTAAAAGGGCCTATAACAAGAGGAGGAATGCCACTGCGAACAACCTATGCACAACGGTCACCGCAACTGACAGCATAACAGAAAGCGCAAATGTATGTATTGTTACTAGGTCCACACATTTGACTAGTAATTTTTTTTCTTCATATAGTTCTTGATGATTAACATTGAAGTTTTTCCCCATTAGGTTCAGGAAGATCAAGTAAATGAGGGATGGCCATTAACATCTAGTGGTGCACCAGATACCTTCCCATACGGAGTAAGCTCAAATATACCCTTTCGAGTACCCCTGTCTGTTCTTACTGGTCTCAGTAAATTCAGATAAACTAATGCTTATTTTTCTTAAAATTTGTTTGCCTTCTAGGTGGAGACCATATCTTTCGATTTGACACAATACAACAATGCGCCAAGCTTCCATTGGCCTGAAAGCAGCAGCAGATCTCAGCTTCAGTGAAAGGAGGCAACACTTAGTTATGCGTTCATTCGAGTAGCCTGCGTTCTAACATGATCACATGACGGGCAGAGTAAGTGTTGATAGTTCAGGTCCGACCTTGTTTGCTCTGCCACTAGGAAGTTGGTGGCCGCCCGAACAACGGTGAAAAAATTCTCAAACATGGCAGAAACCAGTAAAACTACCACCGACTTCTAACCAACTTGGTCTAAATTGGTTTGGCTAATATGGGATGCCCCTGATTGTCACCTCCATGTGATGGCCCAGCTGTACGTATTCATTTCTGTTTTTTTCGCGTCCTTAGATATTTGATGTTCCATTACTTAGGTTTACTTGAATCATGTTAGGTATATCTTGAATAATTCGACCTGATGTTATCCTGTGTACCATTCATGGAGTGCATTGTTGTGTATGATTGCTTCTAGTGTGCAATTATCTCTCGTGTTTTAGCTATGTGCCAAGGAGGTTTGACCACGTTGGGTGGAATGGCCCATGCTGGCCAGGTTTGCTCGCCACCGGCCCTCTCCATACATCAGACCCAGTGGAATGGAACTGGGTTTCTTTTTCTGTCGAAGCAACTGATGCATAGGTGACCCCTTAGCATGTGTGACCATCACCAGCAAGTTCATCATACAACAGGACGAACTGATTGTATGTCCAGGCCATCCATCAGAGAGTAGTACATGTTAGTAGGTATCCCCTGCCTCCCAAGATAATGTCGACGCTTTAGTTCAAATTTCAAACTCAGTTCATCTTGTGTTTTGGGACGGAGAGAGTATATATGCCACTCCATCTTGTGTTTATTTTCTGAATTATGATCGATGTTTACCGTTTAAACGAGTCCCATTAGTAGGGAAATTTTACCATCAAGCGTTGTACGTCCAGAGAATAACAAGCAAAATTCAAAGTAGTTGAATGACAACAAAGTATCAAATGAGTGGACAGAGCCAATAAACAAACAGCTCTTGACTCAATCATATACAAGATATCCTGTTTCGCCATTTAAGTCAGGAAATCTGGTAGCAATGTGAGAAAGGTCACACAGAAGCAAAAACACATTTATATATTCAGGTCGATGTTCTCAGTTTCTCACTATCTTTTGGTCCCCCACTGTTTGCAACTGTGTTAATTACGCGGATCGAATGCCTTCATCCCTCGCAATGCAAGAGAGATTTTACAACTTCATTCATGGTTGGTCTCTTGCTTCTTTCTTCTGCGAGGCACGATACAGCAGCCGTCATCATAATTATCGCCTGATCGGTGTGGAACTGCCTATGAAGCTTCGCATCCACTATACTCGCAGCATCCCCGGTAACTAAAGCTTCCTTCACACCCCGGACAAATTGTTTCAGTTTGATAACTTTGTCATCCTTTGTGCAGCTGGAAATCCTCCTCCCAGCCACCAGTTCTAGGAGCACCACTCCGAAGCTATAGACGTCGACCTTGGCATTGATTGGCAGATTCATCGCCCATTCCGGGGCCATATAACCGGCTGTTCCTCGCATATGTGAGAAGTTGAAACTGGATCCATCTCTTTTATACAGCTTTGCTAACCCAAAGTCTGCTATCTTGGCTTCAAAATCTCGGGTCAAGAGTATGTTCTCAGGCTTCACGTCACAGTGTAGAACCCACTCAAGGCACTCGTGGTGGAGATAAGCCAGGGCCCTCGCCGATCCCAAGGCGATATGGAAACGCTCGCTCCACGTGAGCAATCTTTCCGCGCTGAACAGGTGCCTGTCCAGTGACTCATTCTCCACAAATTCATATACCAGCAGCCTGTGTTTGCCTTGTGAGCAGAATCCCCATGTGCGAACCAGGTTCATGTGATTGATCCTCCCGATCACATTCGTGTCTGCCCAGAATTCCTCTTCGTGTTTGGTGACATCCATGAGATTCTTCACCGCGATGACCCTCTTATCTTTTAGCAATCCTCTGTACACAATCCCAGAGCCACCTCTTCCAACTTCTTCTCTGAACCTTCCAGTTGCTTGCTGTAGCTCTTGGTAAGTAAATCTCCTGAACTGATTTCTTAACACCGCATAACCTCCCTGTGTTGAATCTTGCACATTGCCATTCTTCCTGGAAAGGAACCACCATGTCGTCAAGATGAGAATGAGCTCCAGGGCTCCTAACAATCCAGGACATAAATAGAAATATAGCCATCTGTCCATGTGATCTGAAGGTTCATGCCTAGTCTTGGGACCAACATGGGAGCATGTGAGAGCTGATTGTGGTGATTCAGAGACCTGAATCTGAATGTCAGCAGTGAGGGGCACTTCAAGATAGACACTTCCTGGGAATGCAGGCGACTTGTAGCCATTGAACAGCAGGCCTTTAGGGTAACAAACGCCGGTTCCGGTCAGCCGGTAAGAGAAAGCGATGCAAGAGCACATGCCCAAGCAGATGTTTCTACACTCTTCAAACGAGATGGAGTCGTTGACGCCAAGATCAAAGTCGTAGAAATCGGTTTGAGGGATCTGGATGAAGCTGTACCTGTCTTGACCACAGTTGTAGCTGAACGTCGGCCTGCAGCCTTTGCTCCACACGTTTGGATTAACCATCTCGAATCCAGGAGGACACGAGCAGCGGAGTCTCGGCGAGTACTCGAAGAACCCCTTCTTCCCACATAGGCCATGCACATAGTGCATCTGCAGTATGGCTTGCCATGTGACCACCCATCTTCCACTCGACGCGTCCAGGCTGTGCATTCTGAGGTTGCCGTCGTGCTCGAGCGTCAGTCTTCTTCTGGTACCGGGAGGCCATCGGTTGAGGAGAACCAACCCTTGTCATCGAGGACTGCAAGCCTGGAATTGTTGTTGAAACTCGGGCCATCGTCGTCTTGAAACATGGTGTAGTCATCGTTTGGCCAGTAGATGCTGGAGAACTCGGGCCCGTTGTACACGAGACGAAGCCGATTGTCGTTGTCGAAGTAGAGGCTGTGGTAGCCGGAGACCAACCTGGTGTCCTTGGTCAGCTGCTGCCAAGGGAGCAAGGTGTCGGTCGGCGAGGCGAAGCTCTGCCACAGCACCGCGCCGCCCGAGTCTCTGATGACGAGGTTTCCGGTCTCCAGCAGCGCGGCCGTCGACCTGTCGTCGCCCGCGCCCCCGCTGCTCGCCCACACCGCCGAGCCGTTGGCGTCGGCCAGGACGAGGTAGCCATCGCCGTGCAGCAGCGCCTTGGACCCGTGCCCGTTCACCGGGGAATGGCGGTTCACGGACCAGACCACGGCCTTGTCGGGCGAACCAGACGGAGAAGGTGAAGGCGTTCGAGCCGACCGGGTAGAAGCCGCAGGAGAAGGTCCCGTTTGGTGAGGCGAGGAACGTGCGCTCGTAGTCCTCCACGGCGAGAGTCGAGCCGGCGCTCAACGTCGTCAGCTGCGCCGATGCAAAAGTGAGGAGCAGACTGAGGATTAGACAGGGGAACATGGCCATGGTTTTGGTTTTGGTTTTGGTTTCGATTGCCTTTGATATCTCCGGGTGCTATACTCCTATATAGTCTGCTGCCGAAGACCCGATTTGTGTGGTGGAGTCTGCTGCTACCGAAGACTCGGGTCTTCCAGTCGGACGGTGGCAGCCAGCGACCGGCGAATGTTCGTGCCCAATGGTGTTGCCTGGCTCTGTCCATGTCCATGAGAAGAAAAGTCTCTAGTCTTCTTCTAGTCTTTGCAGATTATGGAGCGAGGCGTCTGCATTATCAGCGTTCCTCTCCCACCGCTCCTCTTATCATCTTTGAGCCCTATGTCTCGGCGCTGCGGCATTCCGGAGCAACTCCTCGCTCTTGTAGGACAATGGTGATGCGGCGGTGCTCGGGGGCACGGTGGTTCGCCATGGGGGCTGACGAGTCATGGCCGTGCCGACCATGATTTTTTTGGGCCAACCGAGCTGGACCGGTCAAACTTCAGGCCGAAATATACAACTTAGCTTGTTCAGTTTACCGAGCCAAAAGCATTCGGGGCGAAATATACAACTCGACTCGTTCAATGTATACCTTGTTTACAGGAGCGGGCCGAAAATACCACTCGTCCCGTCCACCCGCCTCAACCTTGTTACATACCACTAAAAAAAATTGCTTACAATCGAAAGGCAAAACTTCATTTCTATATTTTTTTACTTTCTTACTAATAATAATAATAATATAATAATAATATATATAATTATAATTATAATTATTAATATTAATTAATATTAATAAATCAAGGTGCGTTTTTTTCGATTTTTTTATCCGTTCACCATCGAAAAGATTTTTTTCTGTTTGAGGTGGTATTAAATATTTGTCCATGCCTGTACTAGAAAATAAAAAAAGACAGAATTTCGTACATGGGTCGCCTACAGTGTGGCCCAGCAAAGCCAGCCTAGTTATTTTTGTACCCACACAGGTGGGAAAACCCTATTTATGTCACAGATTCGCACATGATGCCCAACTAGGCCTGAATCCTTTTTTTGTTATGTTTCTATTTTTCTTTTTCAGTTTCTTTCACTTTTTCATTCATATTTCTTTTGTTTTTTTCTATCAAGTTTACTTTTCTTTCTTCCTCTTTTTTCGTAAATTCAAAATTTTCAATAAAGTTCATATAATATCATAAAAAATCGAACTCAAATTTTTATAAAATGTGCAGAATTTTAAAATATATTCCGTTTTAAAGAGATGTTCAGAACATTGAAACTTTGTTCTCATTCCAAAATAGTCGCAAATTCGCACATGGCGTCCAAGCTGGGCTGAACCGTATTCTTCTTCGGGATTTTATCATTTATGCTACTGCTCCCTCCGTTTTTACTGGTCTTACTGGTCTTAGTAAGTTCATACTGGTCTTAGTAAATTCTGATGAACTAATGCTTATTTTTCTTAAATTTTGTTTGCCTTCTAGGTGGAGACCATATCTTGCGATTTGACACAATATAACAATGCGCCGAGCTTCCATTGGCCTGAAAGCAGCAGAAGATCTCAGCTTCAGTGAAAGGAGGCAACACTTAGTTACGCGTTCATTCGAGTAGCCTGTGTTCTAACATGATCACATGACGGGCAGAGTAAGTGTTGATAGGTCAGGTCCACCTTGTTTGCTCTGCTACTAGGAAGTTGGTGGCCGTCCGAACAAAGGTGAAAAAATTCTCAAACATGGCAGAAACCAGTAAAACTACCACCGACTTCTAACCAACTTGGTCTAAATTGGTTTGGCTAATATGGGATGCTCCTGATTGTCACCTCCATGTGATGGCCCAGCTGTACATATTCATTTCTGTTTTTTCACGTCCTTAGATATTTAATGTTCCATTACTTAGGTTTACTTGAATCATGTTAGGTATATCTTGAATAATTCGACCTGATGTTATCCTGTGTACCATTCATGGAGTGCATTGTTGTGTATGATTTGTTCACTAAAAACATTTGTTTGGCAGTTATCAGGTGATGCTGAGTTGCAGGCCTGCTGTGCCTCACAGCTCGTTTGCCCAATAGAATTATATAAGCAGCAAAAGCCAACTGTCATCTATTCCTGTGTTATGTTACTGCATAGTAATGCAGATATTAATCACCTCTTAATGTACTCCCTCTTGGATAATGCAAGTTGCCCACGTGTTCCTAAGTTTAACTTCGATCACAGATTTCATGTAAAATACTTCGTTTATAGTTAATCGATTATGAGTACAGAACACAAATGTTTTAATCTTGGACACATAATCATTGCATGGTTATGTATCATAATTGATCCGTTTCCTCCTTCCCTGACATATACCTTGGCCCACCCCTCTTTGCCCTCATGTCTGCCTGTGCTTTTCAACCCATCATTTCGAAATGTCATAAGTTCCTAAAGGTTGGAGGGCTAGGACCCTCTCGCTGTCCTTCTCCTTCTTGCCATTGTTCTTGACTCCTTCGCCACATATTGTATGTCAATCTTTGTTACCCAAAAAGGTCCCCAAAGCAGTAGATGCAATTTGTCGGGCCTTCTTCTAGACGGCGGAGGATACTTGTAACATTGCAAAATGCTTGATTACTTACCATTGTATAGATATAGATATAGATATATATATACAATACAGGTATAGCATAGACTCCTATTAGAAGATATTGATATAGCTAGAATAGACAGTTATGGATATAGATAGATTTGGACTGAGCCACCAAGGCATATTTTACATGGCCTGTGTTTTCCTTACTCCAACTATCTGATTCTCTTGCTGCTGCACAGCCGTTACTAGGCCACTAACTAGTACTTCACTGTACCATGCCAATGCTAACACTTGGAGGTGTTGCTTGCAGATTTGAGCTGTTTGGGGGACCAAACCACTTTGCATCATTTCCTCTGTAGCTCAATACTATTGCAGGTCTTAACTTTGTTTCCATCACCCCGAGGCTTAAACGCTACATGGTCTAGCGTGTATCGCCAAACTCTTGGAAAGTTGGAAGTGACCCATTTAGACCTGATAGTCTGATCACTTCCTAATCACAAGACATCATCATTCAAAAATGTCTTCTTGTCTCGCTCCGAAGAGTAAACATACATAGTCTTCTTTTCAAAAGGTTTGACATATATGGTCCTGACCACCAATGCAGATAATTTGCTATCAAAATCTTAAAAAAAATGGAGTCGGTTTTAGGCAGAAGAGATTGTTTACTAGATACTCGTAACATTAGAGGACGTGTATTTAGTACTACTAGATGCGACGAGAAATCCATGATCTCCCTTTACTGTGTTTGCAGGACTATATGGACGACATGGAGGAAGTAACTCTGCCCACAGGCGAACAACACCTTACATCCGCGGTGCCGGAGAGGTGCTCTTAGCCGTTCGTAAGAAGCTCGGTGTTGGTGATGGCGAGAAGGCCTTGGGGAAGGTTCAAGTGTTGCTTCCTCGAAAAAAAGGTTCAAGTGTCGCAGACAAGTTAAACCTCGCAATCACCCAAGCCAGAATGCCCAAACTATGTGTTTTATGGATGGTCAGTTAGACCTTAGCCCATTATTGGAAGGATTCGACGATTGTAAGAATTTTTTGGTGGTAAGTTACCCACAACAATGACCGATGATCTTATTCTTTGTGTGGATATAGCCGTTTCCTCATATCAACTCCGTTCCCATAATAGATGGTTTGTGATTGGGATGTTTTTTTTTGCGAGATTTGTGATTGGGATGTTAAACATATTGTAACGTGACAAACTATGTCACGCATATAATTCTCTCTCCCTCTTATTCCTTCTTGTAGCCCAAGTCATATCTGTAGACTGTAGACTAGATAGATTAGGGGCAGTGCTACGCTTCCGCCGGGTGATAAACTGGTTAGATCAGCCGCCGATGTTTATCCCGCGTACCATTCATGGAGTGCATTGTTGTCATGTTGTGTATGATCTCTTCAATAAAAACATTTGTTTGGCAGTTATCAGGTGATGCTGCGTTGCAGACCTGCTGTGCCTCATAGCTCGTTTGCCCAATAGAATTATATAAGCAGCAAAAGCCAACTGTCATCTATTCCTGTGTTATGTTAGTGCATGTTAATGCAGATATTAATCAGCTCTTAATGTACTCCCTCTTGGATAATGCAAGTTGCCCACGTGTTCCTAAGTTTAACTTGGATCACAGATTTCTTGTAAAATACTTCGTTTATAGTTAATCGATTATGAGTACAGAACACAAAAGTTATAATCTTGAACACATAGTCATTGCATGGTTATGTATCATAATTGATCCGTTTCCTCCTTCCCTGACATATACCTTGGCCCACCCCTCTTTGCCCTCATGTATGCCTGTGCTTTTCAACCCATCATTTCGAAATGTCATAAGTTCCTAAAGGTTGGAGGGCTAGGACCCTCTCGTTGTCCTTCTCACCATTGTTCTTGACTCCTTCGCCACATATTGTATGTCAATCTTTGTTACCCAAAAAGGTCCCCAAAGCAGTAGATGCAATTTGTCGGGCCTTCTTCTAGACGGCGGAGGATACTTGTAACATTGCAAAATGCTTGATTACTTACCATTGTATTGATATAGATATAGATATATACAATACAGGTATAGCATACACTCCTAGAAGATATTGATATAACTAGAATAGACAGTTATGGATATAGATAGATTTGGACTGAGCCACCAAGGCATATTTTATTACATGGCATGTGTATTCGTTACTCCAACTATCTGATTCTCTTGCTGCTGCACAGCCGTTACTAGGCCACTAACTACTTCACTGTACCATGCCAATGCTAACACTTGGAGGTATTGCTTGCAGATTTGAGCTGCTTGGGGGACCAAACTAGGGCTGGACAAAAAGCTTGAAGCTCGGTGAGTCTAATGAGCGCTCACCTGCTCGACTCGTTTGAGCTCGGCTCGTTTTCTTAATGAACCGAGCCGAGCAGCAATTTTTGCTCGTTAACACTAACGAGTTAAGCGATCGAGATTGCGATTTTCGTGAGCTACTCGTTAAGCTCGGTAGTAGCGTGATTTTGTTCATTAAAGAGAATTTTTCGGTGACTTCGATCACTCATAAGTCTATGGACGGGCTATTTCCCACATTCACATCTTTCTCGTCTTCCCATATTCTTGATTTATTGAATCATACTGGCTGGACCTATCTATGTTTGTAATTACATGCATGTGATGTATCTTATCTACTAATGCATTTTTCTAACGAGCTTAACAATCTCACGAACATGTAATGAACTGAGCCAATCTTTATATTTAGCTCGTTATCCTTAAAATAACGAGCTTAACAATCCGAGCCTTAACGTTCATGAACCTTAACGAGCCGAGTCTTAACAAGCCGAGTAGCTCGTTAGTCCAGCCCTAGACCAAACCACTTTGCATCATTTCCTCTGTAGCTCAATACTATTGCAGGTCTTAGCTTTGTTTCCATCACCCCGAGGCTTAAACGCTACATGGTCTAGCGTGTATCGCCAAACTCTTGGAAAGTTGGAAGTGGCCCATTTAGACCTGATAGTCTGATCACTTCCTAATCACAAGACATCATCATTCAAAAATGTCTTCTTGCCTCGCTCCGAAGAGTAAACATACATAGTCTTCTTTTCAAAAGGTTTGACATATATGGTCCTGACCACCAATGCAGATAATTTGCTATCAAAATCTTTTAAAAAAATGGAGTCGGTTTTAGGCAGAAGAGATTGTTTACTAGATACTCGTAACATTAGACGATGTGTATTTAGTATTACTAGATGCGACGAGAAATCCATGATCTCCCTTACTGTGTTTGCGGGACTATATGGACGATGTGGAGGAAGTAACTCTGTCCGTAGGTGAACAACAGCTTACATCCGTGGTGCCGGAGAGGTGCTATTAGTCGTCCGTAAGAAGCTCGGTGTTGGTGATGGCGAGAAGGCCTTGGGGAAGGTTCAAGTGTTGCTTCCTCGAAAAAAAGGTTCAAGTGTTGCAGACAAGTTAAACCTCGCAATCACCCAAGCCAGAATGCCCAAACTATGTGTTTTATGGATGGTTAGTTAGACCTTAGCCCATTATTGGAACGATTTGACGATTTGTAAGAATTTTTTGTGGGAAGATACCCACAACAATGACCGATGATCTTATTCTTTGTGTGGATATAACCGTTTCCTCATATCAACTATGTTTCCATAATAGATGGTTTGTGATTGGGATGTTCTTTTTTTGCGAGATTTGTGATTGGGATGTTAAACATATTGTAACGTGACTATAATTCTCTCTCCCTCTTATTCCTTCTTGTAGCCCAAGTCATATCTGTAGACTAGAGAAATTAGGGGCAGTGCTACGTCCACCACGTGATAAACTGCTTAGATCAGCCGCCTTGGTAGCCATCGGATGCTGCTAGAAATAGCCGTCTGATCTACCGTCCCAGCCAACCAAGGACCTTTGCAACAACTAGCTTGTTGCGCTCAGGGGCTTTGCAACAAGGGCCTTTTTGCAAAGGTCCACCGAGACAACACGACTGCCCCGCCATGGCCTGAGCGCCTCGGCTGTGGAGCGCCGCTGGCCACCGGAGTTGCCGCGCCTCCTCCGACCTAGCACCCCAAGCAGTTGCCTCTACTCCAGCATGAGGGCGACGAGCTCTCACACCGGCACTCCTCTAGCGATTTCTGCAAGTAGAGCTATGTTTCTGAAACAGTCATCGTGTTTGTTACGGCATATCTCTCTCAAGGTAGTTTTGGTGATTGATGACAACATGTTTGCGGACTAATCATGTGCTTTGAATAGTTCACAGATTCACCCCTGGCACGATACGTTTTCTTCCCTTCGGAGTGTCCTTCAAGACGGTGTAGCTCTTTCGTTTCTCTCTCGGTGGACTAGTTGCGTAGAGGGCACCGTACTATCAAGAGGGGGTCCGCTGAGGTGTTGCATGGGTGGAATCAACACGTACACATCAGCTTCTCACCCTCCGAGCTTTTCCATTCCATTGAAGAGATCTCTCCGCTTTTCTTTGTCCTGTCTGGGTCCCAGCGGTAGTACCGCGCAACCCAGCCGTAGTACCGCTGAGGAGCCACAAGCGGCAGTACCGCTCCACAGCGGTAGTACCGCCCGTGACTCCACAACAGTAGTACTGCTGGGGTGCCTGGCACCACCGCCTCATCCTCAGCATCTTTGGAGAGATTCTCTCTCTCTCTTCAGTGTCCCAGCGGTAGTACCGCACTACCAGCGGTAGTACGGCCGAAGGGTCACAAGCGGCAGTTCCGCTCCATAGCGGTAGTACCGCCCGTGACCCTGCTGCCGTAGTACCGCTGGGCTGTCTGGCTCCTACCGCCTCAACTCGAGGGGTCTTTTTCTTGTGTCGGGTTTTGCGGCACTAGTTGCGGTTGTAGAGGCAGTAGTACCATTTCAGGAGTGGTAGTAGCGCCCCTACCACCGCGGTAGTACCGCGTTGGGTCCTATTCCCTACTAGTCTCCTCTGCGCGGCAGTGCCGCTGGCTGGTGCGGCAGTACCGCTGACCTAGCGGTAGTACCGCCCCCTCTTAGCGGTAGTACCGCCCTGTGCGGGGCTGGTTGGTGAGGGGCAACGGTTGGATTGTCGCCCCCACTATAAAAAGGGGTCCCCTTCTTCCCTTTGACCTACCTCTTCCCCCCTCAAGCTCCATTTATTGCTCAAGCTCCATTAAATACTCCAAGCTCCATTTTCGCCCGATCTATCTCTCTAGCTAATCAAATTTGTTGATTTGCTTGGGAGTGGTTGAGAAGGCCCCGATCTACACTTCCACCAAGGGATTTTCGATTCCCCCACTCATCCCTAGCGGATCTTGTTACTCTTGGGTGTTTGAGCACCCTAGATGGTTGAGGTCACCACGGAGCCATATTCCATTGTGGTGAAGCTTCGTGGTTTTGTTGGGAGCCTCCGATTAAGTTGTGGAGATTGCCCCAACCTTGTTTGTAAAGGTTCGGTTGCCGCCTTCAAGGGCACCAATAGTGGAATCACGGCATCTCGCATTGTGTGAGGGCGTGAGGAGAATACGATGGCCCTAGTGGCTTCTTGGGGAGCATTGTGCCTCCACACCGCTCTAACGGAGACGTACTTCCCCTCAAAAGGAAGGAACTTCGATAACACATCCTCGTCTTCACCGGATCCACTCTTGGTTATCTCTTACCTTTACTTGTGCAAGCTCTTTAGTGTTACTTCTCTTGCTTGCTTGTATGCTTGTTGTTATTGCATCATATAGGTTGCTCACCTAGTTGCACATCTAGACAACCTACTTTGATGCAAAGTTTAATTTGGTAAAGAAAAGTAAAAATTGATAGTTGCCTATTCACCCCCCTCTAGTCAACCATATCGATCCTTTCAATTGGTATCAGAGCCTCGTCTCTTTATTAAGGACTTTACCGTCCAAAGAATATGGTTGATACCGTAGACGGTGTGGAGGAACACTCCGATGTGAATCCGATCTCGTCTACGGGCGATGGGGGAACCTTGGTCTCTCGTGAGGAGTTCAATGTGGCCTTAGAAACATTGAAGACCTCCATGACGACCGAGGTTAAACGCATGTTTACTAAATTTCTTGAGGGGCTTAAACTTTCCACCGCACCGTTGAAAGTGGGTGATCCCACCAACAAGGTGACGAATGTTATCCCTGACAAGGGGGAAGCTAGTAGTGAAAAGGCTCCATCTTCTAGTGGTAAAAATGGCACCGGCATCTTTGCTCATGTAGAACCACCACTTGTTTATGGTGGACTGGTTCCTTCTACTCATTTGAATCATGCCGGTCCTCCCCCTAAGATTGTGAAAAATGAGGACTTTGATTCTTGGGTTTACCGCTTTAAATGTCATTTAAATCATGTGAACACTAACATTTGGAGAATCATTGAAGAAGGTTTTTATCCGCATGATCCAAGCAACTTCACTCCTCGAGAAGCCGTGGATAATCAATTCAATGAGAATGCTCTCTTCATCATTCAAGATGCAATTCCACCCGAAGACCTACCTCATCTTCGTCCCTTCGCCTTGGCCAAAGATGCATGGCATTGTGTTGTCTCTCTCTACTGGGGAAGCGCAAGCATTCAACGCTCCAACTATGAAGTGGTGCAAGATGAGGCCGATGAGTTTGCTATGAAAGAAGATGAAGAACCTCGTGAGCTTTATCGGAGAGTAACCAAACTCGCGGTCTCACTACGAGATCACGGGAGCAAGGACACGGATGAAAATTGGATCAAGCGCAAATTCCTCAAGGCAATGATGCCCTACCACAAGGCCATGTCCTCCGTCATTCGTCAAAGACCGGACTTCCACACTTTGACCTCAAGCGAAGTGTTGGATGAGTTTGTGGCCATGAACATTTTGGACAAGACCGCCGACAATGCGGTGCTCCGTTCTCAACGGGCAAAGAAGCCTAACCTTGCATTGAAGGCCAAGCTCACCGTTGAAGAAGAAGAAGAGGAAGAAGAGGAGAGCAACCCCGAAGATACGAAGTATGCATATCATGAACACATGGCACTTGCTTCAAGGCAATTTTGGAGCAAGAAAAACTCGAGGCCAAACTTTAGCAAAAACAACTCGAGTGGCACGAGGGGCAAGCAACGTGTAAGGACTTGCTACAATTGCGGCAACGTGAGTCATTTTGTTGCGGAATGCCCGTATGAGAAGAGGGAAGACAATGGTGGCAAGCTCATCCGAAAGGACAAGGCCAAGTCGTTCCCCAACAAGAACAACTTCACAGAGAAGACTCCTCCCAAGGCGTTTGTGGTACAAGAAGAGTACAATGAGGATGATGACGATGATGAAGATGATGAGTCGGTTGCCATGGCCTCCGTTGCCATTGCGATGACTTCACGGGTGTCCCTCTTCGACTCACCCAATGAGAGCATCGCCGCCAAGTGCCTCATGGCTAAAGCCACCAACAAGGTAACCCCCAACATCAAAACTACCATCATTAATCATCCTTCTACGACGGATAGCATTAATGAACTTGAGGGAGCTAATGTGGAGGCTAACAAGTTTGAGGCCTTTATGGGCAAACTCAAGGGAAAATCCAAGAAGCACTTTGTTGCTCTCCTGGAACAACTTGGTGAAGCCAATGACATGATCGAGGCTCACGAAGACACCATCACTAAGATGGAAGGGCATAGTCGTGACTATGTCGATGAGATTTCAGATCTTTCCAATGCTCTTGAGGAAGAGCGTGGTCTTCGTTTGGCTCTTGAGGAGTCACATAACGTTGATCATGCTAAGTTAAAGAAAGATTATGATCATGTCCTCATAGTTTCTCATGTGCTAAACTCCGAGAAGGCCGAACTTGAGGTTGATCTTGCTAGACTCAAAGAGGAGTTTGATCTACTTGACAAGGCTCACAAGGTCTTGAAGGGTGCTCATGCTAGCCTCAAAGAGTCTCATGATCAACTTCAAGTAAAGCTAACCAAGGAAAAAGCCACTTTCCCTCGTATGATGTTAATTGATAATGCAAATGCTACTAACCCGTGTTGTGAGCATGTGCATCTCTTTGAGGAGAACGCTAAGATAAAGGGGCAACTTGAGAGAGGTCTTGCGACTTGCATACAAGGCAAGAAGAACCTCAACGATCTCTTGATCAACCAAAAGGGAGTTGTGGCCAAGGAAGGGGTTGGGTACGTGCCCGACTCCAAGAACAAGAAGAAGAATGACAAGACCAAAAGACCACCTCCTCTCATGCAAACCTTTGTGAAGGAGGGAGAGAGTGCCTCCGAGGAGAAGAAAAATAACACTGCAAAGGGCGGCAATGTCAAGAAGGGCAATGCCACCCCTCCCAACAAAGCCGGCGATTTTAACCCTTCTTATGTGTTATGCCGTGCTAGTGATGGGCATGTTTATGCCAAATTTGTTGGTTCTCTTCATGAGTACATTGAATGGTCTATTTGGGTTCCAAAGACCCTTGTTACTAACATCAAAGGACCCATTACAAAATGGGTACCTAAAACCAAGCATTGATCTCTTGTAGGTGTTTGCTTCCGGTGGTGGATCATGGTTGCTCGATAGCGGAGCTACAAATCATATGACCGGAAGCAAGGACTTGGTGGTGAACGTGCACAAGGTTCCATCTATGCCCACCAATATCGAGTGGGGTGACGCCTCATCTTCTAAGGTATTGGGACTTGGCAAGGTGGTCATCTCTCATGATCTCACGATCGAGAAGGTCATGCTTGTTGAGTCCCTTGCATACAATTTACTTTCCGTTCGTCAACTTGCAATCATGGGCTTTGACACTTTCTTTGATATCGATACCGTGGCCCTCTTGTGGAGCAAGACTCTTAAAGTAACCTTTGTTGGGCATGTCGAGAACGGTCTATATGTGATTAACTTTTCGGAGCGACCCACTAAGACCGCGACATGCCTAATGGCTAAAGTTGATGTGGGATGGCTTTGGCATCACCATTTAGCCCATGTCAATATGAGATCTTTGCAAAGTCTCTTCAAGGGGGACCACGTCCGTGGACTAACGAATGTTAGTTTTGCTAAAGATCGTGCTTGCAGTGCCTGTATCGAAGGAAAGCTACATGAGAAGGCTCACCCTCCCACGACTATCATTTATTCGAAGAGGCCTTTGGAGCTCCTTCACATGGATCTCTTTGGGCCTCCATCCTTCGATAGTCTTGGAGGTAGGAAGTATTGCTTGGTGATTGTGGATGACTACTCAAGGTACACGTGGGTGTATTTCTTCAAGAGGAAGAGCGAGACCCAACAAACCGTCATTGACTTTGCAAATGAAGCATAACATCAACACAATGCAAAGATCTTGACAATAAGAAGTGACAACGGCACCGAGTTCAAGAACTACACCTTGGATGAATTTCTTAGTGATGAGGGAATCAAGCATCAATATTCCGCACCCTACACCCCTCAACAAAACGGTGTTGCGGAGAGGAAGAACCGGACGTTGATGGATGCGGCAAGGACCATGATGGCGGAGTTCAAGTCTTCGTACAACTTTTGGGCCGAAGCCATCAACACCGCGTGTCATGCATCCAATCGGCTCTACCTCCGCAAGGGCTTGAACAAGACTCCATATGAGATACTCACCGGTAACAAGCCCAATCTCAAGTACTTTCGGGTATTCGGGTGTAAGTGTTTCATTCTCAAGAAAGGTGTTCGGTTTTCTAAATTTGAGGCTAGAGCTTATGAGGGCATATTTGTTGGTTATGCTACAAACTCTCATGCTTACCGTGTCCTCAATAAATCCACGGGACTTATTGAGGAGACATGTAACGTGGAGTTTGATGAGAATAACGGCTCCCAAGTGGAGCAAAGTGACACTTGTGATGTAGGTGATGAAATTCCTCCCCAAGCCATAAGAAGAATGGGTGTTGGCTTTATCCTACCCATTGAGGAATCCCTTGTGGCCGAAGGAGAAGAACAAAGCTCCACTCAAGTGGAGCCATCACCAACCCAAGGCCCACACGCTTCCGAAGAACAACATGAAGGCCCTCATCCTCAAGAACATGACCAAGGACAAGATCGCGCTCAAGACGGTGTTGACACATCAAGTGATGCCCAAGGTCAAGTTCTCTCCTCCGAGCAAGGTCAAGAACAAGAACAAGCCCAAGACGACGCTCAAGATGATCAAGTGACCACTCCTCGTCTCACCCCCGAGGAGGAATTAGAGCGCCGTGCCGCCAAGGTTGCTTCCAAGCTCTCCATCAAGGATCATCTCATGACGAATGTGCTTGGAAGATTAAGAAAGGAGGTAAGCACTCGTAGACAATTAGCAAATTATTGTTAGCATCACGCGTTTGTCTCTTGTGTGGAACCCCACAAGGTCTATGAAGCGCTAGAAGATCCGGATTGGCTCAATGCCATGCATGAAGAACTCAACAACTTCGAGCGCAACAAAGTGTGGAGATTGGTGCCAAGACCGACCGGGAATCACAATGTCATAGGAACCAAGTGGATATTTAAGAACAAGCAAGATGCCCATGGGATTATCATTCACAACAAAGCTCGTTTGGTAGCACAAGGCTACTTCCAAGTCGAGGGTATCGACTACGGTGAAATATTTGCTCCCATTGCTCGTCTTGAATCCATTCGCATGTTGATTGCATATGCTTCTCATCATAACTTTAAGTTACAACAAATGGATGTGAAGAGTGCTTTTCTTAATGGTCCTATTAATGAGTTGGTTTACGTCAAGCAACCCCCCGGGTTCGAGGATCCCTACTTTCCCGATCATGTGTATCAACTCGATAAGGCACTCTATGGCCTTAAACAAGCCCCACGTGCGTGGTATGACCACCTTACCGAGTTGTTACAAGACCGTGGTTTTGAAGTTGGGCTAATCGACCCCACTCTTTTTACTAAGAAGGTCAAAGGGGAGCTGTTTGTGTGCCAACTATACGTTGATGATATTATCTTTGGTTCTCCTAACAAAGCTTTCAATGAGGAATTTGCCGCTCTCATGACCTCAAAGTTCGAGATGTCCTCCATGGGAGAGTTGAAGTTCTTTCTAGGGTTCGAAGTGAAGCAAAGAAGAGAAGGAACCTTCATCAATCAATCCAAATACACTCAAGACATGCTCAAGAGATTCAAGCTAAGTGACGTCAAGCCAGCTTCCACTCCAATGCCCACCAAGTGCCAACTTGACTTAGATCCCAATGGTAAAGTGGTGGATCAAAAGGTATATCGTTCCATGATTGGATCCTTGCTTTATCTTTGTGCATCTAGACCAGACATCATGTTGAGTGTGGGAATTTGTGCACGGTTTCAAGCCGCACCTAAGGAAAGTCACTATGTGGCGGTCAAACGAATCTTTCTATATTTGGCTCATACCCCAAACTTTGGCTTATGGTACCCAAGAGGATCAAACTTCAAGCTTGTAGGGTACTCGGATTTGGATTGGGCGGGAGACAGAGTGGATAGGAAGTCCACTTCCGAAGGGTGCCAGTTCCTTGGTTGCTCTTTGGTAAGTTGGTCTTCCAAAAAGCAAAGTTGTGTGTCTCTCTCGTCCACTGAGGCGGAGTATGTTGCCGCCGATAGTTGTTGTGCACAACTCCTATGGATGAGGCAAAATTTAAAGGATTATGGTGTCACTTGTGACAAAGTGCCTCTTTGGTGTGACAATGAAAGTGCCATCAAGATCTCTCTCAACCCGGTGCAACACTTCAAGACGAAGCATATTGAGATTCGGTATCACTTCATCCGGGATCACATTAGGCGAGGAGAGATCGAGCTCAACTATGTCAACACTCATGACAACCTTGCAGATATTTTTATGAAGCCCTTGGATGAAGCAAGATTTCACGAGTTAAGGCATGAACTAAATATCATTGATTCGAGTAATGTGGCTTGAACCCTTGCACACCCCACCACGCTCAATTTGCTATCTAGTTTAGGTGTAGGCATGGACATAGGGGGAGTGTTGTTCTCTCAATGAACTCTCCCTCCTCCCATTATGCATAAATTGATCAAGTCTTTCACTTTAGCCATTGTTGATGGTACTTGTGTTTCAAAGACGAGTTTTGGTCATGGGCCCAAGGTTAAAATCTTCGCGGGGCCATACCTCTTGACTCAAACATAGGTGGCCTCGGCGACCGCCCTCTTTTGAAGAGGTGTGTCTTGGTCGTTTTCTGGTGTGCTCTCTTTTCTTGCCGTTCTTGTCTTTCCTTCGAGCAAAAGCCATGTCGTTTGGTTGCCGCAGCGTGCTGGGCGGTACTACCACTGGTGGTGCGCGGTACTACCGCTCATAAGAGGTACTACCGCCCCCAACACGGTACTACCGCTGAGGGACGGGACCAGGGGGTTATATCGGGGCAGGGGGAGGTTTCTTCTCCCCCATACCCATTCGCTTCGCCCCCTCCTTCCTCTTCCTCTCTCCAGCCTCAACTCGCCGCGGGAGGGCTCCGGCGGATCTCCATCTCCGGGGCGTCCCTCTCCATTTCCTTTGGTGGAGTCGATCCCCACCCCGTTCTCTTGCCATGGATGCCGGTATTGCCCCCGTTCCTTCTCTCCTTTTGTCTCATTTTTAGATCTTGTTTCTTAGGGGCAATGGTGGTAGCATCTCTAGATTTTTGGCTAAATCTAGGCTTGAGTTGGTTGGAGAAGGCAACTAGACTATCTCGATTAGAGTTTGGTAGGAATATTTTTGAATTTGGCAGGCCGGTAGTGCCGGATCTGACCACGGTAGTAGGAAACCGCTGTTTCTCCGCCTCGTGATGTAGGAAACTACTGTTTCTCCGCCTCGAGCAATACTACCGCTCTCGTTGGAGCGGTACTACCACTTGACCTCGAGCGGTACTACCGCTCTCTTTGGGGCGGTACTACTACGGGCATGTCACGGTACTACCGCTGCATGCCAAATTCCATCATATTCCTACCTTACCTTGATCCTTTTTGTTGTGTTTGTTGGCTTATGCTCATTCTTTCTGGTTGTTTTGCGTGTTCTTGTGTTTGGCTCCAGGTGATGACCATTCTAAGCATCAAGCTCACCGTATCAACCCCGGGCGTGCTACATCAAAAGGCTACCGCACCTCTGAGCCAGCCGGTGGTTCCTCTAGCACCCAACTGCCTCCAGCAAGTGCATCTGCAAGTGTTCCTCCACCTCCTCAGCACACGAAGAGATCCGCCAACAAGCCAAAAGGGAAGACTGTGACTGAGATGACCAACAAGGAGTTTTGGGAAAAGCGTCACCGCAATCCCTATGCGGTGGACCAAGAACCCACTTTGGTCAACCGCCCGTTCTGGAATCGATTTCAGTTTGCCATCTATTTTGATGTGATCAAGGACAAGAAGAATCTCTTTGTTGATGTTTGCTCCATTGACACTGATGCTATGAAGAAGGACCCAGAGTACTTTGGCGAAGCCCTTCAGATGTGCACTCAGCTGAACATTCTCAGGATCATGCAATTCAACAAGGATTTCGATGCAGATTTGGTGGCTCAATTCTATGCCACCGTCCATCTTGGGACGGATGTCGACAAAACTCTGACATGGATGACCAATGGCAAGCTGCTTTCCGTCAAGTGGAAGGCTTTCATGGAGTTACTTGATGTGGTGGATCACGGGCTTGAGACTCCTGTCGGTTTCCGCCCTCACCGCAATGCTACGTCCATCCACAAGCAAGCCCTTTGGCCCCACTGCATTGTGAAAGTTCACCCAATGACTGAGAAGAAAACCTATGAGTTGTCTCCGTATCTGGACATTCTTCATCGCATCTTTCGTGAGACTCTCTTCCCTCGGATCGGGAATCTGGATATGGTCCACTCTTACCTCATGGACATGCTCCTTTTCTGTCAGCATGAGAAGGAAGCAAGCACTGGAGAGAGCCTGGATATTTCTCATGTCACGTGGTATGAACTTCTCTCTGCCGTGTCTGAGCGCAAGTGCCCGATATATGGTCCATTCATCATGAGGCTCATTGAGAGGGCCTGGGCACAGATCTATCCCCGAGTGTTGCTGGAAACTGGAGACTTGGTTTCCCATGAGATCAAGCGTCTGAGGAAGAAGGACAATTGGGTCCCCCCAGCACCTCAATCCGGGGGTCCGTCTGCTGCTGCTGCTGCCATGGAGACCGAGGGTGGGGCAGCCACTAATGATCACGAGGAGGATATTGGGCCCTCTAGTGCTGAACCCTCGTGGGCGAAGAAGCTTAAAAACAAGTTGAAGAAGCTTTTCTGCATGGAGTCTCATGGTCAGTACATGACTCATGTGGCGGAGAAGCATGCCAGGGTGCGCCACAAGGAGCTCATGCGTCAGATGGGAGCGACAGTTGCCAGTGCATCTGAGGGTCAGATCACTAAAGAGGAGGAGTGGATTCATCAGCACTGCCCTTGGACCGACTCCGACGCCGAGCAGTTTTCAACCAACGACGGAGATGCAGACGATCACGCTGAGATATGATGATTCGAGATCCTCAGCTTGCCATCACCTGGAGTTGTAGCGTCGCTCTTTTCCCTTTTTGGTGTCTCACTGCCAAAGGGGGAGAGAGTGTAGGGATTTGTGTTGCCGTGCTTTGAGTGTGTCGTCTTGTGTTTTCTTGTGTGTTCTCTCGGTGTCTTTGTTTGGTTTGGTTTGGAGTTCTAGACATATGGTGTGAGACATATGCTCCCTATCACTACCTTATTACTTATGTCTATTCAGTACTGTAGTTTATTATGAGTTGCATGCTTATCCTGTTTTATACTCTTCTCTCATATATCTTGTGCTTAGAATTGTGCTTAGAATTGTTGGACTATAAAATATAGGGGGAGTGTTGATTCGGATGTGTGTGTCTTGCTTTCCGAATGCTCCTCTAACTAGGTGCACACATTCTGGGGGAGCCCTTCTATATTTTGTAGTTCTTAGTTTTCTTACATTTATTTCTTTTCCTTGCGCAAATCCCTAGTTGTCATCAATCCACCAAAAAGGGGGAGATTGTTACGGCATATCTCTCTCAAGGTAGTTTTGGTGATTGATGACAACATGTTTGCGGACTAATCATGTCTTTTGAATAGTTCACAGATTCACCCCTGGCACGATACGTTTTCTTCCCTTCGGAATGTCCTTCAAGACGGTGTAGCTCTTTCTCTCTCGGTGGACTAGTTGCGTAGAGGACACCGTACTATCAAGAGGGGGTCTGCTGGGGTATTGCATGGGTGGAATCAACACGTACACATCAGCTTCTCACCCTCCGAGCTTTTCCATTCCATTGAAGAGATCTCTCCGCTTTTCTTTGTCCTGTCTGGGTCCCAGCGGTAGTACCGCGCAACCCAGCCGTAGTACCGCTGAGGAGCCACAAGCGGCAGTACCGCTCCACAGCGGTAGTACCGCCCGTGACTCCACAGCAGTAGTACCGCTGGGGTGCTTGGCACCACCGCCTCGTCCTCAGCATCTTTGGAGAGATTCTCTCTCTCTCTCTTCAGTGTCCTAGCGGTAGTACTGCACTACCAGCGGTAGTACGGCCGAAGGGTCACAAGCTGTAGTTCCGCTCCACAGCGGTAGTACCGCCCGTGACCCCGCTGCCGTAGTACCGCTGGGCTGTCTAGTCTCCTCTGCGCGGCAGTACCGCTGACCTAGCGGTAGTACCGCCCCCTCTTAGCGGTAGTACCGCCCTGTGCGGGGCTGGTTGGTGAGGGGCAACGGTTGGATTGTTGCCCCCACTATAAAAAGGGGTCCCCTTCTTCCCTTTGACCTACCTCTTCCCCCCTCAAGCTCCATTTATTGCTCAAGCTCCATTAAATACTCCAAGCTCCATTTTCGCCCGATCTATCTCTCTAGCCAATCAAACTTGTTTTGCTCGGGAGTGGTTGAGAAGGCCCCGATCTACACTTCCACCAAGGGATTTTCGATTCCCCCAGTCATCCCTAGCAGATCTTGTTACTCTTGGGTGTTTGAGCACCCTAGACGGTTGAGGTCACCACGGAGCCATATTCCATTATGGTGAAGCTTCGTGGTTTTGTTGGGAGCCTCCGATTAAGTTGTGCAGATTGTCCTAACCTTGTTTGTAAAGGTTCGGTTGCCGCCTTCAAGGGCACCAATAGTGGAATCACAGCATCTTGCATTATGTGAGGGCGTGAGGAGAATACGGTGGCCCTAGTGGCTTCTTGGGGAGCATTGTGCCTCCACACCGCTCTAACGGAGATGTACTTCCCCTCAAAAGGAAGGAACTTCGGTAACACATCCTCGTCTTCACCGGATCCACTCTTGGTTATCTCTTACCTTTACTTGTGCAAGCTCTTTAGTGTTGCTTCTCTTGCTTGCTTGTATGCTTGTTGTTATTGCATCATATAGGTTGCCCACCTAGTTGCACATCTAGACAACCTACTTTGATGCAAAGTTTAATTTGGTAAAGAAAAGTAAAAATTGGTAGTTGCCTATTCAACCCCCCCCCCCCCCTCTAGTCAACCATATCGATCCTTTCAGTGTTGCAATGCTTGGCCTTGTATGCTCTAAGACCGGGCGCTCCTCCGACGCTTTCTGCAACTGGGGATATGCTTCTGAAACAAGAGCCATGTTGCAGAGGAAAAAATCTTCACCATCAAACCATTTTTTTGTTTTTGAAACAAGACCTATGTTGCAGAGACTTTCAAAAACTAGACCCCGTTGCTGAAAAAAACTTCACCATCGTACCGTTTTTTTCTGAAACAAGACCTCTGTTGCAGAAACCTTGTGAAACAATACGCCTGTTGCAAAAAAACTGCCTGCATGGGACTGGTGGCCAGCGTGAGCACTTAATCAAAATCGATCTGACGGCTACGCAGGCGGCGGACGCTCCGCGTGCATCAGTCGGCCAGCTGAGGGATAGTGTTTTCCATAGATTAGTTAGGAGTTCTCTCTGTTTAATCTTCTATCTAGTCTTATGTTTCTATTCAACCGTAACCACCTTCAGCCTCAACTCCCAAGTATCCGGGAAACTTACCAGAACCAACTACATCATATATATGGCGTTAACATTTCCGTTATTTTAATAATGTGTTGGCAGGTTCTTCAATTAAAGATCTCTTGACTCGGATATCATAGTGAATTCATACTCCAGCCAGCCAGTAGCTTCAAAAGTCGGATGGAGAGATGTGGCCAATATATTTCAACATGGGAGTCTGTGATAAGATAACCTCTCCAGGTTTAATGTGGATCTACGGGTTACTTGCAGGTTTTAGCGTTGTGTTATGTTGCAGGCACTAGCCAGTTAGCTAGTGAATGTTGCAACGTAATGAGATGATTGAAATTTTTGAAAATCTAGCATATTGCACGCACAACAGAAACAAGTAGAACACATAACTCAGGGTACAATACAAAACAGTACGCACAGAAAACTCGGTTGTTTTTCCACCATGGCGAGCACAGCATGCACACACACTGGATCACGAGATGAAATGCTCGATACGAGTTGATCAGATCCTAGCCCTAGGAGCTGGGTGGATGCATGGTGCATCAATGGAGTCATCTAGGGCAGGGGCAGATGGCCGAGGCGCAGCGTGGGCCGGAGCAGGAGCGGCTGCTTCCTCGGGATGACGAGCCCCTCCCCCTCCTCCATGTCCAGCGGCGGGGCGGGCACCTCCCAGTCGAAGCACTGCACCAGGGCCGCCAGGAACGCCGGCACGGCCAGCAGGGCCATGCCCATGCCGGGGCACGCGCGCCGCCCGCTCCCGAACGGCATCAGCTGCGGGCGCTGCCCCTTGGGGTCCACGCCCTCGCCGGCCCCGCCCGGCATGAACCGCTCCGGCCGGAACTCCAGCGGGTGCTCCCACCACGCCGCGTCGCGCCCGATGGAGTAGATATTGAAGAAGACGGACGTCCCGGCCGGGATGGTGTAGCCGCGCACCCGGATCGGCTCCACCGCCTCCCGGTGCGCGATCACCGCCGGCGGGCGCAGCCGCAGCGTCTCCTTGAGCACCGCCTGCAGGTACGGCATCTGCGCCACGTCCGGCTCGCCCACCACCCGGGACCTCCCCACCACGGCGTCCAGCTCCGCCCGCAGCTTCTGCATGCAGTCCGGGTGCGTCAGCAGCTCCGCCAGCATCCACTCCACGGTCGTCGCCGTCGTGTCCGACCCGGCCGTGAAGATGTCCTGTTCGTTTCATTCAACACAATGGGTTCAAGCTCACCTCACTCGGATGGATGCACAACAGGGAGGAGAGGACAAGGGAGTACTCACGAGGACTAAGGCCTTGATGTTGTCTCGGGTGAGCTTGACCTCGGCGGCCGGGTCCGCGGCGGCGTCCATGAGGATGTCGAGCAGGTCCTTGGTCTTGCCCCCGTCGGCACCGTCGCGCCACTCCTTCTCCTTGGCCCGGATGATGGACTCGAGCAGCGCGTCGAACCGGGCGTGCACGCCGCGGGTCCGCCGGGACAGCCCCTGCAGGTCCCAGCCGCGGAACAGCGCGACGTAGTCCTCGAGGTTGAAGGCGCCGACCAGCTCGGCCACCTGCTTGGCGCAGTCGCGGGCCAGGTCGGCCATGTCGCCAGGCAGCGCGCTGGCGACCATCCGCATCATGGAGTTGTTCGACAGCCGGATGAGCTGCGCGCTCACGTCCAGCGCCTCGCCGCTCGCGGCCGCCGCGGCGGCCGCGCCCATGACGCCGGCGAGCTCGGCGGCGCGGACGGGGCGGAGCAGGTCGATGGTGCGCGGGCCGAGCAGCTCGGACATGCAGAGGCGCTTCATGAAGCGCCAGTGCGGGCCGTAGGGCGCGAAGGCGAAGCCGGAGGAGCCGTAGGCGAGCTGCCGCGTGACGGCCGTCTGCGGCCGCTCCGGGATGCTGCCCTCGAACTTGAGCACGTCGCGGGCGGCGTCGGCGGAGCCGACGACGACGCAGTGCGTGGAGGGGCCGAGGCGGAGGTAGACGAGCGGGCCGTGGCGGGCGAGGATGCGGTGGAACGCGCGGTGCGGGGGCTCGCGGATCAGGTGGAGGTGGCCGATGAGCGGCAGCGCCACGGGGCTCGGGGGGAGGCGGCCGTGCTTGGCATTCCCGCCATGCCTCCTGACCAGCGTGCCGACCAGGAAGACGGCGACGACGGCGGCGACGAGCAGTGGCGCTGCGCTGTCGGCGACCACTCCCACTCCCACTGACGCCATGGCGCCCACTGCACTACCTCGTCCGCGGTCGTGTGATCCGTGTCGTGCGCCTGCTGCCAAATGTAGCGCCTAACGGTCGGCCATTTATGGCCCGTTCGGCCGGCGGTGGGTCGCTCGCCGCTGCAAACCCACGCCACGCGACGCACCAAACAAGCACGCGCACGCGCCGCCCGCCCGTGGTGGGAAGAGATTAGAAAGGTTAGCCATGCATATGCTGGTCTCACTTTCCATTGTCTCGCTTCAGCAGTCTCCATTGTCTCCCTTTACCGCTTGTGAAGGCCACACTTCCACTGTCCGACGAAATGGCCGGCCGGCAAGAGCGCTCCGTATTGGATTTCTGCTAGATTTCCTACAGAACTATACTGTAGCTTTTTCAGGCGAGTTTGTCTTTGCTGATTATTGATTTTTAGAGGAAAATTATTGAATATTATTGATGATAAGGGAAAGAAGCCGGTTGGTTGCTGCTACTGTTCCTCTGAGGTGTCGACCGGACCAGGCCAGGTAGGAATGTCTAGACGGACCGAACCACCTGATGGATGGCTGAAAGTTAGGCGTCTCGAACACGCACACTCTACCCTTTCGCAAAGGTCCGGATCAAGTTTGTCCGGGCGCAAAAATCAATTCTAGATCTTTATTGTTCTGCTTCAGGCTAACTTGTCAGTGTGCAAAAATCGAGTACTTTCTTCAACCCAAGTACGGAGACTAATGCTAAGGCCAGTGGCGGAGCTTGGGACACATCTTAGGAGGGGCAAATGGGTTGGGGAGGGAGGGGGGGCAACCAACATCAGGTTTAGGCTAGATTTCTATGAATCCATGGGCAATTTACTCATGATAATATGAACAAATCTCCTGTGAGGGGGGGCGATGGCCTAGCTTGATCTTCACTAAGCTCCGCCACTGGTTAAGGCCGAAGTTTGCTCAATTCTAGATATTATGACCGAGGCATTGAATGATAGATACTTGGGTCTTCCATCTACTCTGGGTGTTGATAAAAGTGATAATTTCCAATACCTGATTGATAGATTGGTTCAGAGATTAATGGGGTGGAAGGAGAGATGCCTTTCCTCTGGAGGAAAAGAAGTGCTCTTGAAATCCATAGCTCAAGCCATACCGACTTACGCGATGTCTGTCTTCAAAATTCCTAAAAAAATTGTAAAGGAATTACAGATGCGATGTCTCGGTTTTGGTGGGGTGATGATGCAACGAATAGAAAGATGCATTGGTTCGCGTGGCGAAAGATGTGCATACCAAAGAAATATGAAGGTATGGGATTTAAGGACATCCACTGTTTCAACCTTGCACTTCTTGCAAAACAAGCCTGGCGTCTTATTGATAGCCCAGATTCATTATGTGCAACTATTTTGAAAGCTAAGTACTACCCAGAAGGAAACCTACTGGAGGCAACTTTAAAGCCAAAATCATCTTTCACATGGCAAAGCATTATGGCCGGGGTAGACACATTGAGGCGTGGGTATATTTGGAGGATTGGAGGTGGTCAAAAGGTGAATATATGGGAGGATTCGTGGATTCCTCAATCGCCAACGAAAAAAGTGCTAACTATCAGGGGTAGTAACTTAATATCCCGAGTTTGCGACCTCATTGATCCGGTGACTGGAGATTGGGATATACAGTTGGTGAACCAAACATTCTGGAATGTGGACGTTCACAGGATCCTGGCTATACCCTTACCTTTATATGAAATGTTAAATTTTATTGCATGGAGCCCTACCAAGAACGGTATCTTCTCAGTGCGATCAGCTTATCAAATTGAATGGAATTTCCAGTTTGGTGCTCTGAATCATAATAATGCGGGTCCATCATCACCTGATAAGAAGTGGAATTTGATTTGGAGCTTAGAATGCCCAGCAAAAATTAAAATATTTACATGGCGGCTCCTACATGCTACTCTCCCATGTCGAGCAGTCCTTGCTTCTAAGCACATGAAGGTTAAAATTCAGTGCCCAGAATGCAGGCTGGGACCTGACAGTATACAACACTTACTGTTTGATTGTCCAAGATCAGTACAGGTTTAGAGACAATTGGGGCTGTGTTAGATAGTAAAGAAGAAGTGCACAAAATACAAATCTGGAGAGGAAGTGATGCACGAGCTGTTGCATATGGAAGATACGGAATTCTATATCTTGGGATTTCCAAAAGCGAGAGAGATGGTAGTCACCGCAGCTTGGTATTTGTGGTTTGAACACCGTAAAGTTTACCATGGAGAAGAAATTCAAACACCCACTCGGATCGCCCTAGCTGTTCGAGGACTGGCGCAAATTTCAGCATCGCATATTCACCAAAAGCCAAACTCCGGCCGGGCATTTGGGAAAAGCCACCAAAGGGATACATGAAATTAAATGTTGATGCGGGGTTTGATCAAGATCTACTTGAAGGATCCGTGGGGGCAATCATTCGTGATCAAAGTGGACAATTCATTGCTGCGGCGAATGAAAAAATAGGCATTTGTTTTGATTCCTTCACTGCAAAGGCTCTGGCTGTCAGGTTTGGGCTGAACCTTGCGAGAACAGTCGGATGTAGCAGGATTGTGGTAAGCTGGGACAGCTTGGGGTTAGTGGAAGCCCTAAAAAACGGCAACTCTTCTTCGGTTGCTTCTGCTATTATTGACGATTGTTTCTTCATGTCCTCTGATTTCAACCATGTTACTTATGATCATTGTAATAGAGAGAGTAATAAAGTAGCCCATGAGCTTGCTAGACTAGTTAAGTTTTCTCCTTCTAGTTGCTGGATGGATTCAGCGCCTCCTGCGGTGCTCTCTTTTCTTGTAAACGATACCACTGTGCTTGCTTCTGAATAGAGGAGGAGATGTTCTGTCAAAAAAAAAAAAGTTGTCCGGGCGCATTTTATCGTCCAACGCCATACCCTATTTATCCGCGGATATATTACATCAAAAACACACATTCATGCGCCCTCCCACGATACTAGATGCATCAACGGGACGAAAGCTAGTCAGAAACACCTTATTTCATCTTCAAAGAGACGCTGCCACCTCACCTAGGCTTGCTGAGTGGGACACAGACCCTACCCAAACTCAAAATTGTAACTAAAAACAGAGCAACATCCCTCCCACCAGCAAGTACCTGGGTCCACCGCGCCTCTCCATGGCCCTAAGGGCATCTCTAGCTGATCCCTAAAAACGGTTAGAGAAGTAAAATTCCAATTTTAGTAGTCTAACCGAGACCTATCGAACACGTAAAGCGGTTAGTGAAGTAAAAAAATTACTCCACCCCGAGCTACTAAAGGTACTCCTCCACTGAGTAAAAGACGTGCACACCTCTCCGCCTCCCCCAACCCAATCCTCTGGCGCCCACACCTCGCCGGCGATCCACGCACCTCCGCCCGCGCTGATATGGCTGGATCCCGCGGCCCTCGTTCCCCGTCGCCCATTTGCAGTGCGGATTCGCGCCACCACGAGCGCGGCATTGACCCATCTACCTCCCGCCGCTGCGACGCTTCCTCCAGTCGTGTTGCCCCATTTGCCTCCCACAACCGCCTGGCCGACTTCCCTAAGCTCCCTCCATCACTGCCACAAAGGTCGTACGGTCGGTGAGCGGCAGCATGCCTTGGGGATGTCGGTGGCCGAGATTATGAACTGGCACACCCACAATAAGTTGTGGCTTGGGAGCTTCCACTCCGCCGAGCAGGCCACCCACGAGTACGACATCTGATATGTGCGTCTAAAGGCAGGAACGAAGTCACCAGCATCTTCGGCGGCAACAACATCTTTGACGACCCAGACGACGGCCAAGGCCTAGACCCCATGATTGGTGGGTTGTACAGAGTCGAGTGGAAAGAGATCGCCAAAGGTAGCCATTAAAATTAGTAAGTTCTACACGTAGTTTTGGTTAAATTAGTAAGTTTTACACTAAGTTTTTCTGAATAAGTACTTCTTTGAATTGAATTTGTGTTTCTTTGCTTCGAATTGGTTTTGTACTTCACTAAGTTTATGAAACGGCTAAAAATGTTCAAAATTAAAAAAAAATAGTTCACTAACGATTAATCCACCACTTACTCTCAAATTTAGAAGATCAGATAGAGATGCCTTAAGGCCACCCGGGATGAGGCACACCGGCGGCAACGTCGACGGGTGTCAGCTACCCTAATCGTTTTAGAGCATCTCCAGCCGTTGCCCCCCCTCCCCCCTCAGGAGACATAAAAATCGCTGCCTGGGGACGATCCGGCGGTAGAATCGGCGCTGGGGGCGGTTGGGCATCCAGCCGTCGCCCCCAGGTCGCCCCTAGCCGCCGATATCGGCCCATTCGCGACCGCTTTACGGCCCAGATAAATAGAAAAATGGCCCGATATCTGCGAGAAACGGCCCATATTCAGCGTGGTTCGGCATTGAATTCTCAGCATAAATAATTTTGTTATCACATAGTTCATCATAGAAAATCAAATAATTCAACAAAATAGTGCAACAACAAATAGTTCAATACAAATTATATAGTTCAACAAATAAAAACTCATATTTCATCACACTTCGAGCCCGGCGTCGCCCTTGATCCTCCATAGGTGCTCCACCAGATCCTGCTGCAGTTGATGATGCACTTGTGGGTCTCGGATCTCCTGACGCATACTGAGGTAGGCAGTCCAGATTGCCGGTAGCTGGTGATCAACTTCGGCTAGAGGACCCTGCCTGTAGTATGGTTCAGTGTCAAACACTAGCTCTTCCTACTCGCTCTCGATGACCATGCTGTGCAAGATGACACAACAAGTCATGATCTCCCACATTTGATCTTTCGACCAGGTCTGAGCAGGGTACCGGACAACAGCAAATCGAGATTGGAGCACACCAAATGCCCGCTCGACATCCTCCTGCAAGCCTCCCGCACCTTGGCAAAGTGGGACTTCTTGCCTCCTGGCACGGCGTTTGAGATAATCTTCACAAATGTAGACCATCTCAGATAGATGCCATCAGCTAGGTAGTACCCCTTGTTGTAGTGCCGCCCATTGACCTCGAAGTTCACCGGAGGAGAATGACCTTCAACAAGCTTGGCAAAGACAGGGGAGCACTGCAGCACGTTGATGTCATTGTGAGTTCCCGGCATACCAAAGAAGGAGTGCCAAATCCAGAGGTCCTGTGTTGCCACCGCCTGAAGGATCACACTGCAACCGCTTTTGGCGCCTTTGTACATCCCCTGCCAAGCAAATGGGCAGTTCTTCCATTTCCAATGCATGCAGTCGATGCTTCCAAGCATCCCAGGAAATCCTCTTGCTACATTCTATGCTAGGATCCGAGCAGTGTCTTCCGCATTGGGTGTTCGCAAGTATTGCGGTCCAAACACTGCCACCACTACTCGACATAACTTGTAGAAACACTCAATGGTGGTGGACTCGGCCATGCGCCCATAGTCGTCGAGTGAATCATCGGGAGCTCTGTATGCAAGCATCCTCATTGCTGTCGTGCACTTCTGGATTGAGGTAAATCCAAGTTTGCCAGTGCAATCCTTCTTGCACTTGAAGTAGCTGTCGAACTCCCGGATGAGATTCACAATCCCTAGGAAAAGCTTTCAGCTCATCCGATAATGGCGCCGAAATGTTTTGCCGCCGTGCAGTGGAGCGTCGGCAAAGTAGTCGGAGTAGAGCATGCAGTAGCCCTCGAGAAGATGTCGGTTCTTTGCTTTCATCCGCCCCGACGCCGAGCCACCTCGCCGCGGCTTTTCATTGCTCGCCAGCAGGTCGCCAAGGGCGGCGAGAACCATGCGATGTTCCTCTTCCTGGACGTCGGCCTCGGCTTCCTCCTCCAGCAGCGCGGCGAGCGCTTCCTCGTCGTCCGAGTCCATTGCCCAGGCAGGCAAATCGCCGAACACCTTGCATACACGTGGGCACGTACCCGTCGCTACACCGCCCCTCCGCGGCCGGAAACGCCGGAAAAATGGTCCAGCCGGTGGTGGAGAGGCTGCCTCGGCGAAACCTCTTCTCTTTTTCCGGCGGGGATGGGCTATCTAGCGGTGGAGGGCGATGGGTAGTGCCAGGATCAGCCGGTTGGCGGTCGAGCGCGCGGGGGGTGGGAGGCGAATCTGGAAAAAAGATTTGACTTTTCGCCTGACGGTGTGGGCCAGACGTGCTTTTCCCTTGCGCCGGATCCCCCGAGCGCCCCCAGTGCGCCGAGTACGGCCTGCGATCGCCGAGCCCAAAAACGGGCCAAGCCGACGGATTGCGGCGTCCTGGGAACGCGACTGGGACGTTTTTTCAATGCCAGCACCGAAGAAGTTGCCTGAGAGACCTGTTGAGGGCGCGGGTGGAGATGCTCTTATTCGCTAGAGCCGCCACACGATAGAGGTATTCAAAACGGAAAGTCGTGCCCATGGAAATGCCTTGCTGGTAATACAAATCATGTAATTTTTTTTCACGTTTGATTGAAGTGGCTCATGATGTCTGCATGTCCTTTTTCTCCTCGTGTTCGAGAGCAGCCAGAGTGAGCATCTACAAACCCTGCATTTCCTTTTTCATACGTACAGAGTGAGCAGGACGAGTTTTTGCATGACGTGAGACAGATTCTGCTCTAGAAGAAGAGCTTCTCTTGAGAGCCTCTATAGCAAGACACAGCAAATAGGGCCGCAAAAGCGAAAGTGCCTTTCTGCTCCCGAGCTCATTTGAGCTCGGTGAACAGTAAAATCGAAAAAAAAACCGAAAAAGTTCAAAAAATTCCAATTTTTTTTGGGAGAAACATTGACAAAAGTTCTAAGTGCTTGCAAAAATTTATCATGAAATCACATTCCTGTAAGGCGTGGCAAAAAAAACAAATTCAGTGCTCCAAAATGCTGTTGAAAGTAGCTTTTTCAGAGTACTGATTTTGTTTTTTTTGCCACGCCTTCTAGAAATGTGATTTCGTGATGAATTTTTGCAAGTACTTAAAATTTTTGTCAATGTTTCTCCCAAAAAAAATTTGGTTTTTTTGAAATTTTTTTGATTTAGTTTTGATTTTACTGTTCGCCCGGGCTCATTTGAGCTCGGGTGCAGAAACTCCGCGTCCCCGCAAAAGCGGGTATTGATTGGGCAGCCCTCAAATTTTGTTCTCTGCATCCACATATCTTATAGTTTGGATCTTAAAATCATATAAAACATGCAAAGGATTGATCTACATATGATGTAGATCAACTACCCTACACCGTCCTACTCGTTGTCCTCGTCGAAGATGTCCGCGGTCTCTGTGTCGGGCTCCGAGTACATGGGTGGCAGCCGCTACTCCCCCTCCTGCTCCGGCTTCAGCTCCTCCTCCGCTTCCAGTTCGGCGAAAAGCGCGTCGATCGCCGCCCGTTCTTGCCGAATGAACTGTCGGTTGGCCTCGGCATAGGCTTCATCCTAGATGGACTCCAAGATGGCAGTCTGCTCCGCCATTTCCTCCACTTGGGCGACCTCGTACTCCGCCAAGGCGTCCGCCATGGCGAAGCTAGTAACTGGCACCGGCTCCTACTACTCCTCCTCTGCTTCGTCTCCTGCTCCGGCTCCTCCTTCTCCCCTGGCTTCGACGAATCCGGAGGCAGGCCCACTACCAACCGAGCGGCGCGCCTAGCTCGGATCTCCTTTAGCAACTGAATGCTTGGGCTTAAGCATAGCGTAGGTCGTATTCTTCTGCTAGGGCATGGCGGAGCCGAACTGTGAAAGGGAGAGCGGAAGTGAGTGTGGACAGCGGCAAGAAGTGGATGGATGGGATTGGCTGGCGGCGCAAATAGGAGGGGGGGGGGGGGGGGGCGGATGTGGCTAGGGCTGGGGATGTCGTCCGACTTAAATAGCCGAGCCCCTGGCCCTCAGGTGGCGAGCAGTAGCGACGCGACGCGGCATTCACACCCCCCGCTAGAGAAGACGCCCGCCGGACCGTTGAGTTTCTAAGCATTTGCGTGTGGAACCCGACTGCAAGCACGACATGACGGACACGTCCGAGCCGCCCCATATCTATTCCATATTTGGGCTGAATATGAAGGGTGTCGGTCTGCCCAGGCCAGTTTGAGACGTGCAGGTGGGTCAGGGTTTTTTTTTGACTGGTCGGCTTTAGATGCTCTAAACATGGCAGGGAAGCTGAAGAACGTTACACTGAAAACCCAAAACCCAAAGCACTCGTGGTACCACCTACTACCTACCAACCACGCGCCGTACGCGGTGGCACGAGGACGGGAGGGCAGCTCCATACCGAACCGGGCGACGATGGCCCGACGCGGCCGTCGGCTGCTTGCCGTCGGCGGACGGCGACGTCCAGGCAAAGAGACAAAAGTTGCCTTGGCCGCCGTCGCGTCGGGCCGTTGGGCACAGGATTGGCGTATCACTATGCTAGATTGTACTAGGAGTGTTTTGCTTAATTTATTTATTCTGAGCGTCTATCGACTTCAACAACGCAGCTGGTGGCCATCTAGCTGACCGGGATTTTACAAGCGTCGGACCGTGTTCATCATAAAGCAGTACTAGCACAGAGTCTGCAAGAGTGTGTGGAATGGATGAATGCCCAGGTTTCTACCATATATGCCTCCGTGTCGGCGGCCGCCGGCCGCGGCACGACGAGATCCGCCGGTGCCGCCTCGCCGGCCGACCAGGGCTGCCAGCGGCCACAAAGCAAAGCAGAAGCAAAGCTGCCGGCCGACCAGGGCTGCCAGCGGCCACAAAGCAAAGCAGAAGCAAAGCTGCTGCTCCGCCGGGGCCTCTGAAACTCTCGTGCTGCTGCCAATGTTCTGTACTAGTGGTGGTAACAAGGAGCTCCTAGAGCATGGACATGAGGCCCTCGAGGCTCTCGTACCGGAGGTGCTTCTTCTTCAGCCGCCTGCGCCGCGTGTTGCTCGCCCTGCCAAAACCACAGCCCAGCTGCTTAGAAACACCAAGGTGGATGGATGCAGGAGAGCGATGCTCTGTGTATCAGGATGGGTGCATCACTAGTGTAGACGTGTTTATGCAACTGTCGGAGTGCTGCCGCGCTCACCAGTACTGGTTGTGGAACACCACGTTGTCCGTGGGCACGTGCTTCCCGTCGTCGTTCCGGTTCCACTGATACACGGCGTGCGTCCGGTTTATCAACTGCAGGGTCGAGTGGCCGTAGCTCGCCTCCCTGAACGCGGAGTAGTCCGGCTGCGGATCACTGAACCTACGAACATTCAATGAGAAAGCATTGTAAGAGTGCGGTAAGCAGAGTCTAATACTACCAAGGTGCGTCAGCTTTGGGGTGATGTGTTCGGTCCTCTTACCTCCAGGCGAGTCCTTCCTGGTTGCCTCCATCGCCGACCGTGATGTACACAGGAGCGGATTTGTCAGGCACGGGGTATCGGTTCCCCGATGTTACGTTGTAGTTGATATTAGATATCCGGTACTGCAAGTGGTACATATAGAAGTATCATGAGAAATCAAAGCTCAGATCTCTTTGAATAGAACAAATAGACTTGCGTAATTTCATCTGATTCGACTATGAAAGATGAAAATGTAAAATTATTCAGATCAAAGTCGGCAATTTGTTCAAAAAGGAGGGTGCGCTCGAGAACAGACTGAAGAGTTTACCGATCTCTCATAGGCATGGACATGACCTGCAAATACCAAGTCCACCTTGTACTTGACAAACCACTTCTCGAAAGCAGCCCTCATACTCTCGCCCTCCATAAAATGCGCATCATTGCTGTTGTACATGGGAGCATGCATGAGAACAATAAGCCAAGGTGTCTTCTCCCTGTCCACGCGCTTGAGTTCGCCCTTCAGCCACATCCATTGGGGAGTGTATTTTACTATAAACACCACATGCAAGTTTACAAAACATACTTGTGTCAGAATAGCATATCCGACAAAACCATCAACGGTATACACTCTGAAAGGAACATTCAGTTGTCGAATAAAGTACGCTTCTAAAATATAATATATAATGGTCAGAACATGCTGTCAGTGTAGAACTTGTGCGTCTAACCATTAAGCATAGCATCTCATATCAAAGTTGTCAAACCCGGACCGATTAGGATATACGATTGACATTTACATCAGAGTTTTGAAAAGGTGGTAATAGTGTGACCCCATTCCCTGTACTACGACTCATTCGAACCACGACTCTGGTAACTGTACTACAAGTTTCAACGAACGTCTTATTTGCTACAAGAACTGTATCATGAAGAGAATAAAATGGTCAATGGCAGTTTCAGACTTTGAAAGTAGAGACGCTTTTTAGATTTCTACCTTCTATCGCTGTGTATTGAGCTACAGTAAAAGTTTCAAGTGTATCGAAAGGCAAATGACTACTTCACTGGTATTTACATTACCAGTTGTATCATTAAGCACACGATAACCCGTCAAAAAAATTAGAACATGACAAGACCATATTATTGACTTTACCCCTGCTTGACCCATGCTTTGGACAAAGGCCAAGCACTTGGAAATCCCAATCGCTACTGCCAACATCACATCCTCGTTCTTTATCAGAAACTTCATGCAGAAATGAAACAGAGCAAGTAGGAAGGAACTTACCAAAAGGAGAATAGCTGGAGAGCACGATAATATGAGCAGATGCACGCCTGACTGCATACCACATTGGGGAGCTGCTCTTCGATGCCAAATATGGTGTTGAATATCTATGCAGATATGGCTTAAATGTAGAAGTTTCTCCCTGAAATATGAATAGGGCCAGAGTTATGAAGTGAGAAGTGTGACTCGGTCCTTTCAGAGACGTCAATAAAGCAAAAGCTCAAGACTTGTTAAGCTCAGCTAATTAAAAGTTCAAAGGGAAACACAATGTTGTTCTGAACAAAAAGGCTAAGGTTCTAAGCATATAGCCTTGATACTGTGGACCCACACAGCCATAATTATGTAGCAAGACAGCTACAACCAACATTGTGTGCCAGCTGAATCTAATCATATATTCGCAAAAGGTAATTCCATAAATATTGGGAATATGCAATATGGTTCACGAAATGGACAGTGTTTCCTGTTCCCAATTCAATAGAGGTATATTGCAAAGAAAAAAATGTAGATGCATGAAACATGCCAACGGCTTTGTCAATCAGTTCTGTCTTGTAGATACATTTTGAGCTTTCACTAGCAAAATTTTGCCAACATGAGGAGATAACATCATAACATACCAGATCAGGCCTGTATTCTATTTCATGATTTCCAGAATTCCAGATCCATGGTTGATATGCAGTGCTACGTTCAACAAATCGACCCCAAGAATCCCAACGAATACCATCATTATGTTGATATCTATCAGCATATGACAAATCCCCAACAAATAGAACACTTTCTCCTCCGCTTTTCAAATAATGTTGAAGAGTTGATAGAGAATTGAATGTTTGCCCCAGATCACCTAGCAAAATAGAGCCAGAAAAAATAGGATAAAATTGCCTGAGTCACTAACTACTAGGTATATATCTAACCTATTGGTTGGCATCCCTAATAATCATTTGATCTACTGTGGCTTTTTTCTTTTATCCTGACAGTGACACAACAGTTCTCTAGAATTTGGACATTAAGAGATATATGGTGAGCACAGACTATGCTTACTTGAATTAAAATGTTAGTAGTGCATATGTGTAAAGTGAAAAGCATGAATTTAGAGCTAACTAGCTGAATTCCCTGCTCAAGCGCCCTAGAAACCCTGGCTACAGAAAATGCTGTGGAGGTCCAAAGTAATGCAAGACAGCTATGAGACAAAAAATTAAAGAACAGAAGACAAACCTATGATGCCAAATGTGTATGATGCATCTATGTCAATTGCTGGAGGTGTTTGAAACCAAAATTCTCGAGCTGAATCCCCGGTACCTATCTTGTAATAATATTTAGTGTTGTACTGCAAACCAAAAACGTAATTAGAATTTTGCATCAGACAATTATTACAAGATTGTTTGCCCAAACCAAAATAGTACAAGATTAGGTACAAACATAACTCAACTGGGCTGGCACGCCTACAGTCCACAGGTACAAGAAGATGTGGTGAATAAATTTCTATAGAGGACATCATGTTCAAATAGAAGAACCCAATACTGTTGAAATATGGTGTCCATTCTTTGGCCACTCCTGTTTTGCTTAATGGTTGTCGGTAAAGTACATCTCTTATGAAACCTTTTTTTTTCTTAAAGGTGGCTAATTTGGATATGTGCACTCTTGATGAACAAGATAAATGGTGTACAGCGGAGAAAACTGTTGCAACTTGAGCTCCCATATTTGGCAGAACATATATCATAACAGTAAGGGAAATAAATTTCATATAAGAATACAAAGCAAACCAAAAAGGACATCAAAATACCTGAAGGCCATCAACAAGGCAATGGTGTATGTATCCAGATTTATAGTCGTAAAATGTATAATTTGTCATTGTCCCTTCGGCCTTCTGATCATAGCGGTTCTCTTCTTTACTGTAAAACACTTGACTCGGCGCAGGCTCCGATGGAGTGACCCATGATATTATAACAGCCTTTCCATCATAGTCACCTTGCGTGATATGAACCTGACAGCAGAACAAGCGGTGAGTACATTACCCGAGCACTAGTGATGATGAACTGGTATATCTATTAGCGTAGTTGCGTACCTGCTGTGGAGCATTGTAGCCCTTGGGAGTCGCAAACCACTCGCTGTCTAGAGGCATATCGGTAGACGGGAACTCCGAGCGCACATAGGAGCTCGTGCGGCGAGAGGAAACGCCATTAACCAGGCACAACAGAACATGTAACGATAACGCCGCAAAGCCCAATCCCCTCATCTGTTCAGAGCAACGCGGATGCCGCCCTCAGCGTGGAAACTCACCTGCAAACAGAGCACGTATGAGATTCCCGTGATCTGAACAATGACAGACCGACAGAGAGCTGAGATGCATAAAAGAATAACAAAACAGTCACGACATCTTGCAAGATCTCAGTCAATTTGACATCACAGCTGCGCTTGTGGATCTAGAGCAAACCCGCGGGTCGATATAAACCGAAACCAACACCAGCTCCTCACTTGCCAAACCACTACAAACAATCACTCGTCTCCAATAATATAAATTACTAGCATAATAATGAGCTCACTTCACTTGTCTGCTTGCCAAGTACCAAGTCAAAGTCAACAACCTGCGAGATGCTAAAACCAAGATGTCGCGTGTCCCCCGCCGCGCCATGGATTAATGCTAATTCCGCGGATCGGCTGCTGGTTGCCAGCGCTGATCCGGGTAACCGCCCCCGTCCTTCACCCTCTCCCAAAGCCATCAAATCGAGCGGGCGGGCCTACCCTACCAATCAAGCCATCGAACGCCAGCACGCCGCGCGGAGACACGGAACTTACGGAGAGGGGGAACCCGGAGCCCCGCCACGCGTGATCCGGGCAACCCGCCCCGCCCCGCCGCGAGCGAGCGAGCGGGACCTACCGGAGACGGGCGGCGCGAGAGGAGGGGACGGGGGCAGGGGGTTCGCTTACCGTCGCGGAGGGAGGGGAGCGGGCAGGGAGGCGCTGGAGCGGGAGCGGGGAGAGGGTGGCGGCGGGGATTGTAGAGGACGAGGTGGTGGCGTGGCGGCGGCGTCGCCTCGTCGGAGCGTGTGGCAGGGGAGAGAGGCCGGGCGAGGCAAGCAAGTCCGGTGGAGGAGAGAAGGCGACGGCTGTGACACTGACAGACCGACGGAGGACGGACTCCTGCGTCAGGGTTGTTGCGCGGGCCCCGTCGGATGACGTCCGGGCTGGCTCCTGCGCGTGTCCATCCTGCCCGGCCCGCGTTGGTTCCGCTGTTGGGCTACCCGGCTGCTCGGGAGAAAGCGGGCTGGCCCAAACATAGCTGTTTTCCAAAGTGTCTCGCAAAAAAGAAACTGTTCACCAAAGTTTTGTGTTTTATTTTGCCAGCGTCGTAGGAGGTAGGTTTGTGCCCTTGTTGCAGATCCGATTATTCGAATCCGGTGAGTTTATGTTGTTTTTATTGGTTTGCTTTTTTGCGGAGTTGGAATTTTACCTCGACGCCATGGCGAAGACCTGGTGGTCCGACGGCCTTGCGCTTCTAGGGAACACCCCTCGGCACAAGTACATTCACCGCTCAGGGCTTATCGTCTTTTTGGATGAGCAACTCAAGGGCCTTTCGAATACCTTTATTAGTAATCAAGTCCATGCGGATGAAATAGCAGTTGTATCGCCCTTTTAGCCAATTGCAACATCTTTACTGAGAGCATTTCATCTTATAGAGCTTCATGATACCATGTCTCCAGCAGATATTAATGTAACTCTTAGTCATATGACACCCCTCCCATACCCCCTCGCGATCGCCAACCATGGTGGGCAGCCAGCCGACACGGCGACGTTCTACCCTAGACCCTCAGTAGACCTTCCGCGGACCGACGACGTGATTAGCCACCATGATCCACAATCCAAACTTTGGTGTGTAGGTACCACAAATTTGCATACCCTGATTCGCAATTCTATAATTAGTGTAAAAATTATTTTTCTAGGCTTCCTAACTTAAAAAAACTATTTTTTGTGCATAATTTGTATTGAAGTCTGTTTGTATATAGCAAGTGTATTTTTATTGCTACATTTTCATATATATATATATGTTTTTTTTATATTCATACATAAACTTTTATATGTTCGACAGTCTGTACATTATGAGTGTGATATTTTCCATCCAACTATCTTATCTTCTTGAGTTTTTTTAAATCTTGAATAAGTTGGAATAATTCTCTCTCCAGCCTTTTCTGGATTTTAGGGCTAATTGTTTGGTCTGTAGTGTTGTGAAGTACATTCATCACTTCCATAACTTTTGAAGTTCCTCGTGGGATGCCTCTCTTAACTAGACATTACGAATCACATTTTTATTTAGTACATTGTTGCTCAAAAAAATATGTAATGTTAAAGTGGTGCATTGGGGTGACTTAGTTTCAGCTCCACCTATGGGTGGGATTATCTTCAAGGTTTTCATGTCTGTTAGCCAAGATTGTCCATTATAGTGATCTCTTTGCAGCGTACCACTATGCATAGCAACAGGTCCATGCGAGTAGTGACTCTGAACTACCCCTACTTCCTTGTTCGAAGTACTCCATCGATTGGCCTTATCGCTGGTGTGTGGATCCACCAGCCATCATCGCCACCGCAACACATACTTCACAAATAATATACATTTATCAAGTTCAAAGTGGATTCGTTGCCGAAAAACACAGTCCTAGCACACACCATTGGACATGCATGGAATTACTAGATTATACTCACTAGTGCAGAACCGGGCAATAGCACCGGTTCGTAAGGCCCTTTAGTGCCGGTTCTGCAACCGGCACTAAAGCCCCCCCCCCCCTTTAGTACCGGTTCGGCACGAACCGCTACTAAAGGCCCACCACGTGGCGTGAGCTCGCGTCGTGGCATGGGGGACCTTTAGTACCGGTTGGTGTTACCAACCGGTACTAAAGTTTTTTTTTAGAATTTTGAAAAAAATTGATTTTTTTTAATTTTTGATTTTCTAAATTATTTGATGATTTAGTCTCTAATCATCCCTCTTAACTGCTCAAAGTGTGGATCACTCATTCCAAATCGTCTAACTTCCCAACCGGTCACCCATCCTCTCACTCCCCCAGCCTGAGCACGCTTAACTTTGGAGTTTTATTCCCCCTATTTTCAAGTCTGCACTTGTTGTTTTCCTGACAAATGTAAGATGTCAATCCTATTAACCCTCAGCAGTTTAGCTTGAGCATTAGGTCACACGTTTCACCGTTTGAGTTTGAAACTATTATTCTAAAAAACAGTAATTATTTAGTAACACTAATATTTCTTGAATAAGTTTGACCAAATTTGACCAAAATTCAAAAAATTGAAATAATTATTTAGTAACACTAATATTCTTGACTAATTATGTAGTAATATTAATACTTCTTGAATAAGTAGTTTGACCATAGTTTAACCAGATTTAACCAAAATTAAAAAAACTAAAATTTGGGCATTTTTTTCCTTTTGGAATTTGAGGATTCTACAAAATTGCAAACAGGCCATAGGCTGTCAAAATTGGATGCGGATTTTCGTGCTGAATTTTTTGATATATTATACGTTTTTTTCCGACATCGTATGCAAAAGTTATAGCCGTTTTTACATTTTCCCTACACTTTTTGCAAAACATGTCCAAATTTAAGTTTTCAAATTTTCCTAACTAGTAGATGTGGTAATATAACTACCTCTCGAAGGATTTTATTTTTTGAAGTTTTTATCATTTTCTTTTGATTTTTTCAAGACTGAAATGGCGATACACGGGGAGGGGGGGTAGAGTTTGAAAATTGCCTTATAGTCCCGGTTTGTGTCTCCAACCGGGACTATAGGTCAGACCCCTTTAGTCCCGGTTCATGGCACGAACCGGTACTAAAGGTTAGCCCTTTAGTACCGGTTTGTACCACGAACCGGTACTAAAGGTGATCGTGGGGCCCCGGCCTGACGCTAGCCTGCCACCACCCCTTTAGTACCGGTTTGTGGCACGAACCGGTACTAAAGGTTCAACACGAACCGGCATTAATGCATAGCCGTTCGAACCGGCATTAATGGTACCATTAGTACCGAATCAAAATCAAACCGGGACTAATGTGTCTCGCATTAGGTCCTTTTTCTACTAGTGACTCCCTCCATGCCATAATATAAAAGCGTTGTTGACATTTAATATTTACTTATCCCATTTCATACTTTTTTATTTATTTAATTCATTTAAATGCACCAATTTAGGACAATACAGTTGCCCATGCATGGACCACAGGGCCATGAGTTAGCTATGGATAGGGTGCATGGAAGCTTGCTATCCATGTGCCAGAGCCATGAGTTGGTTGTGAGATCTTATGGGTTTCACCTCTAGCCTACCCCAACTTGTTTGGGACTAAAGGTTTTGTTGTTGTTGTTGTTGTTGTTGTTGTTGTACAGTTGCCCATGCATCTAGCCTAGATGACTAGGATCAGGCGAGCAGGAGTGAAATGCCGCATACTTATTCTATATACCTCCATGACATGAGATTGAGCAAGAAGAGCTCCTCCTAGAGCATGGACAGACGAGGCACTCATAGGCTCTCGTAGCGCAGGTGCCTCTTCTTCTCTAGCCTCCCGCGGCGAGTGCCACTCTCCCTGCGAGACACGGTCCGGTTAGAAACACGAATAGACGTTCGAATTTGGTTTGCGTGGGACTATCTTCAAGGTTAGAAACACGAATCATCCATCTTCCTTTGGGTGGGACTATCTGTAAAACCACCGAGTGCTACCGTGCTCACCAGTATTGGTTGTGGAATACCACTTTGTCTGCTAGCACATGCTTGTCGTCATCGTTCCTATGCCATTGGTAGACGGCGTGTGTCCTGTTCTTCAGTTGCAAGGTCGAGTGGCCATAGCTGGCCTCCCTGAACGCGGAGTAGTCCAGTTGCGGGTCGTTGAACCTGCAAGCAACTTTTCGAGGTTGGCCAGACGAGCAAGCCTTGCACGAGTTCCACAAGCACCTATCTAGTCAATATGTCCCTCTTCTTACCTCAAAGCAAGTCCTTCTGTGTCGCCCCCGTCACCCGCTGTTATGTACACGGGAGCCAATTCGTCTCTCACCAGGTATCGAGTCCCCAATGTTACCTTGTAGTCCACATTGGATACATGGTGCTGCAAATCAACACTCGGTGCTGACATGTCATCAGGTCAGGGTAGGCCATGAAAGATCAAGTATACAAAAATCAGATCAAATTCATCGATTTATTCATATAGTGCTCGAGAATGAAGTGAAGAATTTACCGATCTCTCATAAGCATGGACATGACCCGCGAATACCAAGTCCACATCATATTTGACAAACCATTCCTCGAAAGCAATCCTCATGCTCTCACCCTCCATGTAATGTGCATGCGACGTGCATGAGAACAATAAGCCAAGGTGTCTCCCCCTGTCCACGCGCTTCAGTTCCTTCTTCAGCCACTTGTATTGAGGAGTGAATTTTACTGATGATACCACATGCAAGTTTACAAAACAAAACCAAAAAAAACTTGCATCAGAATCGGCACAATCAATAAAATCCTCTACACTAGAGAAGAACATCGAGATGTCCAATCATGCATGCAAGTAATAAAGGGAGCTTACTGAATGGGGAATAGCTAGAGAGAACAATAATATGAGCAGATGCATGCCTGACTGCATACCACATTGGGGAGCTGCTCTTCGATGCCCGGTATGGTGTTGCATATCTGTATAGATATGGCTTGAATGTAGAAGTTTCTCCCTGGAATACCAAACATAATTAAACCATAGTCAAGAATTGATAAGGCAACATGATCCTTTTGAAAACAGGAATAGAGCAAAATAAAGCTCAAACCCAACACACACACATGATCTGGCAATTGCATTCTGATTTACAAAATGGCCACATTGCTATTTCTAGTTCAAGACTCAAGAGAAGTATATTGTACAAATGAAGATAATAAATAAAAAAGTTATGCGTATATGCATGGAACATGAGAGTATTGAAACATTGTCAACATCTTTGGCAATCCATTTCAACATATAGTTACATCAGTTGTGAGGTTATTGGAAGAAAATTGCGGAGTTGAGGAGATAACATACCAGATCATGCATGTATTCTATTTCATGATTCCCAGAGTTCCATATCCATGGTTGATATGCAGTGCTACGTTCAACAAGTCGACCTCAAGAATCCCACCAACCGCCATCATTGTCTTTATATTTATCAGCATATGACAAGTCCCCAACATATAAAACACTTTGTCCTCCACTTTTCACATAATGTTGGAGAGTTGAGAGTGAATTAAATGTTTGCCCCAGATCACCTAGCACAGTGAGCCAGAAAAAACGAGGCAAAATTGCCTAAATTGCTACATTACTAAGCCCACCATGCGTCACCTACTGAGCTGCATGCTACCCCTGAAACATTTTTCTTAATCTTTTGTTTTATTTCTTTTTTCTTGAGGGACTTTCGTTTTGTTTCTTTATTGTAATGTGATACAACAACAGTCTATAATTTGGACAGGAAGAGAGAATGCATATGCATGACCAGGAACTACTGCGTAACTTGGACTAAATTGTTTGAGTAGTGCTCATGGGGAAAGAGAAAAAAAAACTAGTCAAATTACCGGCTCATGTACCCAAGGTTCTGTGCTATTTTTCCAAACTGTTTTTCCAGTTCCTTAGTAGCCTCCGCCGGGGATTAGTTGAGACTCTATAGATACATCCGCTTGAGCGTCAACTAATTCCGGACAAAGGAAGTATTACTTAAGAAAACCTACTGCGTAATCTTGTAACCTTTTTCATACTTTTTCCCATTAGGTCTTAGAAAAATGTTGTAGAGATCTAAAATAGTGTAAGGACAACATGTCCTGATTTTTATAAATAGAAAGTAATTAAAGAAGAGAACACAAACCTATGATGCCAAATGTGTAGGGTGCATCTAGATCAATAGCTGGAGGTGTTCGAAACCAAAATTCTCGAGCGGGATCTCCTATTCCAATCTTGTAGTAATACTTAGTGTTATACTGCAAACCAATAAAGTAGAGAATTTTATGTTGGAACTAACTAGTAGTACAAGATTGGGTACAAAACATAGTACCGTCTTCATTCACCGGAATATACACAAACTCCGCGTCTACACTCCACGTACACTAGGAAATGGATGAAACAATTTGTGTAGTGGACATCATGTCCCAATAGAATAAACCTAATACTCCCCTTGAAAAAAAGAATTGACTGTATATATTTGAGATTTGGTGATTTTGCATATGACATCACTCCAACTTTACATAAATAAAACATGTCAAAATATTGCATTTTGAGCCACAATGTTTGGCCATGTAAATTATGACAACAGCAAAGAAGATAAAATTGCATAAGAATACAATGGAAACCTTAAGGACACAACAGAAAAAAAGAGGTATATTACCTCAAGGCCATCAACAAGGCAGTGGTGCATGCATCCAGATCGATAGTTGTAAAACGTATAATTCGTCATCCTCCCTTTGGCTTTCCGATCATACCGTTTCTCCTCTTTACCGTAAAACACCTCGCTCCGTGTGGGTTCCAACGCGGTAACCCACGAGATTATGACGGCTTTCCCGTCGTAGTCACCTTGAGTGATATGAACCTGACGGCCAAATAGGCAGTGATTACAAACACCGAGTACATCGCCCCAAATTTGTTAAAATGATGGACGGACTTGTTGTGGAGCGTTGTGGCCTTTCGAAATCGTAAGGGACTCGTGATCTAGAGGAATGCATGTCGTCGGACGGGAACTCATCACGCACGTAGGAGCTCATGCGGCCAGAGTAGACGCCGCTTACTAGGCAGAGCAGGACGTGCGTCAGCAGCACCAGGGAGCCCCGGCTCCTCATTTGGGAAGAATGATGGCGCCGCCAACACCCCCTTGCCCCTGGAAATTGTACCAAACAGAAGATGTGCGAGAGGGGCGGGCGGACGTTGGAGCGATGGAGTGACGGCGGAGAGGCAGAGACCGACTGGGGCTAAATAGGAGGTGGCGTGGCGTGGGTGGGGGGGGGGGATGCGGGCGTGCCACGGCCGGCAAGCGGGCGGGAAGAAGACGACTGTCACACACTGGCAAGCCGGCTCGTTCCCGTCGGTATACTCTACTCACCCGTTGGTTTTTTTAGGGGTAAAGCCAAGATTTATTCATGAAAATCCACATGATGTGGGATACAACTTTGGTCATGAGGCACTCCAAACCACACATGGCGCCCCGGACCTCTAGCAAGTGAGAACTTGGCTAATCTATGTGCTTCATAATTCACAGCACGACTCTCAAACGTAAAATTACATTGAAAATTGGATGATCTAATGGTTATCTCCTCAATAATCGCTCCGTAAATCCCGTGTGATCTCTTATTGATATCCGATACAACTTGGCTGCAGTCCGACGCCACAACAAAGCTCGTTATGCCCAAATCTTCAGTCAAGGATAGTGCTTCCCGACATGCCACTGCCTCAAGGGTGGCCGGGTCTACCACCCCTTCAATAACCAAGGCAGAGCTGCCCATAAAGTTTCCCCACTCGTCCCTGCATACAGCCGCTACTGATCCTCCTCGTCTTGTCAATACTCCAGCATCCACGTGAATTTTGCAACTTCCCGCTGGTGGCCTCTTAGGCTGACGCTAGCCAGGGTGGCCTGATCCCGGAGCGTTTGCCCTCCCCTTATCATTGGGCTTCAGTGCATCTAGTTCAGCAATGAAACTGATGACGAAACCGTCGGTAGCTTGGGGACTCTGAAAGATGGACTCATGGATAGCCTTACGACGTGCGTGCCAGATTGCCCAAAGAGTGACAGCAGTAAGGACGAAGTGCTCATGTGATAACAATTGCATCAGTGAAAACAACCATTGTCTTGCGCTTGGTTCCTTGTTCTCTATGATTTTATGTGTGATATCCTCCTGCATTAGAGCCCACACACTTCTTGAAGATGAGCATTCCAACGGAGAATGGCGCCAAGAGTCCCGCGCTCCACATAAGCTACATTGATCGGAGTCAGCCATGTGGCGATGTGCCCTCACATCATTTGTTGGCAAAGAGTGTTTTGATAGGCGCCATAAAAACATCCGAATCTTCCCCGGAACTTCCGTCTTCCACAATCTTTTCCAAGATCCCTCTTCTGCAACTGCATTTGAGGTTCCGGCCGCTCCCTCAAGCCATGCTTCCCTTCTTAACTTTGTTGCAACTAGCATCTTGTAAGCTGACTTAAATGAAAAGACTCCGTGCTTCTCATAATGCCACGCCCAGAAGTCAGGTATGTTACGAGTACACAATGGAATCGCAAGGATAACCTGTGCATCGATTGGCATGAAATTATCTTGAATAACCTATCTATTCCAGGAGGCCGTAGCGCTTATGATGAGCTCGGAAACTCTGACCGGTGGATTCGGTGTTGTACTACCATATGGGCGGAACATTCCCTCTCTAGGGAGCCAGTTCTGGTTCCATATATCGGTTGCTTCCCCGTTCCCGATTCTTTTAATCAACCCCTGCCGAAGGGTGTCCCTGCCTTCAATGATGGCGCGCCACACTTGGCTAGGGTGACCACCCAGCGCAGCCTCGAGAATGTCCGAGTTGGGATAATAAATACTCTTGAGAATACGTGCACTCAAGGTCTCGGGATTCTGCAATAGTCTCCATGCTTGTTTTGCCAACATTGCTAGGTTAAAGAGCTCAAAATCTTTGAATCCTAAGCCCCCCATGCCCTTGGGTTGTGTCATCGTTTTCCATGACACCCAATGAGGCTTTCGTTTTCCTTCCTTACTTCCCCACCAGAACTTCCTGATAAGCATATTGAGATGTTCACATAAACCTCTGGGAAGCTTAAAACAGGACATAGAGAAAACCGGCACTCCTTGGGCCACAGACTTGACTAGCACTTCCTTTCCGGCCGAGGAGATCGTGCGTTCAATCCAGCCCTGGACCTTGCTCCACAGTCGATCTTTAAGGTACTTAAAAGCTCCATTCTTTGAACACCCTATGTCAGAAGGCATCCCCAAATATTTCTCATTGAGAGTCTCATTTGGGACTTGAAGTATATCTTTAACCTCTTGTCTTACCGAGTCAGGAACACCCTTGCTGAAATATATGGATGATTTTGCATTGTTTATCCGTTGCCCCGTCGCCTGACAGTAAGTATCCAGAACATGGTATACCTCGTTAGCCCCCACACTATTTGCCTTGAAGAACAGCAGGTTGTCATCAGCGAATAGGAGATGGCTCACTGGCGGCGCCGTAGGAGCAACCTGTAGACCACTCAAGTTGGATGACTCACTTTTGGATTTTAACAGGCACGAAAGGCCCTCTGCTGCAAGCAAGAACAAGTATGGAGAAATCGGATCCCCTTGTCGGATACCACGTGAAGGTTTAAAACTTTGAAGTTTCTTTCCATTGAACATCACCGAGAAAGTAACTGTGGATACCAGGCTCATTACTATATCAACCCACCTAGAACTGAAGCCCAGTTTAAGCATTATAGCTTGCAAGTACGGCCATTCCACCCTGTCATATGCTTTCATCATATCCAATTTGAGCGCAGAGGACTGGTGTTTCTTGGCCTTATTCCTCTTCATGAAATGCAAGCACTCGTATGCTGTGATGATGTTGTCTGTTATCAGACGTCCCGGGACAAAAGCTGGCTGCTCCTCAGATATAATTTCAGGAAGGACTAGCTTCAATCTGTTGGCGATCACCTTTGACGCAATCTTATACAAGACGTTGCACAAATTAATTGGACGAAATTGGGAAAGTAGCGTGGGGTTTTTTACCTTTGGGATCAAGACCAAAATAGTATCATTAATACACTCTGCTGATTCCGTTCCTTCAACAATCCGGAGGACTGCCGAGGTGACATCTCCCCCACACGTGTCCCAATGGTGCTGAAAGAAATGCGCCGGGAAACCATCCGGACCTGAAGCCTTAGTGGGATACATCTGAAATAGAGCTACCTTGACTTCCTCTTGGCTATATGGAGCATTCAGAGACTCGTTCATCACTGCGGTGACTTTGGTAGGAACTGTTTCAAGAACCCGTTCCATATCATGCACTCCCTCCGAGGTGTACAAGTCCCTATAGAAAGTGTTAGTCAAGTTTTCCATCTCTGAAACATTTTCTGTGAGCTCGCCATTGGGTCTCTGAAGGGCCTTGATCTGGTTCTTCCTTCTTCTGCGACTCGCCCTTAGATGAAAAAAGTACGTGTTCTTATCTCCATGCATTAACCATTCAACACGTGCTCGTTGGCGCCATAAAATTTCTTCTCTGTGATAGTTCGGTGAGCCTTTCTATTATTTTGAGCTCAATATGCACAGGGCCAGATCTATTTGGGGATTCGCGCAACTCCTGTAGCTCTCTTTTCATGCACTGGATCTCGCGCCGAACATTCCCGAAGTGGGTCCTATCCCATGCAGACAAATCGGAAGACAAGGACTAGAGCTTGTCGCTGATTGAAAGAACAGAATCCCCCGCTCCATTCGCCCATGCACCCTGGACCACGGGCTGCAACCCCGGATCGCGCTCCCAGGCGATTTCATATTTAAAAGAGCGAGGGGCCCTCCTGCATGCGCCATGCACCAGCCTCACGTAGATGGGTAAGTGATCGCTTGTGGCCGCTGTTTTGTGCTCGACTATGGTTGATGGAAACACTATGGTCCAGGCCGGGTTCGCCACTCCCTGGTCAAGTCGAACACGCGTATATGTGCCTCCAGTCACTTTCTTCTCAAAGGTCCATCCTATGCCAGAATAGCTTATATCCATAGGACCGCAAGTATCAAGCGCGTCCCTAAAAGCATCCATCTGAGCTTGGCTCCTGCTTCCAACTCCATCGTGTTCGTGGGCATGCAGAACTTCATTGAAATCTCCTAGAACAAGCCAGGGTATATCGCTAGTGCCCACGATTCCCCTAAGCATGCCCCAAGTCTTATGTCTTGCGCTTACTTGTGCTTCTCCGTAGACGAAGGTAACCCTTATTTTCACATCTGCTAGATCATCAATCACGGCATCAATATGGTACTGAGAATAACCAACAATCTCCAACTTTATTTCTTCATTCCAAAAAACTCCCAAACCACCACTTCTACCAGAACTACTAACAGCAAAACTTTTATTGAAACCTAAAGAACCAGCCATGTTCTCAACTCTAGTTCCCTCTATTTGAGTTTCCAAGATACATAGTACAGAGGGGGCAAACTGCTTCGTTAGATTACGAAGCTCTCGAACTGTCGCGGGTTTGCCAGCACCGCGGCAGTTCCAACATAAGAGACTCATTGCACTGGGCGGGACACCCCTAGGGAGCCCGCCAAACGCGCATCAGAGTGTTTGTTTGCAACCATGTTCTTTCCGTTGTTCTTCTCATTAGTAGTCAAGCTTGGTTTGTTTCTTTTCTGCTCCTGTTTTGAAGATGGGCTCGGTGGCACCTCTTGAGCTGTTGGACCCGTTGGTGGTGGGCCCCATCTGATGGCCTGACCCGCGTAGTAGATTCTGTGGTGGGCCGGGAGCTCGGGAGAGAGCGGGCCGGCTCGAATGAAGGCCGATGAGTCCAGGCCCGATCGAAGTGGGCGGCTCCTTCCTCAGAAGCCCACGGCCGAGAGCAGACGGACGGCACAGCAGACGGAGGAGAGAAGAGAAAGCGAAGCTCCCGTGCTCGCGCGACGACGACGACGACGACCCCGGCCGCGGCGACGATGAGCCCCCTCCGCGCCCTCCTCGTCCTCGCCGCCGTCCTCGCGGCGTGCCTCGGCCCCGCGGCCGCGGACCAGCCCGGGTAGGCCCCCCTCGTTCCCGCCCGTTTTTCCTCTCCTCTCCGATCCGATCGGCAGGAGGCTGTAGCTGACCCCCTCTCTCGCCTCGCCCTGTGGATGCAGATCCGTCGAGGGATACACCATCGCCGGCCGCATCAAGATCGACGGTCAGTGCCCTCGCCCCCATGGTTCGAATTAGATGCATCTGGTAACTTGTGCGTGCGTGGGTAGGCGGGCGGGATCCAGCTTCGTGCTCGGCTCGAACCTGGCCAATTTGGTGGAATTGTCTCTGGGGCCTGTACATGGATGGGCGCGTGATCTAAGTAGGGCCAAGCGTGTCGATGCTACTGATCTCTCTGCTACACCACCATGCACCGCCGTTGCTTAGGCAGCATGCTACAGGCACATCACAGTAGCTGATTTTATCCAACTTCATCTTTGAAATCTGAGCCGCGTTGGAGCTGCGCTGTGGCTACTGTTTGTTTATGTGCTGCATCCTTTTGTTCTGAGTATCAAAACCAATCGACAGATGTAGGAACATGTTTATTCAGTAGCTGGTCTTAGAGAGAGGGGAATTGACGAATTGTCCAGATCCACACAGGCACATCAAAATGCCTGTCTGCTAGAATACATGTCTGTTGATAAACGTGCTGCCGCAAGTGTTCAAAGCCAATGCTTCTTGGCCAGGATTTGGGGTATTTGAAAGCGCACAAAGGAATGAATGCTGCATGGCGTTTCTTTGGAAGTATTGTCTTACTAAGAGCATTCTTGGCATGTGTATAACCATCGGATTTTGGCGCCGTGTTATTTCAGCTCATTGTAAATTGCTAAGGCGGGTTACTATGTTGGTTTCCTTGCATTTGGATAATTGATTAGGATTTCAGCCAGATCTTGTCATGCATCTTGCTTTTTACGTGCACTTAGAGATTATAAGTTCTCAATGTTTGTGGAGCCGATACATACTAATGTTCTCCCGTGAGGTCCACCTGATGTTGTTTTTATCTGTTGTGCTTATAGCTGCAAGGGGCTTTGGTCTTCCAGCCAAGACATCAAACACGAAAGTGATACTTAATGGTGGTCAGAAAGTTACATTCGCCAGGCCAGACGGCTACTTTGCCTTGTATCCTACGAAAAACATGTTATACCATGCCCTTCCAAACTACTTCGACTTCTCTTATGAGGGGTAAATTACTTTTATTTTAATTTAATCAATTTAGTCTGTTCTTTCATGCATCATTGTTTTAAAATTGTCCATTTTTCTAAGAATACTTTTCTTTTTGAAAAAAAGATACAAGAGAATCTTGCGAGAGTGATATGTGAAGAATTTGTTGATGTCATTATGTGTCTAATTATAGTTTATTGTGTTTGTATAAATGTTTCACTGTTGGCAGCTCATGTGCAATGTTAGCAGATCTTCCTGTGCTTATTGTTACCCCTTGACCTAATATCCTTAAGCCACAACGTGCCTGCTGGGACACATTTGATAGAAGTCTCCTCACTTGGCTACTTCTTTTCACCAGTGAGTATTCATTAGAAAATTTCATTGTAATATGAGCAGAATGGGCACTAAACAGTTGATTCTCTATTCTGTTGTGTGATAGGTTCGAGTGGACATCAGTGCCAGGAATCCAGGGCACATTCAAGCAGCATTGACTGAAAACAGAAGAGTTCTAAATGAGCTTGTTTTGGAACCTCTGAAAGAAGAGCAATACTATGAGGTGTCTAATGCTATAGTTTTTTGTTAACCTATTTCCTCGCTGCTTGCTGTTATTAAATCCTTTCTTAACCAACCTATGTGTCTATCTATTTTCCCCAGCCGAGGGAGCCTTTCAACATTTTGTCCCTTTTGAAGAGCCCCATGGGTATGATGGTCGGTTTTATGGTCCTAATGGTCGTCGTTATGCCCAAGATGATGGAGAACATAGGTAAGTGGCAATAAACACATTTCAAACCTTTTACATCCAAGAAAAAACTAGAAGCTTCATGTTTGTATATTAAGCAAGTAGAAGCTTAGCAGATCAAGGCCCATGCTTAATGAGTTCTATACACCACATATAACTGTTATAAACGTACAAGCCAAGATATAAAATTCAACTTTGCTGTGCATGTTCCATTTGTTATAGTTTGAGCCCATTCAGAGTTAATAGCAACATTAAATGACATGTTTGGTAATAATGTTTTCAAAATAGAAAGAAGTAACCTGTGCTGATTTGTATTTAGTGTGTCTGAATCTATGTTGTTATAATATATGTGCACTACACGGTACCTGCCTTTTCAGCTGATCTATCTACAGTACATTGCTTGCTGCTAAATACTTTTTGTGTCAGGCTGTTTGTTTTGTTTTAATACTATATATGGTTTTGTAGCAGTGACACTTACAATCATAGCTGTTTGTTTCTCTAATCAGTTTTACTTTATGCAAAATACATACTGACAGAAACTAAGAGATGTTATCTACTCCCTCCGTTCCGAATTACTTGTCGCAGATATGGATGTATCTATATGTATTTTAGTTCTAGATACATCCATTTCTATGACGAGTAATTTGGAATGGAGGGAGTAGTTTATTAATATCTGTAATATATATGCTTCAACGATACTTCCTGGCAATGATTTTCTGTTGATTTCACTCGTATACCTTCCTCACATCCCGTCTGTTTTATTCTTGAAGATCCCGAGGAGATAAAGCAAGCTCAAGAGCAAATGAGGAACTCACCTGTTCCATCCTTTTCTGGCTTGCTAGCCAGAGCAAACAGCTAGATGTAGAACATGTGGACAATACGTCGCTTAAGTTTATGATGCGACAAACATCCTTGCCAAACTGCTTCACACTCGAGTCATGGGAGGCTGGGATAAGGTGGAAACTCTTTTGCCCACTTTTAATGTATTCTACTGTATTCTAAGATGTAATAGGTTTGTAATGGAGAACCGTCTGAAACACCTGGCTGAACTAGTCATGAAATATTTGATTTATAGCTCACGTCGAGTACAGTGTGTCAACTTGTTAACCATTTGAATATTGAATGAATGCCTTGGTGAGTCATTGACTAACGGCAGAGATATTCCTGATGCTGACCTTTGGTTGATCACAAACACCGCCAGAATATGAAAAGAAAAGCAGATACGTTAACTGATACTATGGCAGGCATGAGGTTGAACTCTTCTCCAGGGCTATGTAGGACTCGGTTTCCTGATAACATTTCGTGGGTACGAATTTGACCCTCTTCATTTATGGATGATACTAGCTGTGTGGTCAGTCAGACAAAGTAGAGTCCACATCCAACCTTGTCAATATGTTATGGATCTGTCATTCTCTTTTCCTTTTTGAAAACTTCAGTCTGTTATGATGATGCATTCCAGAAGCTATTATTTTTAGTTCGGGAAGATGACGTGTCTCACTCGCAGGGCATGATTGCGCCTCACCTTGGTTGGTTCTTGGTGCACCCTAGTAGTTTGATAGCATGATATGGAACCTATTTTGCAAATTGCAAAGTACGGAAGTGACTAGAAACTGATTCCTGGTAGTTCTGTAAAACCTTTTGTCTAATCATAAGAGAGACTTCGGATGACCGTAATTTTAGGACATGTGTGCATCTCTCCCAGAGAGAGAGAATAAAGGTTGGTCTGCCACCAGCTCCATTGGATATCTGCACCTCTTTTCTGGATACTGAAAATGACCACATACTTTGGAGGCAAGACAGATAGGCATGAAGAGGTGGTTTAAGATCCAGACGTCCACGCCTCTCCTAGTGCTTACTATAATTTATCTGTTGTACACAGTGTGTAAATGTGATCACCCTTCTTGATGCCTCCTCATTTTGCTTTTGTTTAGGTAGATTACCCTTGACTTGGTGTCCATCATCTAGAGACTACAAGCAACACACCTATACTTTTGTAGTCTAGTCATGCAGGAGTAAGTAGATCTTGACATGAAAAGTAAGTATAGAATTATCATGAAATGGACCTGGATCAGTCTCGTGACACGTGCCTTAAAACCTGTAGTAAAAATCAATTTGGACTGCGAATTCGGTAAATTATCTAATCATAAGAGAGACTTTCTGAATGTGAATACCCTTCTTAGTATCTCCCCATTTTTTTTAAGTATTATTAAGTAGATCACCATGACTTGGTGTCCATCTGGTGTAGTCTAGTCATATAGGAGTAGGTTGAATTTGACATGAATATTATATTACTCCTATGAAATGGACCTGAATATATCAATCCTGACACGTGCTCTGAACCTGCGGCGAAAATCAATTTCAACCGTGTTACGGGAAATTTATCATATTTTTTGCAGCCATCCCCGACCGAAGTCCATAGCATAATAACCCCGGAAATATACGCCTAGGACTAAAGTCTCCTCTAAATGGCAAGCTGGAAGTAAGCTAGAAACCGAATTATTTGCTGAAAACCCTCCTTGGTTTGACAGTTGGGCACCATGTGGTCACCAGATAGAGCCACATAACATGTTATGCTAGATTACAAACTTTGCATCCCTCTCACTATAACTGCACACAGCTGGTCACACTCACCACCTAATAAGAGGGGATGGGAATCTGTGTCCTCCATTGGCCTGGGGAAGGATAAGGCCTGTCAATGGGGGGCAGGAAATGCCTGAACCAGATCACACCTTGGGAGGGTGAGCCTGAAAGCCTGAGGTGATATGTTCCACCCTCAGAATCATACACTTTTTCCTGCTGGATAATGCATGATATATGTGTATGTTACTGTAAACTCCATTGTTTGGGGTTCTAGATCATTGGCCTCCTGGCATTAGGATATTTTGTGTGGGTGTGTGTGGGTTGTCAAATTTTTCATGTTTCTCGAGCGCGGAAACCGGTTTGTTTTCGCCCTTTTTTTGTCGGATCTCGGAGTTAAGGCGAGCCATGATGCCCGGGACCGTGATCTTTTCCGGTGGTCCGGTGCTAGCCGCTGCGAGCTGCGGGATATCATCTTCTTCGATACAACGCGTCCCACAAGCTAGAGATTTTTGGAATTTTTCGTCCTTCTTTTTCGCATCCCAAACTACCCACTCTTCTTTTTCTGTTGGAATATGTTCTTGGGAAGATAAAGAGGAATATATCAAAATCGAAGCCCACTTGCGGCAGTGAAGTCTATGATAAGGAGATGGAGTAATTGGGGCAATCTGTATTTTAGCTGCACCAGCAGCAGGCCACTTGCTGCACTACTGACAATGCACATCAATAGCAGTAATTCATTTGTTATTTTCCTCTATCACTGTGAGTTGGACATGTCACTTGTATTGCCTCTTGGCTGCTTACTAGTAACAGACAACATGGCAGTAATAGCTGGAATTGGTTATATATTTTAAGCTGCATATGGAAGCTGCCTGGTAACTGTTGGGTCATGGAGATGCAGATCTTATTTAACCTAAACTATTGCAGTTAGGCCTTCCTCCAGTGTCCAAATCTAGCAAACTTCTGTCATTCTGAGCTGTATCTACCCTCCCCTCTGTATCTTTGTTTATTGTTCATTGCAGAGAAGAAAAAGTGTCTCCAGTACCGTGATGGAAATGTGTTGCTCCCATGAATCTAGAAAGTAGACAGAACATCAGCATCAAGGGTCTCACCTACCATTAAGTCAAGACAAGAAAAAGATTAACATTTGATGAAATTAAGGGGGAAAACATCTTGTGGACCTGTCTACCATACCATCCATCATGGTGGGGTGTGTGAGGAACCACCTTGATTTGGACATGTGTGCACCATATGAATTTATAGATGAATTAGCATGGCCTAGGATTAATTACTCTGTGTTAATGTGAGTTGGATATTCACATGTTGAGTAGCCTCTGCCCACATGTTAATGTGAGTTGGACATTCACATGTTCAGTAGCGTCTGCCCAACAATCTCCAAAACCTTCAAGGGGCACTAGATTGCAACGGGATCAATCTTCTTGATCCCATTTCTTCCTGGGTGTATTTATTGTGCAAATGTTGCACCGTTATTACTCATTACATCTGTTTCAAAATATAAGGTGGAGTTTTTTTCCCTTTGCGGGGAAAAATATAAAGGTGTAGTTTGACTGAGCAATGCTTTTTTTTTTAAAGTTCAAGTTCCCAATAGTTGTTCCAGAGTTACATATTTCTCCCACCACATTTGCTTACTTATCAACAGGGCCACAAATATTAAAGCCAGGCATACCCTTAGCATTTTCACTGCTCTTTATAGTTATCAGAAATGCTTGATATCCATCTTTTTTTGCTTTGGCAAGATCACTGGGCAGCAGACATATGTTCCTGACTTCAGTTATGATCTAAACAGATTGGCCACATATCTGGATCTAGATCCCCACCTAATGTTAGGATAAGTGTTTCTATTCCAGTGATGCAGCTGATGTCTCCTCTAGACCCACCAGTGGCAGCCACTCTCAACTAATTAACTCATTTGACAGACAGTGATCACCACCACTGCGCTGTGTGACCGGCTACCTATTAAATCGTTGTCCACTGTACCGTCTTACTCTTTACTAAGCACAGGCCACATGCAGTTGCCCATACATAATATAGTTAACTACTGTACTTAACTATGATGTATACTACTCCCACCGTAAAGAAATATAAGAGCGTTTAAAGCACAGGCCACATTTGATTTGATATGATGCAACTAATTTATTGTTGACATGGACACTGCCTTTTTCTTTTCTTGATTGAAACAAAGACATGGACACTGCTGTGAGAAATGCTGAAATAGCATCATGCTAGATCCAGTTCTAATTGGCTTAAAAATATGCATGCATGTGCATTCCAAAATGCTGCAAATACAGACAGATTTTAGGTACTGCACAAGGTGGCACCGACATCGATTTGTGACCTACTGCCAGGTGCAAACAATATAGACATAACAGAAGCAAAACACATGCAGATGAAGCCATAATGCAGGCTGCTAGGCTAGCCAGGACCATGCATATCTAGCTGGAACAGTGATGTAAATCCCCCCAAGAAAAACGTAAAAAAAGAGGGAAAAAAGAATGCTACTAAGAGAGAGATCACCTACGCCTAATCATAATTAAACAGATATCACCTAAGCCCAATAAACTAAGAACCCATGTTATGCTAGAAAAAACATACACAACCATTCATGTTAAATCATTTTCAATATCTCAGTTCTCGCGTCGCTTTCTTTTGAGTTGAGTAGCAGGCATTTTTCCCCCATTTGTTATGCCTAGTTTTCTTAGAGAATTTTAAGTAAGTGATTAAATTGTTTTTGTTGAAAGAGCTTAGGAGTGTTTCCGTTAGTTCATTTGTTATTTTTAGAAGTGTTTAGAAAGATAAGAGCAAGGTGATGTGCACATGAGCCACCAACAACTCTCATTTAATAAGCTTACAAGAGTGATTAATATAGCATATGGCCATGTACCACACGTACTCATTTTCTTAACACCGTGACTAATTAAATTAGTTTCGCAAAAGCGTGATCTAGCAAACAGAATTATGGAAGAGGGGAGTGTCATGTGGCGGCTCACCTCGTCCGTCTTTCGTTCATATACCTTTCTCCTGCCTTTTCTTTAGCCAAAAAGTATATTTCCATGCTTTTTGCTCGTGTTCATCCAACGGGTCGAAGTATGATTCGGATGCCTGCTTCGCCACTGCCCCGTCACTCCACGAAATGTTAACATCATTTGATTTTGATGTCTGCTTAACCCTTTTGCTGAAGGAGTTAGTTTTTTTCCGGGATTGTTGAAGGAGTTAGTTACTATGTGTAATGTATCAAGGGTTTACTCTATTCTTTTTATAGAAAATGTTAATCCTAACTAAACATAATTGTGTTACAGTTATTTTCATTTCCCCCTTTTGTTAAGTTTTTTCTTCATATTTCCTCTCCCTGCATAAACACGGTATGGGTCAACTATGTTGTTCAAATTTATAATTCTTACCGGTCAGGAGAACCTTTATCCAAACGATTTGAGATAGCTTCTTGCCGATTCTCCATTAACATGAGTCAGCGATGAGTCATCTGATTAGAGATTGATGATGTTTCAGAGATACTGATGTGCCCTTCGGTTGATATAATAAAATGCATTGTATAGTTGTATAGTTGAGCTTTCACTGAAGAACTTTGTTACTATACGTATATTATCTTGTTTCTTGGATGCCATAGATTCTTATTTAATACTGGTTTATACTTATACTTGCTTTTTATCCGAGAGAAAATAATTAGTATGTAATACGGGGCAAATGATATAGGCTCATACCTAATATCCATCGATTTGACTTGTAGTCACAACTATCTAGCTCACTGTCAAATCGGTACTTTTGATCATGGGTGGATGGCGTACGGCCATCTCTTGACTAAGTATCATAGGAGTTGCTTGGCTTTCAAGCACGAGCTACATATTATTCAATTGCCATTCAATTGCCCAGTTGCCATATTAATTATTTGCCTTTTATGTGTACTATATATGTTACAAAATAATTTCTTTGATCACTTAAACATGCATTAGAAGCTGTATAGCTGGATTCAGTTGGAACGCATGCTGATGGATATCACTCATTGTATGTTAGCTATTCTTACCGCATTCGTCCGAGATTTCAATGGGAGAATTATCTTCTTCGAGATTAATAACAATCCATGGAATGTCATGGTATCGTAGTGGGAGAGGCGATTGAAACTCACACCAAATATTACAAGGATTGAAACTCATGCCAAATATTACCATTTGCAAAATGTTATTTTCTCATGTACTAGCTAATATGGTTGTGTTTGCTCCCGGTTCCTTCCACGAATATCGGAACATCTTATATGTGCGTCATGTCAACAACTATCATGAGTGTCACGACAAAGAAAAGCTCGACGTCACTACAGTCTCGCAGTTGTCATCCATTATTGTTTTCACAACCGTTGAGTATAGCATGTGCACACTATTCCCCTCCCACTCGGAAATCGTATGTTCTGAAGACTGTCTTCCATGAAAGAAAAGTCCAGCTCGTTGCAAAGTACAAGATTAATCACAATATATGCAATGCCATGGCATTATAGTGGGAGATGTGATTGTCTTCTGTAAAATTACGTTAAATATTACCATTCTGTATAATGCTATTTTCTCATGTATCGGCTAATATGATTGAGTTTGCTCTTGGCTCCTAACACGAAAGTCAAATCATCTTTTGTGTACGCCATGTCAACAACTGTAGAGAACTATCTAAGGCCCTGTTTGCTTCGGTTGTGGATTTCTAAAAGTAGCTGTGAAAAATCTGCTGTGAAAAAACAGTTGTGGAAAATCTGATGTGAAAAAGATGTAGGTCATTTGACAAACCAGCTGATACAACTTTTTCAGATTTTGGCTCGCAGCGGAATCAGATTTTGGAAAGCATGTCCTGAGCTGCTTCCGTTTTTGGTTCAGATTTTGGCAGCGGATTTCTGAAATCGGATTCTGCTAGGTTCGTCCTTTGGTTCAGATTCTGCTGCGCGGTAGCGGAATCCGTCGATAAAAGCTGAACCAAACAGGGCCTAAGTGTGACAACAAATAAAAGCCCAATGTCACTACGGTCTCGCTGAAGGAAATATGCCCTAGAGGCAATAATAAAGTTATTATTTATTTCCTTATAATCATGATAAATGCTTATTATTCATGCTAGAATTGTATTAACCGGAAACATAATACATGTGTGAATACATAGACAAACAAAGTGTCACTAGTATGCCTCTACTTGACTAGCTCGTTAATCAAAGATGGTTATGTTTCCTAACCATGAACAATGAGTTGTTATTTGATTAACGGGATCACATCATTAAGAAAATGATCTTATTGACATGACCCATTCCATTAGCTTAGCACCCGATCGTTTAGTATGTTGCTATTGCTTTCTTCATGACTTATACATGTTCCTATAACTATGAGATTATGCAACTCCCGTTTACCGGAGGAACACTTTGGGTACTACCAAACGTCACAACGTAACTGGGTGATTATAAAGGAGTACTACAGGTGTCTCCAAAGGTACATGTTGGGTTGGCGTATTTCGAGATTAGGTTTTGTCACTCCGATTGTCGGAGAGGTATCTCTGGGCCCTCTCGGTAATGCACATCACATAAGCCTTGCAAGCATTACAACTAATATGTTAGTTGTGAGATGATGTATTACGGAACGAGTAAAGAGACTTGCCGGTAATGAGATTGAACTAGGTATTGGATACCGACGATTGAATCTCGGGCAAGTAACATACCGATGACAAAGGGAACAACGTATGTTGTTATGCGGTCTGACCGATAAAGATCTTCGTAGAATATGTAGGAGCCAGTATGGGCATCCAGGTCCCGCTATTGGTTATTGACCGGAGACGTGTCTCGGTCATGTCTACATTGTTCTCGAACCCGTAGGGTCCGCACGCTTAAGGTTACGATGACAGTTATATTATGAGTTTATGCATTTTGATGTACCGAAGGTTGTTCGGAGTCCCGGATGTGATCACGGACATGACGAGGAGTCTCGAAATGTTCGAGACATAAAGATTGATATATTGGAAGCCTATGTTTGGATATCGGAAGTGTTCCGGGTGAAATCGGAATTTTACCGGAGTACCGGGAGGTTACCGGAACCCCCCGGGAGCTATATGGGCCTTAGTGGGCTTTAGTGGAAGGGAGAAAGGGGCAGCCCAAGGTGGCTGTGCGCCTCCCCCCTTCCCCTAGTCCTATTAGGACTAGGAGAGGTGGCCGGCCCCCTCTCTCTCTTTCCCCCTCAAGGAATCCTATTCCAACTAGGATTGGGGGGGGGGAATCCTACTCCCAGAGGGAGTAGGACTCTCCTGGCGCGCCACACCTTGGCCGGCCAGCCTCCCCCCTCTAGTCCTTTATATACTGAGGTAGAGGCACCCTAGAACAGACAAGTTGATCCACGAGATCTATTCCTTAGCCGTGTGCGGTGCCCCCAGCCATCATATTCCTCGATAATACTGTAGCGGAGTTTAGGCGAAGCCCTGCTGCTGTAGTGCATCAAGATCGTCACCACGCCGTCGTGCTGATGGAACTCTTCCCCGACACTTTGCTGGATCAGAGTCCGGGGATCGTCATCGAGCTGAACGTGTGCTCGAACTCGGAGGTGCCGTAGTTTCGGTGCTTGATCGGTTGGATCGTGAAGACGTACGACTACTTCCTCTACGTCGTGTCAGCGCTTCCGCAGTCGGTCTACGTGGGTACGTAGACAACACTCTCCCCTCTCGTTGCTATGCATCACATGATCTTGCGTGTGCGTAGGAATTTTTTTGAAATTACTATGAAACCCAACAATGGCATCCGAGCCTAGGTTTTATATGTTGATGTTATATGCACGAGTAGAACACAAGTGAGTTGTGGACGATATAAGTCATACTGCCTACCAGCATGTCATACTTTGGTTCGGCGGCATTGTTGGACGAGACGACCCGGACCAACATTACGCGTACGCTTACGCGAGACCGGTTCCCCCGACGTGCTTTGCACACAGGTGGCTTGCGGGCGACTGTCTCTCCAACTTTAGTTGAACCAAGTATGGCTACGCCCGGTCCTTGCGAAGGTTAAAACGGAGTCTATTTGACAAACTATCGTTGTGGTTTTGATGTGTAGGTGAGATTGGTTCTTGCTTAAGCCCGTAGCTGCCACGTAAAACTTGCAACAACAAAGTAGAAGACGTCTAACTTGTTTTTGCAGGGCATGTTGTGATGTGATATGGTCAAGGCATGACGCTAAATTTTATTGTATGAGATGATCATGTTTTGTAACCAAGTTATCGGCAACTGGCAGGAGCCATATGGTTGTCGCTTTATTGTATGCAATGCAATCGCGATGTAATGCTTTACTTTATTACTAAGCGGTAGTGATAGTCGTGGAAGCATAAGATTAGCGAGACGACAACGATGCTACGATGGATATCAAGGTGTCGCGCCGGTGACGATGGTGATCACGATGGTGCTTCGAAGATGGAGATCACAAGCACAAGATGATGATGGCCATATCATATCACTTATATTGATTGCATGTGATGTTTATCTTTTATGCATCTTATCTTGCTTTGATTGACGGTAGCATTATAAGATGATCTCTCACTAAATTATCAAGAAGTGTTCTCCCTGAGTATGCATCGTTGCCAAAGTTCGTCGTGCCCAGACACCACGTGATGATCGGGTGTGATAAGCTCTACGTCCATCTACAACGGGTGTAAGCCAGTTTTTGCACACGCAGAATACTCAGGTTAAACTTGACGAGCCTAGCATATGCAGATATGGCCTCGGAACACGGAGACCGAAAGGTCGAGCGTGAATCATATAGTAGATATGATCAACATAACGATGTTCACCATTGAAAACTACTCCATCTCACGTGATGATCGGTTATGGTTTAGTTGATTTGGATCACGTGATCACTTAGAAGATTAGAGGGATGTCTATCTAAGTGGGAGTTCTTAAGTAATATGATTAATTGAACTTAAATTTATCATGAACTTAGTACTGATAGTATTTTGCAAATTATGTTGTAGATCAATAGCTTGCGTTGTTGCTTTCATATGTTTATTTTGATATGCTCCTAGAGAAAAATTGTGTTGAAAGATGTTAGTAGTAATGATGCAGATTGGATCCGTGATCTGAGGTTTATCCTCATTGCTGCACAGAAGAATTATGTCCTTGATGCACCGCTAGGTGACAGACCTATTGCAGGAGCAGATGCAGACGTTATGAACGTTTGGCTAGTTCAATATGATGACTACTTCATAGTTTAGTGCACCATGCTTAACGGCTTAGAATTGGGACTTCAAAGACGTTTTGAACGTCATGGACCATATGAGATGTTCCAAGAATTGAAGTTAATATTTCAAGCAAATACCCGAGTTGAGAGATATGAAGTCTCCAACAAGTTCTATAGCTAAAAGATGGAGGAGAATCGCTCAACTAGTGAGCATGTGCCCAGATTGTCTGAGTACAACAATCGCTTGAATTAAGTGGGAGTTAATCTTCCAGATAAGATAGTGATTGACAGAATTCTCTAGTCACCATCACCAAGTTAGTAGAACTTCGTGATGAACTATGATATGCAAGGGATAACAGAAACGATTCCCAAGCTCTTCGCAATGCGGAAATTGACGAAGGTAGAAATCGAGAAAAACATCAAGTGTTGATGGTAGACAAGACCACTAGTTTCAAGAAAAAGGTAGAGGGAAGAAGGGGAACTTCAAGAAGAACAGCAAGCAATTTGCTGCTCAAGTGAAGAAGCCCAAGTCTGGTCCTAAGCCTGGGACTAAGTGTTTCTACTGCAAAGGGACTGGTCACTGGAAGTGGAACTACCCTAAGTGATTGGCAGATAAGAAGGATGGCAAAGTGAACATAAGTATATTTGATATACATGTTATTGATGTGTACTTTACTAGTGTTTATAGCAACCCCTCAATATTGGATACTAGTTCAGTTGCTAAGATAAGTAACTCGAAACGGGAGTTGCAGAATAAACAGAGACTAGTTAAGGGTGAAGTGACGATGCGTGTTGGAAGTGGTTCCAAGATTGAAATGATCATCATCGCACACTCCCCTATACTTTCGGGATTAGTGTTGAACCTAAATAAGTGTTATTTGGTTTTTGCGTTGAGCATGAACATGATTTGATCATGTTTATTGCAATACGGTTATTCATTAAAGTCAGAGAATAATTGTTGTTCTGTTTACATGAATAAAACCTTCGATGGTCATACACCCAATGAAACAAGTTCATTGGATCTCGATCGTAGTGATACACATATTCATAATATTGAAACCAAAAGATGCGAAGTTAATAATGATAGTGCAACTTATTTGTAGCACTGCCGTTTAGGTCATATTGGTGTAAAGCGCATGAAGAAACTCCATGCTGATGGGATTTTGGAATCACTTGATGCTTGCGAACCATGCCTCATGGGTAAGATGACTAAGACTCCGTTCTCCGGAGCGAGCAACTGACTTATTGGAAATAATACATACTGATGTATGCGGTCCGATGAGTGTTAAAGCTCACGGCAAGTATCGTTATTTTCTAAACTTCACAGTTGATTTGAGCAGATATGGGTATATCTACTTGATGAAACATAAGTCTGAAACATTTGAAAAGTTCAAAGAATTTCAGAGTGAAGTGAAAAATCATCGTGACAAGAAAATAAAGTTTCTACGATCTGATCGCGGAGACAAATATTTGAATTACGAGTTTGGTCTTCAATTAAAAACAATGTGGAATAGTTTCACAAACTTATGCCACATGGAACACCACAGCATAATGGTGCGTCCGAACGTCATAACCGTACTTTATTAGATATAGTGCAATCTATGATGTCTCTTACCGATCTACCACTATCGTTTTAGGTTATGCATTAGAGACAGCTGCATTCACGTTAAATAGGGCACCATCTAAATCCGTTGAGACGACACCATGTGAACTATGGTTTGGCAAGAAACCTAAGCTGTCGTTTCTTAAAGTTTGGGGTTGCGATGCTTATATGAAAAAGTTTCATCCTGATAAGCTCAAACTCAAATCGGAGAAGTGCGTCTTCATAGGATATCCAAAGGAAACTATTAGATACACCTTCTATCACAGATCCGAAGGCAAGACTTTTGTTGCTAAATTCGGAAACTTTCTGGAGAAGGAGTTTCTCTCGAAAGAAGTGAGTGGGAGGAAAGTAGAACTTGATGAGGTAACTGTACCTGCTCCCTTATTGGAAAGTAGTACATCACAGAAAACTGTTTCTGTGACACCTACACTAGTTAGTGAGGAAGCTAATGATGATGATCATGAAACTTCAGAACAAGATACTACTGAACCTCGTAGATAAACCAGAGTAAGATCCGCGCCAGAGTGGTACGATAATCCTGTTCTGAAAGTCATGCTACTAGATCATGATGAACCTACGAACTATGAAGAAGCGATGGTGAGCCCAGATTCCGCAAAATGGCTTGAGGCCATGAAATCTGAGATGGGATCCATGTACGAGAACAAAGTATGGACTTTGGTTGACTTGCCCGATGATCGGCAAGCAATTGAGAATAAATGGATCTTCAAGAGGAAGACGGACGCTGATAGTAATGTTACTATCTACAAAGCTAGAATTTTCGCAAAAGGTTTTTGACAAGTTCAAGGTGTTGACTATGATGAGAGTTTCTCACTCGTATCTATGCTTAAGTCTGTCCGAATCATGTTAGCAATTGCCGCATTTTATGAAATCTGGCAAATAGGTAAACAAAACTGCATTCCTTAATAGATTTATTAAAGAAGAATTGTATATGATACAACCAGAAGGTTTTGTCAATCCTAAAGGTGCTAACAAAGTATGCAAGCTCTAGCGATCCATCTATGGACTGGTGCAAGAATCTCAGAGTTGGAATATACGCTTTGATAAGTTGATCAAAGCATATAGTTTTATACAGACTTGCGGTGAAGCCTGTATTTACAAGAAAGTGAGTGGGAGCACTAAAGCATTTCTGATAAGTATATGTGAATGACATATTATTGATCAGAAATAATGTAGAATTATTCTGTAAAGCATAAAGGAGTGTTTGAAAGGAGTTTTTCAAAGAAAGACTTCGGTAAAGCTGCTTACATATTGAGCTTCAAGATCTATAGAGATAGATCAAGACGCTTGATAAGTTTTTTCAATGATTACATATCTTGACAAGATTTTGAAGTAGTTCAAAATGGAGCAGTCAAAGAAAGAGTTCTTGCCTGTATTACAAGGTGTGAAGTTGAGTAAGACTCAAAAGCCCGACCACGGCAGAAGATAGAAAGAGAATGAAAGTCATTCCCTATGCCTTGGCCATAGGTTCTATAAAGTATGTCATGCTGTGTACCAGATCTATTGTATACCCTGCACTGATTTGGCAAGGGAGTACAATAGTAATCTAGGAGTAGATCACTGGACAGCGGTCAGAAGTATCCTTAGTGAAATAAGGATATGTTTCTCGATTATGGACGTGATAAAAAGGTTCGTCGTAAAGGGTTACGTCGATGCAAGTTTTGACACTAATCTAGATGAATCTAAGTCTCAATCTAGATACATATTGAAAGTGGGAGCAATTAGCTAGAGTAGCTCCGTGCAGAGCATTGTTCACATAAATATTTGCAAAATACTTACGGATCTGAATATATCAGACCCGTTGACTAAAATTATCTCACAAAGCAAAACATGATCACACCTTAGTAAACCCTTTGGGTGTTGGTCACATATCGATGTGGACTATGGGTGTTAATCACATGGCGATGTGAACTATTGTTGTTAAATCACATGGCGATGTGAACTAGATTATTGACTCTAGTGCAAGTGGGAGACTGGAGGAAATATGCCCTAGAGGCAATAATAAAGTTATTATTTATTTCCTTATAATCATGATAAATGCTTATTATTCATGCTAGAATTGTATTAACCGGAAACATAATACATGTGTGAATACATAGACAAACAAAGTGTCACTAGTATGCCTCTACTTGACTAGCTCGTTAATCAAAGATGGTTATGTTTCCTAACCATGAACAATGAGTTGTTATTTGATTAACGGGATCACATCATTAAGAGAATGATCTTATTGACATGACCCATTCCATTAGCTTAGCACCCGATCGTTTAGTATGTTGCTATTGCTTTCTTCATGACTTATACATGTTCCTATAACTATGAGATTATGCAACTCCCGTTTACCGGAGGAACACTTTGGGTACTACCAAACGTCACAACGTAACTGGGTGATTATAAAGGAGTACTACAGGTGTCTCCAAAGGTACATGTTGGGTTGGCGTATTTCGAGATTAGGTTTTGTCACTCCGATTGTCGGAGAGGTATCTCTGGGCCCTCTCGGTAATGCACATCACATAAGCCTTGCAAGCATTACAACTAATATGTTAGTTGTGAGATGATGTATTACGAAACGAGTAAAGAGACTTGCCGGTAACGAGATTGAACTAGGTATTGGATACCGACGATCGAATCTCGGGCAAGTAACATACCGATGACAAAGGGAACAACGTATGTTGTTATGCGGTCTGACCGATAAAGATCTTCGTAGAATATGTAGGAGCCAGTATGGGCATCCAGGTCCCGCTATTGGTTATTGACTGGAGACGTGTCTCGGTCATGTCTACATTGTTCTCGAACCCGTAGGGTCCGCACGCTTAAGGTTATGATGACAGTTATATTATGAGTTTATGCATTTTGATGTACCGAAGGTTGTTCGGAGTCCCGGATGTGATCACGGACATGACGAGGAGTCTCGAAATGTTCGAGACATAAATATTGATATATTGGAAGCCTATGTTTGGATATCGGAAGTGTTCCGGGTGAAATCGGGATTTTACCGGAGTACCGGGAGGTTACAGGAACCCCCCGGGAGCTATATGGGCCTTAGTGGGCTTTAGTGGAAAGGAGAAAGGGGCAGCCCAAGGTGGCTGTGCGCCTCCCCCCTTCCCCTAGTCCTATTAGGACTAGGAGAGGTGGTCGGCCCCCTCTCTCTCTTTCCCCCCTCAAGGAATCCTATTCCAACTAGGATTTGGGGGGGGGGGGGGATCCTACTCCCAGAGGGAGTAGGACTCTCCTGGCGCGCCACACCTTGGCCGGCCAGCCTCCCCCCTCTAGTCCTTTATATACTGAGGTAGAGGCACCCTAGAACACACAAGTTGATCCACGAGATCTATTCCTTAGCCGTGTGCGGTGCCCCCAGCCACCATATTCCTCGATAATACTGTAGCGGAGTTTAGGCGAAGCCCTGCTGCTGTAGTGCATCAAGATCGTCACCACGCCGTCGTGCTGACGGAACTCTTTCCCGACACTTTGCTGGATCGGAGTCCGGGGATCATCATCGAGCTGAACGTGTGCTCGAACTCGGAGGTGTCGTAGTTTCGGTGCTTGATCGGTTGGATCGTGAAGACGTACGACTACTTCCTCTACGTCGTGTCAGCGCTTCCGCAGTCGGTCTGCGTGGGTACGTAGACAACACTCTCCCCTCTCGTTGCTATGCATCACATGATCTTGCGTGTGCGTAGGAATTTTTTTGAAATTACTACGAAACCCAACACTCGCAGCTGGCATGCATTATTCATTCCACCACTATCGAGTATAACATGTACACGCCATCTACCTCATCGCACTCTTGAGAGTTGTGAGGTCTGAAGGCTTGCGAAGTCACCATATCTCTCCATTGCCAACAATGCACCGTCCTCTGTGGAAGAAAATTCTAGCTCATTGTGAGACACTCGAGATGTCAAGCCAAGACTTTGACCCTATGGTGAACGGCGCATAATCAAGGGACTAAGCACCAGACCAGTCTTGTGGTTTTTAACTGCTATCAAAATCAAATCATGATAAAGAAAAGTCCGATGTGTTTGACCCTATGGTGTTTGCTTCCAGTTCTTTCCACAAAAGTAAAAACATCTTCTCTTGTACGTCATGCCACGACGGTCAACAACTATCCTAAGGGCCATGATAAAGAAAAGTCCGATGTCACTACAGTCTTGCAGCTGTTGTTCATTATTGATTCAACAACCACCAAGTATATCATGCACACGCCATCTACCTCATCCCACTCTCGGGATTCGTGAGGTCCGAAGACCAAAGAAGTCACCGCATCTTCTTGTTGCCAACAACAACCGTCCACCATGGAAGAAAATTCTAGCCCATTGCGAGACACTCGAGACGTCAAGCTAAGACTTTGACCCTTTAGTGAATGACACTTAATCACCGGTACGAAGCACCGGACCAATCTTGTGGTTTTTAAGCGCTAACAACATGAGACCAACTAAATGTGTTGGTATTTGCTCTTAGTAAAAAAAGAAACACCTCATGTTACTACGGTCTTGCGGCTGGCATTCACTATTGCTTTCACAACCGCCAAGTATAACGCATACACACCATCCACCGCTCTCCCACTCTCAGGAGTCATGAGGTCCAAAGACTAATGGAGTCACCACATCTTCTCATTGCCAACAACACGCCGACAACATAGAAAAAATTCTAACTCATTGTGAGACACTCGAGATGTCAAGCCAAGACTTTGACCCTTTAGTGAACGACGTATAATCACCGGTACTAAGCACCAGACCAGTCTCGTGGTTTTTAACCCGGTAAGAATAGTGGATCAACTAAATGTGTTGGTGTTTGCTCTTAGTTCCTTCCCCAAAAGTCAAACATCTTCTCTTGTACTTCATGCCAACAATTGTCAACAACTATCCTAAGGGTCGCAACAAAGAAAAGCCCGATGTAGAGTCTCGTGGCTGGCGTTCATTATAGATTCCACGACCATCGAGTATAACACATACACGCCATCTAACTCATCCCACTCCCAGGAGTCACGAGGTTCGAAGACTGACGAAGTCACCATATCTTCCCGTTGCCAACAACACGCCGTCCACGATGGAAGAAAATTTCAGCTCATTGTGAGACACTTTGATACGTCAAGCCAAGACTTTGACCCTTTAATGAACGACGCATAATCACCGATACTAAGCACCCGACCAATCTCGTGGTTTTAACTGCTAACGGTTGGGGAATGTAGTAGTTTCAAAAAATTTCCTACGCCATCTAGGTGATGCATAGCAACGAGAGGGGAGAGTGTTGTCCACGTACCCTCGTAGACCGTAAGCGGAAGCGTGACAATGCGGTTGATGTAGTCGTACGTCTTCACAATCCGACCGATCCTAGCACTGAAGGTACGGCACCTCCGTGACCTGCACACGTTCAGCTCGGTGACGTCCTACGAACTCTAGATCCAGCTGAGGTCGAGGGAGAGTTTCATCAGCACGGCGGTGTGATGACGGTGATAATGAAGGTACCGACGCAGGGCTTCTCCTAAGCTCTACAACGATATGACCGAGATGGAAATCTGTGGAGGGGGGCACCGCACACGGCTAAACAATCAACTTGTCTGTCTATGGGGTGCCCCCCCTCCCGCATATATAAAGGAGTGGAGGAGGGGAGGGCTGGCCCTCTATGGAGCGCCCCAAGGGGGGAGTCCTACTCCTGGTGGGAGTAGGATTCCCCCTTCCCTTATTGGAGTAGGAGAGAAAGGAAGGGGGAGAGAGAGGGAAGTATTGGAAATATGCCCTAGAGGCAATGATAAAAAGGATTATTATTATATTTACTTGTTCATGATAATTGTCTTTTATTCATGCTATAATTGTGTTATCCGGAAATCTAATACATGTGTGAGTACTTAGACACCAACATGTCCCTAGTAAGCCTCTAGTTAACTAGCTCGTTGATCAACAGATAGTCATGGTTTCCTGACTATGGACATTGGATGTCATTGATAACGAGATCACATCATTAGGAGAATGATGTGATGGACAAGACCCAATCCTAAACATAGCACAAGATCGTATAGTTCGTTTGCTAGAGTTTTCCAATGTCAAGTATCTTTTCCTTAGACCATGAGATCGTGTAACTCCCGGATACCGTAGGAGTGCTTTGGGTGTACCAAACGTCACAACGTAACTGGGTGACTATAAAGGTATATTGCGGGTATCTCCGAAAGTGTCTGTTGGGTTGACATGGATCAAGACTGGGATTTGTCACTCCGTATGATGGAGAGGTATCACTGGGCCCAATCGGTAATGCATCATCATAATGAGCTCAAAGTGACCAAGTGTCTGGTCACGGGATCATGCATTACGGTACGAGTAAAGTGACTTGCCGGTAACGAGATTAAACGAGGTATTGGGATACCGACGATCGAATCTCGGGCAAGTAACATACCGATTGACGAAGGGAATTGTATACAGGGTTGCTTGAATCCTCGACATCATGGTTCATCCGATGAGATCATCGAGGAGCATGTGGGAGCCAACATGGGTATCCAGATCCCGCTGTTGGTTATTGACCGGAGAGCAATCTCGGTCATGTCTACATGTCTCCCGAACCCGTAGGGTCTGCACACTTAAGGTTCGGTGACGCTAGGGTTGTAGGGATATGTATATGCAGTAACCCAAAAGTTGTTCGGAGTCCCGGATGAGATCCAGGACGTCACGAGGAGTTTTGGAATGGTCCGGAGGTAAAGAATTATATATAGGAAGTGCTATTTCGGCCATCGGGACAAGTTTCGGGGTCACCGGTATTGTACCGGGACCACCGGGTGGGGCCACCTATCCCGGAGGGCCCCATGGGTTAAAGTGGGAAGGGATCCAGCCCAAAGTGGGCTGGGGCGCCACTTTCCCTTAGGGTAGGGGAAACCCTAAAGGGGGCGCCCCCTTGCTTGGGGGGGGGGGGCAAGCCCCCCACCCCTTGGCCGCCGCCCCCCCTAGGAGATTGCATCTCCTAGGGCCTCCGCCCCCCTAGGCTCCCTATATATATATAGTGGGAGGGAAGGAGGGCCTCTCACCCCACGCCTTTGGTGCCTCCCTCTCCCTCTCCAACACCTCCTCCTCCTCCATAGAGCTTGGCGAAGTCCTGACGGAGTATTGCAGCTCCACCACCACCACGCCATCGTGCTGCTGCTGGAGCCATCTTCCTCAACCTCTCCTCCCCCCTTGCTGGATCAAGAAGGAGGAGACGTCACGCTGGCCGTACATGTGTTGAACGCGGAGGTGTCGTCCGTTCGGCGCTAGGATCTCCGGTGATTTGGATCACGTCGAGTACGGCTTCCTCATCCCCGTTCTTTGAACGCTTCCACGCGTGATCTACAAAGGTATGTAGATGCAATCCGATCACTCATTGCTAGACGAACTCCTAGATGGATCTTGGTGAAACCGTAGGAAATTTTTTGTTTTCTGCAACGTTCCCCAACAGGAAGGAAGGGGGGCCAGCCCCCCACCCAATTCGGATTGGGCTAGGGGGGCGCGCCCTCCACCTTGGCCGCCTCCTCCTCTCTCCCACTAAGGCCCATACACTCCCCGGGGGGTTCCGGTAACCCCCTGGTACTCCGGTAAATGTCCGAACTCACCCGAAACCATTCCGATGTCCAAACATAGCCTTCCAATATATCGATCTTCATGTCTCGACCATTTTGAGACTCCTCGTCATGTCCGTGATCATATCCGGGACTCCAAACTACCTTCGGTACATCAAAACACATAAACTCATAATATCAATCGTCACCGAACGTTAAGCGTGCGGACCCTACGGGTTTGAGAACTATGTAGACATGACCGAGACTCATCTTTGGTCAATAACCAATAGCGGAACCTGGATGCTCATATTGGTTCCTACATATTCTATGAAGATCTTTATCGGTCAAACTACATAACAACATACATTGTTCCCTTTGTCATCGGTATGTTAATTGCCCGAGATTCGATCATTGATATCTCAATACCTAGTTCAATCTCGTTACCAGCAAGTCTCTCTACTCGCTCCGTAATGCAACATCCCGTAACTAACTCATTAGTCACATTGCTTGCAAGGCTTATAGTGATATACATTACCAAGAGGGCCCAAAGATACCTATCCGATACACGGAGTGACAAATCCTAATCTCGATCTATGCCAACTCAACAAACACCATCGGAGACACCTGTAGAACATCTTTATAGTCACTCAGTTACGTTGTGATGTTTGATAGCACACTAAGTGTTCCTCCGATATTCGGGAGTTGCATAATCTCATAGTCATAGGAACATATATAAGTTATGGAGAAAGCAATAGCAGTAAACTAAACGACCAAAGTGCTAAGCTAACGGATGGATCAAGTCAATCAAATCATTCTCTAATGATGTGGTTCATCAAATGACAACTCTTGTCCATGGCTAGGAAACTTAACCATCTTTGATTAACGAGCTAGTCAAGTAGAGGCATACTAGTGACACTCATTTTATCTATGTATTCACACACGTACTAAGTTTTCGGTTAATACAATTCTAGCATGAATAATAAACATTTATCATGATATAAGGAAATATAAATAACAACTTTATTATTGCCTTTAGGGCATATTTCCTTCACTAACAACATCGGATCAACTTAAAATGTATTAGTGTTTGCTCTTAGTTCCTTCCACAAAAGTCAAAACATTTTCTCTTGTACGTCATGCCAACAACTCTTAACAACTATCCTAAAGGTCACGACAAAGAAAATCCCAATGTCACTACGGTCTCGCAGCTCACATTCATTATTGATTCCACAACCGTCAAGTATAGCATGCGCATGCCATCTACGTCATCCCACTCTCGGGAGTCGTGAGGGCTGGAGACTGACTCAGTCACCACATCTTCCCGTTGCCAACAACGCGCCATTTACCATGGGGAAAAATCGTGCTCATTGTGAGACACTCGAAGGCGTCAAACCAAGACTTTTGGCTCTTTAGTGAATTACGCATAATCACCGATAAGCACTGGACCAATATCGTGGTTTATAACCGCCAACAACACGAGATCAACTAATATGGTTGTGTTTGCTCTTGGTTCCTTTCACGAAAGCCAAAACATTTTCTATGTGCATCATATGCCAACAACTGTAAACAACTATCCTAAGGGTCACCACAAAGAAAAGCCTGACATTACTACGGTCTCGCAATTGTCATTCATTATTGCTTTCACAACCGCCGAGTAAGCGCATACACGCCATCCACTGCTCTCCCACTCTCGCGAGTTGTGAGGTCTGAAGATTGACGACGTCTCCACAACTTTTTGTTGCCAACAACGCGTCGTCCATCATGGAAGAAAATTCTAGCTCATTGTGAGACACTGGAGATGTCAAAGCCAAGACTTTGACCCTTGAGCGAACGACACATAATCATAGGTAAGCGCAGGACTGATATCGTGGTTTTTAACCGCGAACAACACGAGATCAACTAATATGGTTGTGTTTGCTCTTGGTTCCTTTCACGAAAGTCAAAACATCTACTATGTGCATCATGCCAACAACTGTTAGCAACTATTTAAAGTGTCACGACAAAGAAAAACCCGACGTTACTAAGGTCTTGCAGCTGGCATTCATTATTGCTTTCACAACCACCGAGTAAACACATACACGCCGTCCGCCGCTCTTCCACTCTCGGGAGTTGTAAGGTCTAAAGACTGATGGAGTCCCCACAACTTCCCGTTGCCAACAACGCGTCGTCCATCATTGAAGAAAATTTTAGCGCATTGTGAGGCACTCGAGATGTCAAAGCCAAGACTTTGACCCTTGAGTGAACAATGATAATCACCGATACTGAGCACCTGACCGATCTCATGTTTTTAACCGCAAAGAACACCGGATCAACCTATATGGTTGTGCTTGCTCTCGGTTCCTTCCATGAAAGTCAGAAACATCTTCTACGCGCATCGTGCCAGCAACTGTCAACAACTATCCGACGTTACCACGGCCTCGCAGCTATCATTCATTACCGCTTTCCCAACTGCCAAGTATAGCGCATACACGACATCCGCCGCCCACCCACTCTCGGGAGTCGCGAGGTCCGAAGACCGATGAAGTCACCCCACCTTCCCCTTGTCCGCCATGCAAGAAAATCCAGCTCATCGCGAGGCACCCGAGACACCAAGCCAAAAGACTTTGACCCTTTGGCGAACGGCGCATAACCACCGCTGTTAACCTTCAAAAATCCAAAGCAACAACAACCTGACTTTCAACCGCCAACAACCCCGCAAAACCGTAAAATATTCATGTTAATTTTTTTACCGCCATATTATCCAGAAGAATGCTCACACTCCCTCTTGACCAGGATAGGATAAGACTCGGAGGCGATTTTTTTTCACCCTCTTGACCAGGGAGGGAGGTGAAACGGAACAGAGCGATAGCCCAAAGACCCCGCAAATCACGGAACTGCCACTCCGGCCCTCCACGTCACCTCCTACACTCTAACTCCATCCTCTTCCTCTCCCCAGTCCCGGCCTCCCTCTCCTCTCCTCTCCTCCCCGCCTATAAAACCCGCCGCTCCCCGCACCTGCGCTCCTCTCCGCTCTCCCTTCCCTCCCTCGCTCTCGCACTACCTAATCCTCCGCTGAAGGTGGGGGAACGGAACGGAAAAGAACCGGTCTTGCGCGCGTCCTGATCTCGCCGGAGGAGATGGTGGTGGCGGCGGCGATCCTGCCGGAGCTGGCCACGCAGCTGGTGGTGCCGGTGGCGGCGGCGGTCGGCATCGCGTTCGCGGTGCTGCAGTGGGTGCTCGTCTCCAAGGTCAAGGTCGCCCCCGAGCCGCGCGGTGAGGGCGGGTCGGCCGGAGGAGGAGCCGGCGCCGGGGGCAAGGACGGCGCCAGCGAGTACCTCATCGAGGAGGAGGAGGGCCTCAACGACCACAACGTCGTCCTCAAGTGCGCCGAGATCCAGACCGCCATCTCCGAAGGTGAGCCACGCCCGCCCACACACACACAGATGGTTCGGCTCGGCGGCCGTAGCTGGTAGTAGTAGTTCGCGCTCCGGTCGGCGGCGGCCGTGGATCGATCCGACTTCCGAGGGTGGGTGGGTAGGTAGATCTCGGCCATTTCGGCGGTGGCTCTGGCCTTCCGAGCGCGCAGGAACCGGGCGCCAGGAGTAGTTTCTCTGCCGGTTTGACTGCTTTCTGTTCGCTTGCGGCGTGAACCCGTCAGAGACTTTTCCCGTCTGAATCCGCCGCGGCGCGTAGCGTGTAGCATCATAATCCAGCATAATACTGGTGTGTTCTGCAGCGGTAATTTCATATTTTGATGTGTCGTGTAGCGGTAATTTCATATTTTTGGTGTGTTCTGTAGCAGTAATTTGTTCATATTTTGATACATGGATTCGTAATTCTGTACTGTTTTACCGAGTCTTACTGTTGTTTCTGAATTTGTTATGTGCTTGGTTATGTACTTGTACCAACTGTTAAAGTATTAGTCCTGCGCTTTAGGTGGATCTATCTACTAGGAGTAGTAGCAGACATTATAATATCGATGTCCCCGCTTTGCGCAGCACGCGTTATAATAGCAGTTCTTGCTTCAGCGTGCGCTAATCGTGGTTAAATTAATTAACCATCCGTCGCTCCCGACAAGATTTTTCTTCCCTGGAGATATTTCTTGTGGGAACGAGTGGGGATGCAGACCTGTGGGGATGGTTGACACTTGACAGTAAATCAGAAGTGTTTTTTCTTGGTTCAACTTAGGGAAAAAAAAACTAGTGGAAGTGATTTGTTCTTGCTTGAGAAGTGAGGTCCCCGGACCCAACAAAGCCCAGCAGCGACCACGCTGGCCTGCAGGGATAGATAGGATAAGCTAACCGCATGAAGAAGAGGACAAGTTATTGCAACCGTGGTCCTCCCAGCTGCCATCTTAGTAAGACACGGCGACAAATTTTCTGTGTACCTGCATTATAGCAGCAGGCTGTAGTTAGCTCCCGCACATGCATATTCATGCTTGTTAACTTGGAAGGAATCCTAGGAGCGCACATGGATGGGCCGGATCTTTGTGTCCTGTTGATGAGTGTTTTCATGCAAGGCAGTTGGGGAGGAATGTTAGGTGTTGCTGATTTCAGTGCTCTGTTTTTGCACAAGGCTCCTGGGTTGTTGTTAGCAGACTATATTCTTAATGATTAGTGATATATAAGTTTGTTTTAAGAGCTTGCCGGTGTAAATAAAAATGAGGGATTGACAGGGTTAAATATAATCTACAATATGTGTCGGGTCGGTGTTTTTTTTTTGGATAAAAGCCGACAGATTGCTGTATGGCTGACAATACCTTGGATCTGATGAGTTGATGTGTGCCACAGTACATTGTCATTACTCCCACCTTTGGCATTTTGTATTTGCCTCGATGTTTTATTATTGATAAACTCCCTCCTGAAAATGTGTATCTACCTTTGTTCTATATGCATTTGTGGTCTGAACACTCGTGCTCTCTTGTAAACAGGGGCAACCTCCTTCCTTTTCACTGAATACAAGTATGCCGGAGGGTTCATGACCGTTTTCGCGGTCCTGATCTTCGTCTTCCTTGGCTCCATCGAGGGGTTCAGCACAAAGAGTCAGCCTTGCCATTACAGCGTGGGCAAGACATGCAAGCCGGCTCTTGCTAATGCCGCGTTCAGCACAATTGCCTTTGTGCTGGGTGCGGTCACCTCTCTGGTGTCTGGTTTCCTTGGAATGAAGATCGCGACTTACGCGAATGCCAGGACAACTCTCGAGGCAAGGAAGGGTGTTGGGAAGGCGTTTATCGTTGCTTTCCGCTCTGGTGCTGTGATGGGCTTCCTTCTTGCTGCAAGTGGCCTTTTTGTTCTTTACGTCGCAATCAACTTGTTTGGGCTTTATTATGGCGATGACTGGGAGGGTCTTTTCGAGGCTATCACCGGTTATGGTCTTGGCGGTTCTTCCATGGCTCTTTTCGGCCGTGTAGGCGGTGGGATTTACACCAAAGCTGCTGATGTTGGTGCTGATCTTGTTGGGAAAGTAGAAAGGAACATCCCTGAAGACGACCCGAGGAACCCGGCCGTAAGTGTCCATCCTCTGTTGTTGAACAGAGTATTAAAATTTCCATAGGTATTTTTTATCTACATGTGAGAATGACCATTCCTTCCTTCATGCAGGTCATTGCAGACAATGTTGGTGACAATGTTGGAGATATTGCTGGAATGGGTTCAGATCTCTTTGGTTCCTACGCCGAGTCATCTTGTGCTGCTCTTGTTGTTGCCTCAATCTCTTCCTTTGGAATCAACCGTGAATTCACTCCCATGATGTACCCACTCCTAATTAGCTCAGTGGGCATAATAGCCTGTTTGGTAACAACTCTTTTTGCAACCGATTTCTTTGAGGTGAAGGAGGTAGATCAAATAGAGCCTGCCCTTAAAAAACAGCTTATTATCTCCACTGCCGTGATGACCGTTGGCATTGCACTAGTCAGTTGGTTAGGTCTCCCATATACCTTCACAATATTCAACTTTGGTGCCCAGAAGACGGTGCATAGCTGGTATTGCCATCTTTTCAATTCGAATTTATATAATTTTGTTCAGACCTTGCTCATTAAATTCATGATCTCACTTCACCTTAAATTTTACAGGCAACTATTTCTATGTGTGGCGGTTGGTCTCTGGGCTGGCCTAGTCATTGGATTTATCACAGAGTACTACACAAGCAATGCATACAGGTACTTGCAATTTTGGTCATATAATTAATAATGATTGTGATCTACGTCATGAGTTTCAAGTTCCTGACACTTCGACCCTTTCAGTCCTGTGCAGGATGTCGCTGATTCCTGCAGAACTGGAGCTGCAACCAATGTCATCTTTGGTCTTGCTCTGGGATACAAATCAGTTATTATCCCTATCTTTGCCATTGCCTTCAGTATTTTCCTCAGCTTCAGCCTTGCCGCGATGTATGGTGTTGCTGTGGCTGCTCTTGGAATGCTCAGCACAATTGCGACCGGTCTTGCCATTGATGCCTATGGCCCTATCAGTGACAACGCTGGAGGCATTGCTGAAATGGCTGGCATGAGCCACAGAATTCGTGAAAGAACTGATGCTCTGGATGCTGCAGGAAACACAACTGCTGCCATTGGAAAGGTACAATGCCTATCTTACCACTTCAATTTGCTAGCTGAATGACCTAGATCACATTCAAGGAACTACCAATCCATTGTAACTAAAATACTTTCTTCAGTTATAATTTTTTTCCACAAATTTCATGTCAGACTACTAAATTCTGTTTACCATAATTTTTTACCTGTAGGGATTCGCAATTGGCTCAGCTGCCTTGGTGTCCCTTGCTCTCTTCGGTGCTTTTGTGAGCCGTGCTGGGATCACAACTGTTGATGTTCTGACACCAAACGTTTTCATTGGCCTCCTTGTTGGCGCTATGCTCCCGTACTGGTTCTCTGCGATGACCATGAAGAGTGTTGGAAGCGCGGCTCTCAAGATGGTGGAGGAAGTGCGGAGGCAGTTCAACACGATCCCTGGGCTCATGGAGGGCACCGCCAAGCCTGACTATGCGACATGTGTGAAGATCTCCACCGATGCGTCCATCAAGGAGATGATCCCCCCGGGTACTCTTGTCATGCTGACACCTCTTATCGTCGGGACCTTCTTCGGTGTTGAGACCCTCTCTGGTGTCCTTGCCGGTGCTCTGGTTTCTGGTGTTCAGGTTGGTGGAACATTCTGTTTTCAGGAGTATACTTAGCATTGTATTTTTGGAGCATGTTGCATTCATAACTATGTTGACGTTCCACTCAAAACTGTGTTGTTTTTATTCAGATTGCCATTTCAGCATCAAACACTGGTGGTGCCTGGGACAACGCGAAGAAATACATTGAGGCTGGCGCATCTGAGCACGCAAAGAGCCTGGGCCCAAAAGGCTCAGACTGCCACAAGGCTGCTGTGATCGGCGACACCATCGGGGACCCTCTCAAGGACACCTCGGGCCCCTCGCTCAACATCCTCATCAAGCTCATGGCGGTCGAGTCCCTCGTGTTCGCCCCCTTCTTCGCCACCTATGGAGGCATCCTCTTTAAGTATCTTTAGAGCGAGAAGATTGACTATCTAGTTTTGCCAGTGGGGAGCGTGCTACTTCATCTACATGTCATGGAGCTCCTTCAGATGATGGCCCTCTTGTGTTTTACATTCCGTTGTTCCCGGTCTTTCACCATCATGTTGAACTTGTCTAGTTTTTGTTCCGGTAGATGTAGTAGTGGTAGCAGAGGGTAGCGAAATGAATGGCCATTCGACAGGTTTGGACTAGAGTGTCTTGGGGGTTCTATTGTGCCTGTAGATGGATGATGATGATGATGACGATGATGATGAATCTTGTATGCACATTGCAGATTTCATGTTTTGAATTCAATGGGAGCTACTCTTATCATTTTGTGGGTGACTGGATGGATGCAATATGACTTTGTGCGGACTATGTTTTTGCGTCGAATTTCTTTCTCGAGGGAATGTTTTTGTGTTGAATTTCTCGGAAAGCATAAAAGTAGGGACGAGGGTAAACTGAGCTTATGTGAGCTCGAGTGAACAGTAAAATAATATTTTTTTTCTTCAAATTTTCCCTCATGTTTTTCACGAATGTCATTTCGTGGTGAAATTTTGCAATTTTTTTCTTTCTATTTTACTGTTCACCCGAGCTCACAAACGCTCGAGCTTAGAAAAGCACTTTCGTGAAAAGTAGCTGCTTCAGGGACTAGGATGGTACAATGTCTGGTCAGGGTCACTGGTGACTGGAGTATAACAAAAGGACATGATTCAGAATCCATCTTGTTTCCCAGGGTCCTTAGTTAACTGGATCGTAATGTCATTTCAATGGCATCACCTAGTTAGTTGGGAATGAGAGCAACGTCTTAATGAAAAACACTGCACGAGTAAGACAATCAAGAAAAAGGTGTGCGAGGCGTTCATTTACACATGGAAAACTATACAGCCAACAACTGGCAGCAATGATTAGGCCATGCTTGGGTTGAGTGTGATTTTTGTCTACTTTGAGCGGAGGCATAGGAAATACTCCCCATCCAAGCATGCATGCCAAACAATCAATCGCAACTCCAACACGGTACATCAAAACGGACACCTCAAATGTCCACGACACACGGGCCAAGCGAAATTGTTTGGACCTTCATGTCTTGAATTTTCGGTGGGAGTTACTCTTATCATTTTGTAGATGATTGGGTGGATGCAATGCAGACTTATTGTGGTCTATGTTTTTGTGTCAAATTGCTCCAATTGAGGTGTGGTGAACCCTCACTCGTGCGCATGGTCACCCATCCTGACACTACTCCAAGCTGAGCACGCTTAACTTTGGAGTTCTGTCCGAATGGGCTCCCGGAAAAGAAGGAATTCCTTATTAATATGAGTAGTCTATCATCCCTAATAAGCCAGGCCATCACACAGGGTCACTGATGACTGGAGTATAACAAAAGGATAGGCGTCAAAGCATGTGTTGTTTCTCAGGGTCAATGGAGTAAACAAAAGGATAGGCATCCGAGTATAGTTGTTTATCAGGATCCTTTAAGGCTTAACTGGATCGTAATGTCATTTCAAATTTTCAATAGCATCATCTAACAAGTTAGAAACCAAACAAAGTATGATATCAATATCTCCATCTCACATTAATAGCAGTCACTGCATCGAAAAAGCGTTATTAGAAAATCACTGCACAACTAAGATTATCAAGAAAAAACACTACATAACTAAGATAATCAAGAAAAAGGAGGTGTGCTTCTCAAAAAAGGAAAAATGTACCACGAATTTAACATGGAGAACCGGCAGCGATAATTAGGCCATGCTTAGATCAAGTGCAATTTTTATGTACTTTGAGGTGGAGCATATAGAAAACACTCCTTGTTCAAGTAGGCCGAGTTATCGAAAAGGCCACGTCCATAGCTAGCAAAACGGGCCGGCCCGGCCCGGCACGGCATGGCCCATCTTAATCGTGCCTGACACGGCCCGGCCCGCCATGGCACGATTATTAGTCGGGCCGTGCCGTGTTCTGCCCCCTCCGGCCCAAGCACGGCCCAGGAGCCAAACAGGCCGGCCCGATGGCACGCCAGGCACGCTGGCCCACTAGCTTGATGGCCTGCTAGGTTGTTTCTTCGGCTGATTTTGGCCCGCTGGGCTGTTTTTTATGTGTTATATATAAAAAAAATCTGGATAAAAAATAAAAAAAGATAAATGAGCCGTGCCGTGCCGGCCCGCGTGCCCAGCCTTCAGGCCCAGGCATGGCCCAAGGCGGGCGGCGTGCCTGGCACGACCCGATTAGAGCGTGTCGGGTCTGTCCCATCACGTGCCGTGCCAGCGTGCTTGTGGGTCGGCATGCCAGGCCCGGCCCATTTGGCCAGCTATGGCCACGTCTCAGCCAATTGTACCTATGGAGTAGACATGTAAATAAAAGCTGCAGCGAATACGTAACATTGGAAAAAACGAGAATGGCAAAGGGATATGGGCAGAGTGTCCATAGGCGATGGCGCTCTGCCCATCTTTACGCATTCGCTATCTAAACTCGGACGAGTTTATTTCAAATTCAAATAATACAGGTGGTTCGAGAGGTATAAGGAAAAACCCAAACCACAAAATCAACGCGGCGCAACCCACTTTGGTAAACGCTTTTGTCTCCACCTATGCGTAAATCTAGCTCTAACAATCATTAATTGAAGTTGTAAATTGATTTGAAAATCAGACATGTAGCGTTGAGGCTGTAAATTAATTTGAATTTCATCCTTTTCAAAAAATAATTGAAATCTCGTAGCCCGGTTAGGAAATAAGGAAAAAACAGAGGTCCTGGCACGCAAAAGTTCCCCACATTCGTCCCCCTTCTCCGGTCCGGGTCTCCCCTCCCCCGCCCCCTCTCGCGTTCTCCGCCTCCGGCCCACCACCAGAGACCAGCCCGTCCGCCCGCGTCGCCGGAGGCCGTCACCTCGCCGCCAACGCCCAGTCAAACGCACGCACGCACGCTCTCCCCAACCACCGCAGCAGCCCGGGCCAAGCTCCCCTCGTCCCACCGGCCTCGCAATTCCCCAAAACCCCCGCCCCGATCCCACCCATGGCGTCGGAGATCGAGGTGCTCGAGGACACCACCGCCGCCGCCTCCTCCGCCGTGGCGGAGGCGCCGTTGGAGGCGGCCGCGGCGGCGGCGGAGGAGGCGCTCAAGGACGACGTGTACACGGCGGCGGCGTACGGCGATCTGGAGAAGCTGCAGCGGCTGGTGGAGGCGGAGGGCCGCCCCGTCGGCGGCACCGACGCCTCCGGCTACTACGCGCTCCAGTGGGCCGTCCTCAACAACCGCGTCGCCGCCGCGCAGTACATCCTCGAGGTGCCAGCACCCTCCCAGCTTTACTTCCGCGATACCACGCTTGGAATTGGACATGCGCCTTAGTAGGATTGTATGGAGCATGTGTGAACTTGGAATGCGGCGGCGGGAGTTTCTTTAGCTGCTCATTTGGTGTCTCAGTTGAGGGGATAATTGAATGTCCTAGTGCTGTGGCTGGGTAGGTTTGGGCAGCCATGCTTGCAACGAGGGGAATTTTCCCAAGGCCGTATATTTGAGTTGGTTAACCGCATGGATTTGTGGCTCGTGGATTCGTTCGAGGGCACCAGCCTGTTCATTGTCGCATTCGCCATTTGTTTCCGTTTTAATTCCTCCACAGTTTCAAGTACGTATAAGCGAATGAGCGCATGGTGGGCTCGAGATAGTCTGCTTGTAGAATGTAGTGTACCCCATGGCGATCGATAATATGTCTGTTTTGTACTTGAGTGCGTGAACGGGCTTTCTACGCAGTGCTTGTTCCTGGTAGTTGAAGTTGCCTGAATGTGCTTTATTTGGCTGGGTGACGATTTTGTGGTCTTTGGACAGCATGGTGGAGATGTAAATGCCGTGGATCACACTGGGCAGACAGCACTTCACTGGAGTTCCGTACGTGGTCACATACAAGTTGCTGAACTACTTCTGAAAGAAGGAGCTAAGGTGGATGCTGCTGATTTATATGGCTATCAGGTCTGCATATTGATTTCTTCCGCGTCTTTGGCCCTTGTTTTGCCTTTGCGTTTGGTTTTGGGTGTCAAATGTTCATTCACAACTGATAGACAACTAATCGTTGGATATTTGCCAGCCAAATCAATCAACTATTCTCATATTGTCTGTCTGCAAGTTACACAATAAGAGATTTGTAATAGACAAACAAAACTTTGGCTATAAGATTTTTTCTACATGAAAAGAAAGGCAAGAATCAACGCATTCACATGTGGCATTGAATTAATTACAACTCTTTAAATCAATATATACTGTTGTTTGCAGGCCACACATGTTGCAGCGCAGTATGGTCAGACAGCATTTATTTATCACATTGTTGCAAAATGGAATGCCGATCCAGATGTCCCTGACAACGATGGAAGAAGCCCATTGCACTGGTTCGTACCTTATGCTCTTGAGTCTTGAGTAACTCATTAGCCTACCAATTATTTCTGCTGGTACATTATGTAACATATGTCTGAACAGAACTTCAGCACCCGCTTTTACATTTACATTTCTGTTTTCTTATGTATTGCTTACCTTGTAGGGCTGCTTACAAGGGGTTCGCAGATTCGATACGTCTTCTTTTGTATTTGGATGCTCATAGGGTGCGGCAGGATAAGGAAGGCATGTGCTAAATTTATTCACTGCTCTGCCGTTAAATAGAACACAGCAACTTAGCCATGGAGCTTGACTTTTATTTCTTTATGACAAATGCTGCCGTAGGTTGTACTCCTTTACATTGGGCTGCTATCCGGGGTAATCTAGAGGCATGCACTGTGCTAGTTCAGGCTGGGAAAAAGGATGACTTGATGGTGAAAGACAAAACTGGTTTAACTCCAGCGCAGCTTGCTGCTGATAAGAATCATCGACAAGTTGCATTTTTTCTTGTGAGTAACATGGACCGTGTCATTTCTGTTCTATAGTCTACTTGAGCTACTATTTTCCAGCACCTCGGAGGCTCAATGCACAAGCACTATCATCTAATAGAGATTCTGTCTAGTAATTATTTTGATTTGCATAAAGACAAAAACTATAAGCAATATTAATTTGCATCATTATAGATTTTGTATGCCTGCTTTCTAATTGTTTAAAATCGTTAAGGAAGGCTGAGTTTCATGATGAGGTATTGTTGGCGAATTTGTTGAATGGTGCACATGCTTTTGGGACCTGGTAATTTTATGTGTAGACTTGATAAAAGTACAGTCAAATGACATGTCTAATTGGCTATATTTACAACAAAAAGCAGATACTGGTTTGGCTGGAAAATACCAGAAACTGGTACTTGTATGTACATAGATGCAACCGAGGAGAAAAATGTATTTTCTTCTTTGTGACCTATCCTCTTACTGTCTCACAGATATTTTGCAGATTCCATTTGAACTTAGGAATTGAAATGATTAACTGTTTAGTATTTACATGTGGTTGGCTGATTGCACTCATGGATTAAGACTTCTTCACTTTAATTATTTATGATGCCTTGTAGATTAACCGTTTCAGTTATCCCTCAATGTATATTATCTGCAAAAAAGCGATCATGTTGATCTTGAGTTGAAAGGGCTTGTATTGCTGATATTTGAACTGGGGAAATGTATTTTCTTGTTTCCAAGAAGAATCTGAAGACTTGATTTGCTTGATTACTTACAGGACAATGCTAGAAGGGTACATGACAGTGGATGTAATGGGAATCCGACATTTGCAAAGCTATCAAAAGTAGGGCTTGCTCCTCTTCTTTGGTGTATTGCTGTTGTATTGCTTGCTACATATATACATTCTGTTATAGCAGGTAAGTAGCGTTTCTAATGTCTTTTCACTCGCCCTGTTCTTCCGTACTGCGGTGCTTACTATATTTCCTTTTTACCAGGACAATATAACATGGGTATGACACCAGCATTTGGGCTATTTGCATGGTCCGGAGTTTTCGTTGCAACTGCTGGCTTGGTCATGTTCTATAAATGTAGCAGGTACTGAAGCATTTGGTTAGTACTCCCTCTGTTCCAAAATACTTGTCGTGGTTTTAGTTCTGAGCTAAAACCACGGCAAGTATTTTGGAATGGAGGGAGTAGTTATGAAAAAGTTGAATCCACCAAGCATGTTGGTTCTTGTCAGTTACCACTTTTCTTGACAATACTTTCAGACAGTGGCAGAGTTCATTATGTGTCTGCTTGCATATTTGCACTCATATATGACATCCTGTTTAGATTACTCTTGTATGTGTTACGTACATGGCAAATTATTTAAACATTATTCTTTTGCCATTGCAACGTATATATGTGTTGCAAATTTTCTCTATTAAAATACAGTGTTACTTCCCTATTACCACCCAGTTAGAGACAAGCGACCTAATTATCATTAAGCAACACCACTATGATCTAAAATTTGCTTTTACTTTCTGCAGGAAAGACCCTGGCTACATCAGTGCGAATACAAGAGACTCACATAATCAAAGGGATGATGTAAGTTTGAAAGATTAGTAATTTGGTTTGCTGCAAGCACCTTTATGGTCATTTGCTATTCTAGACGCGTTACCAAATTTAAGGTTTAAGCATATTCCAAAATGTTGCAATCCCATTTTGCTTTAGGAACCCTTGTTGAAGATGGAGTTAGACAATCCTGCACTTCTGACTGGTAACTGGTCACAGCTTTGTATAACCTGCAAAGTAAGTGGTACATTACTACATTATACAGTGATGAATTAGTTGTCTCTGTCCTAGAATTATATTCTTAGGTCTCTGATTTCTGAACGTGTCGTTCTACAGATTGTCAGACCTGTTCGTTCGAAACATTGTTCTACATGTGATCGCTGTGTTGAGCAGTTTGACCATCACTGCCCCTGGGTATCTAATTGTGTCGGCAAGGTAGGCTTTCAGTCATGTCATATGTGCCTACATGTGATCAAATGTAGCTATCAACTTATCACCTCTTGCCATTCTGCGTTTGACCTGGGATGTGCATTAGTTTCTTTCTTGTGCTCCGTAACCTACCTCCTAGGAGGATTGTAACAACAAACTCTCTCTTCTCAATGCAATGAAACACAAAGGTCTCTTGCGTTTTCTCGAAAAAGAAAAAAAACTTATCACCTATTCTGAAGATGTACTGGACAGTTTATGTTGCTTGATGAATATTATGTAGACAGAAGGTTATGATACCACCTTACTTTTAAGAAAGTAACGCTATGAAGAGCCCGTGCTTATCACTTGCTGATTCTTTCTTTACTTTTTGTTTGAATTTTGTTATTCTCTTCATATCTGCTTGTTCTTCAGTCTGATCTATAGTGGAATGTAACTGCAGAAGAACAAATGGGAATTCTTCATGTTCATCACTCTAGAAGTAATTGCAATGATCATTACTGGTTCTGCTGCCATCATAAGTATAGTCTTAAGTCTTCTGTGGCTTTTCCTTGCAACATAGACTGGAAATGTTCCGTATGATTCATTACTGTGTTTGTTGGCAGGGACTGTCAGTGACCCAGCTTCTCCAGCATCCTTTGGTGATTGGCTTGGCTATTCTGTTGTTTACCATACTGGAGCTGTTTCTTTTTTCATGATGGACCTTTTCATTTTCTTTGGTGTTGCATGTCTAACTGGAGTTCAAGCATACCAGGTATTTAAAGTTTTAATGTTATAAATCTTGATGTTTTTACCTAAGAAAACCAAGTTATTTGTTATTTTATTCTAAAATCGTGAAGCCACTGACATGCTTGTGCATTGTGTGCACAAGCACAATCTTCAACATTGTTTGATTGCTAACTAAACTAAGGCATGAACTTGCATAAAACATCCTGAACATAACGTTATTTGTGCCTTGCTGTATCTTTTTTTTACGGAGAGTACGCTACTGTGGTAACACCTTTACTAGAGTTTTCCCAGATATTTGTGCCTTGCTGGATCATTTTTTAATGGAAATTTCTGGATATGTCAGATTGGCATGTCGTTGTCAGTTCATTCATGAGTATATGACCTGTTAAGTATGAAGACAACATTATAGGTCAGGCAATATAGTTAAACATTTGTCAATAAAACTGGATCATGTTTGGAATTCAATAGCAAAGTCAAGAATGCAATTACTGAACAGAGCTAAAATCAAGGCCAGATGCGAAACATCATTGTCTGCTTATTTGATTTATGAAGCTATCTGTGAGGTTTGTGTGTGGGACCATGTTTTCCGTCCAGTAGTTATAGCCTCGCTGGACTACAGGAGGGACATGTTGATCTGTACCATGTATTCTTCTTCATGCCTTATTTCTCTCCCTTGTAGATAGCAAAGAACATCACAACCAACGAGATGGCCAATTCCATGAGATACACTTATCTAAGAGGTCCAGCTGGCAGATTCAGAAATCCGTTCGACCATGGGGTGCGCAAGAACTGCTCAGACTTCTTGGTAAACGGGTACAATGAGGACGTTGAGCGGCTCGAGCATGCATCGCGCACTGACGAAGAAATAGGAATGATACAGATGACAAGTGCAGTCTCACAGAATGGCGAGGGTCATTCCCATCATGGTAATTGCGATGACCATGCTTGTGCTGATTCACATGCCAACTCAAACTCTCACAGTCAAGGTGGTTCCTCTCAGTGTTGCGACCACAGCAAGAAGAATGAGAGGACACCATTCGGCCTAGGGCTCGGCCTTGGACGAAACAGTGCTTCCCGGCAGTATATCCGGAATCTTCTTCCACTATGATTCGTCGCTTGGAGATTGTGAGTTGTCGCAGTAGATCGTACACGCTCACTGCTGAGGCTCCATCGTCCATTTAGCCTACTGTGGACATGTTCGGACATGCTCATATCTTTGGGCGCTAGGTGTTCATATTATACAGGAGATGGGTTGTAACAATGGGCTCACGGATATCCGCTAGTCTGCATTTCGAAAATGTTACTATGTAGAACAGGATAGCAAATTCTTTGCATATGCAGGCGTGCAGTGGCGTGACAGTCTTCAACATTCCCGTACCCGTCAGGATCGGCGGGAGTACAATCGAGCTATTCGGCATCATATACACACTTGGGAAAATGTAGCTGTAATTTGTAAATTTCAGGGAAATTGTAAATTGATTAGTAGCTTCACTGTGGCTTAAGCTGCATTCTTCTTCATTTCTCATTCATTTTGCGGAGGATATCGTTATACGGGACGACAAGAGGTTTTGCGGGTGTTGCCTTATATGACACCCATTTGGTATTTTCTGATGCACTGGTGTTTGTATAAACTGTATTCTGGAGTGGTGATGAAGGAAGCTGACTGGCTGTAAGAAAATATTTCCACTTCTGCATTTTTTTCTTTTTCTTTTGAGGTGCTATTCATGGGCTGTACATTTGTTTTTTTCCTTTTCTTTTGTCTTATCATCCTTTGCTTACATTCAGATATATGTTCACGCGACTATGTTTTTTTTCTGCTGTACATGAAAACGCCGAGTTATGTAATAGCTGTGTTGCCTGCCAAAGCTAAAAGACCGTCCAACCGAAAGAGGGATAACACACAAAAAATAAATCAGCCAGCCGAACATTTTGCACCGCAATGTAGGTAGTTTTAGAATTCAACAAGTCAAATGTTTCTAGATTTTATCGCTGTTGGAGAAGAAAAATAATGTCGAGACGTCGATAACACCAAGCCGGATTTAAAATAAATATTCATTCGTTTGTGAAATGTAACTCTTGCATTGTGAAATTAGTTCTATTTGAAACAATATTTTTCAGTGAGTATGATAGTTGAAATATCGCCTTGAGGATCCCATATTGTTAGGAAAAAGTCATCAGCCACCGGCTAGGGGCACCGTTGCTGCTTCAACGTGACAAATGACTTGGCCTCCCATGTATATTCCCCGAGTTTGTCCTGCCATCAACAATTGGGTTATCGCCTTCCCCGCCTTTGTATTGCCATCACTAACCTGTACATTCTTTCGATGACATGAATTCATGACCTTTTGGCTTGGATACCATATTGAATTCATGCATCAGATAGTTGCTTCAAAAGTCCGAACTGATACCATATTCCAACAGTCCCATCATGTCATGTCCAACCATCCCCATTCCCCGGTGAATCGGTCGCCGCCATCGTTGCATCGAGAACAAGCTATGCGTCTTGTAAAGTGTGATAGGAACGGGGAGTAGAGGCGAGACATCAGTAGGAGGAAAATTATATAGGAGAAAGAAAATGAGAACTTAAAGATGTGTGGGGGAATGCTCTCGAGGTGGAAGACTAACGGCCAATCCTAAAGGTATTGTTTATCATTTTCAGTTGCTTGAAACTTTGAAATACATTTTGTGTGTGCAAGTTTTCATTTTGCGAGGATACAATAGTTTTATTCATAATCATAGAGTTAATCTAGGAGATAGAAGTTCCTCGATACATGGTTGTCCTCTCTCGGTCAAATGTGCATTTGATGACTTAAAGTAAAAAATAAAAAATCATACAACTGATCACACCCTTTGTTTCTAAATATAACACGTTTCGACAATTTAATTTAAACTGTCAAAACGTTTCACATTTAGAAACAACGGTAGTATAAATAGTGTATCTTTATAGATCGCAAAAGCGGAGAAAACAATAACAAGAAAAAAAATATAATTTATTTACAGAACATTGTAAAATATTTAGTAAATTAATATCCAACACCAATTTCTTTCCCGAAACTAAAAAATTAATGTCCTCTCCCGCCGGTGGCGCGGCCTCTAGGCCCGCCTCCGCCGGCTTGTCTTCCGCGAGGTCGCGCTCCCCTCGGTCGAAGCGGCGCTCGCCTCCCGCCCACGGTTTCCCTCCTCCACATCTGCGTCACCGGCAACCATGGGTGCGGGCGCGTCCCCGAGGAGCACCGGGTGGACAACGCCCGCGTCAGCTCGCTGCTCCGCGCCGCCGCGCGGCTCGAGCCGGAGGAGCTCGTCCTCGAACTCCACTCCGGCTTAATCGACGGCTCCCTCGTCCACGACTGGTCTTGCTTCCGCCGCGCCACCTTCGCCGTGCATTGGTGCTGAACCTTTCCTCTGTCATCCGCTGCGTGCATAGGCTTAAGGTCGTCCTGCATTGAAACTGATGTTAAAGCGATGCTTGAAGGAATTATCGTGAAGTTCTCACCGGAGGCCTCGGCAAGTAATGATGGATGCACAAAGATATGCAACGCCTTCAAGGTGCATTCTTCTGTGGAATGTGATGTTTATCAGAGCTCTGGTGAGTATATGATTGGACTGCATAATTTGCAATGCTGCTAGACGAAACAGAGATGTAATTGTTAATTCTCCTGTAGGATTTTTCGAAGATCTTGTGTTGACATGCTAATGGTTGATATAGTTTGGCTGTGCATGTATCCTTACATTTATTAGCTAATTATAAACATGCTATATTTGACGGAGCTACGGCGGGCTTACGCCGGCCTGAACCATTTCATTATAAGATAGAGTACATTTACAAAGGTGAGAGTTGGGGGTGAGGATGAGATTACAAGAATAGTTGGGTTACAATCTCATAGATAAGTGGAACAGGTTCACGGCCTGCTCGTTGGAGCATCTGTTGGACCAAAGCATGAGGTCGTCAGCAGCTGAGCGGGCGATGAGGTGGATAGGTTGCAGATCCTGCCTAAAAACTTTTGCATTTCTTCTTTTCCAGATACTCCAGAGAATAGCAATGATGACCGTTGATCGTGGTCTGTTTGCCAGGTGCATGCCCAAAGATGCTGAAAGTCCGACGGTACTGTAGCAGAAAGAGAGCTCAGTTCCTGCCAAAGAGGGCGGAGATCGGAGCATTGAAGGAATAGATGACTCGTTGATTCAGAGGCTGGGCAGAACGGGCAGCGGTTGGAGTCAGATAGGCCCCTGTTGAAGCGTCTTTCGTTGGTGAAGAGTCGATTTTTACTTGCGAGCCATAGAAAAATTCTGCATTTGTTGGGTGCATAATTTTTCCAAATGGACGGAGCGAAGTAGTCGATAGGCTTGTCGCTCCAGATAGCCTTGTAAGCCGAGTTGCAAGTCAGCGGCTTGCCGTCGATACGTCCAATTCGTTTGTCATGTACCTGCACATTCAAGGAGACAGTTGCCAGCATAGCGCGTAGGTTTTCTAGTTCCAGCTCAGCGTCATGAGAAAGGCGCGGAGCCAAATCTAGATTAAAAGTAGGAATGCTTAGAACCCGGGCAACTGTGGCCGAGGGTCTGAGCGAATGGGAGAAAATGGCAGGGAAAATTGTTGCGAGATTTTGGGTGGAGTTATGAACCCAAAGGTCCAGCCAAAAGGCGGTGGTCATACCATTGCCAATATGCACCTTGGTTATTGATCGGAAAAATTGAAGCCCCTTGGCGATGTCGTGCCAAACATTAGATTCAAAGGGGTGAGGAGTATCAAGGTCCCGGTTATCAGACCATCCATACTTGACAGCGAGGTGGGAGCGAGCCCCAGTATCAAAAGTTGAGTGAAGCTTATTTAGGTGGGAAAGCAGTAG